>NC_073310.1:28406413-28776413 GCF_027595985.1 Sorex araneus
TTTTTTGCCATCCACACCTGGCAGTGTTCAGAAGCTACTTCCAGCTAAGTGCTTGGGAACACTCTTGAGTGTTTGGATCCATGTGGTGGTGGGTATTAAACCCAGGCCTCTGGCATACAAAGAATGTGCTCCATTCTGTTGATTCATCTCTCTTCCTTGGGCTCAGATGTCTTAGTTGAGAAATGACCATACTGAGGCCCACACAGGCTGAAACATCTGTTTGAGGCTTCTCTCTTCCTTTCCCTTTCTCTCTCTCTCTATCTGTTGTCAATGATTTTTTTCTGCATCCAGTTTTTGGGATTTGCCTTGTCCTAAGCTCTTTGGACACCCAGACTAAGCCTCATACATGTTCTCAATATTTATTTTTGATCATTTTAAAGAGTTGATAAGTATTGGTTTTATTTCATGGAAATCTGAAAGAATGGAAACAGTAGGCTACTTGTTTTTGAATGTGGATTGTTTGTAAGTGCCCAATCTCCAGGGCATGGAACTTCACTCTCATGTCCCCCATTTCATGGGTAGAAGCCTTTGTTATTATTTATAGCAGAGAAGATTAAGGCCAAGAGTGCAGTGGGAGAGAAGCTGTTATTTATTTATTTATTTATTGCTTTTTGGTCATAGTCAGCGATGAGCAGGGGTTATTCCTGGCTCTGCACTCAGGAATCACCCGTGGTGGTGCTCCGGAGACCATACACGGGATGCTGGGAATCAAACCTGAGTCGGCCGCATGCAGGGCAAATGCCCTACCCACTGTGCTATTATTCCAGCCCGGAAGGTGTTAATTTTTATCCTGTCTTCTTGTCTTCTTCCTTTGCCTCCCATGCTCCAAACAGCCTTGAAACATTACCTGAAAGTTACTGGTGCTTTAAATCAAAATGCCAACCCTCTCTTCATTCCCAATTACTGTGCTGGCCCTGTGGGACTGAGTGTGCCACTTTCACAGTGGGTGACATCCTTCCTAGTTTGCCTTCTGTGGGTGACTTCATTTGTGTAGCCTCCAAAGCACCAACAACGGGCCCATGAATAATGAGGGCTGGGTCTTCACCCTGGCATTATGTCATGTGGTTCCAAATTTCTTAAATTTAGAATCAAAATATCATCCAAACACATGGAAAAAAGATTTTTTTTCCCGTGGAACCTCCAGGTTCTTGGGTGAATGTACAAAAATCAAAATCCCAGAGCCTCCCTAAAGGCCTTTCTGTAGAAGAACAAGGATTGTTGGTGATGGTTTCTTTTCAGCAAGGCTGGATGCAGAGAAACCTGTTTCTATTTCCAGCATGAGACAGCGTCTGCATTTCTCCACCGCGTCTGTGTGACATGATCAACTTATTCCCACAGCTTTCTGGTTTGGCTAAGAAGATGCTTCTTTAGGCTTTCAGTTTTTAGTCCTGCTGGCTGTATTGTCTTAAATGACTCATTCATAATTCTAGACCATCATTTAGCTTCATATTTGACATAGTGTTGTTGGCTTACTTGAAACAGCGATGGAAGTCCCACACCCAGAGGAGAGGGAGGGGGGTAATTTTGCAGCTGTTTTTAAATGATCTGAAGGGAGGGACTGGGCAGGGGAGGGCTCAGTTATGGAGCATCTGCCTTGCATCCAACTGAGAGTTGGATCCCAGCGCTGCTCTGCCTGCAGGGGACATATGTGAGCCTGTGCCACAACCAAGTGTTCCATCACTGGTGCACTATGGCCAGTGTGTGCTAGAGCACCACCACGGAAAGGAGGTACCCCTGGTGATACACGGTAATCAAGTGTGTGTGTGTGAACCCGAGTCATTGCAAGAGCCGTAGCTACAACAAAGGGAAAAGAAGACAAATCTGGAATTGTCCTTCAAGTGAGAGACTCAACTAATTTCCAAACTAGGGGGTGGTCTCACAGTGAAATTGCCTTATACCAAGGTCCACTCGAGGTTCAGAATGAGGGACTTTCCCCTGGAAGGTGGGCACTAAAACTCCCATGTCCTGGGCCCTTCAGACTGCTATGGCAACTGGGCTGGATATTGCCTTGTATCAATGAACACTAGATACCATAGAACCTTCCAGAAGCTGGTCTCTATCTCTCCTTGTGCTCTTCACAGTAAACAGACAGCAAGTCAAAAAGAGAAAGGAGATTTGGTTCCCTCAGGACACTGTCCTCTGTCTGGCAGCTCAGTCCACCAGAGGGGTGTGTAATGCTTGCACACACTGACTCTTGTGACCTTGGGTTTCTGGGCCATTGAGGGACCAGAGGGTGTCTGGTCATGTGTTGGTTACATCTTCCACTTAGACCTCACTTAGACTGACCTTTCAGGTGCCCATGTTCCATATTGCAGATGTCTCTGGACCAAGGCATTTCTCATTGGGGGCATTCCAGCTCTGTGAGAGGCCCTGATGTCCTTCACCTCCCTCGAGATATATAGAGCATGGGAGGGTTGGGGACATTGGGCCCACTACTGGCCCAGCCATCCTCTGCTTCTTGGTAGTGCCTCATCTAGTTTTCTCTCTTTCTCCTCATCCTTGTCCTCCTATTCCTCCTCCTCTTTCTCCTCCTCTTCTTCCTCCTCTCCCCACCCCTTCCTTCTTTATGTACATACTATCCCTTGTGTTCTACTAAGTATAGGTGTTGAACAGATTAACACAGTCTGGGTGGCTTAACCCACAAATGCTTATTTCTCCTGTTCTGGGGGTTGGAAACAGCAATATACCAACAGATTTAGTATGTGTTGATCTGATTCATAGCGAATGGATAGTTGCTGTGTCTGGGGACCTCAGACTCTGGGATGGTTAGGATCACCCAGCTCAGGTGTGACATCAGGAATTCAGCTCATAACCTCTTGCTTGCCCTGCATGTGCTTCTTGAGTCACTGAGTTTTCTTTTAGATACTCACTGGGGTTCCCTAAAGGCAGATTTTCCTGATCACCTTAGCATACAGGGTGGTGCTGAGGTTTGAACTCATGATCTTGTGGTTGACAGGCAAGCACTTTCAGTCACTGTACCATCTTCCAGTCTTATAGAAAGAGACCTCTTGTCTCTTCCTATAAGGACAAGGACACAATCTCCTTCCTGAGAATCCTATCTTTATTACCCAATAACCTCCCAAAGACTCATCACTAATGCCATCACCTCGAGGGGAGAGTTTTAACACATCATCTTTGGAGGGGACATTTCATTTGCAGCATCATGGGGCAGGCATGGGATAAGTGTGGGGACCTTCATCCAAGTTCCCTAGATCAAAAAGCGAAGGTATTTTTGGGTACAAAAGTGGTCAAAGGATAACTTAGGGCAGGTTGTTTGGGCGATTTCATTTGGGACACTCTGGAGGGGCTGGTGAAGTCCCTCCCCACCCCAAGGGACCCAGCCCTGGCAGCCGAAAACTTCCAGAACTCAACCGCCACCATGCTCAAGGCTGCTCTCCACATGATCAGGTCAAGCCTCATCCATGAGTGAACCTATCCCTGGACCGCCTGGCCAAGACATCTCATACCTCATACCACTCATACTCCAAGAGTAGTGCACTACATTTGATGGGGTTTAAAGTAGAAGACAACCAATCTTAGAGGGAAATATATTTTTACAGATATATGTATATGTATACACACACACACACACACACACACATATATATATATATATATATATATATGCACACAAGGCTCTACCCTTAACAGCATATTAGTAATCTCTTATAGAAGGGCTTAATGGCCCCTGGGTGAAATACAACAATCTTCACACACTCTCTTTTAAGGAGAGTTGGAAGCATTTTGGAGCATTTGAAAGTTTGGAGCATTTTCAGGAGTATATTTATAACACACAATACAACATAAATTATTTTGGCTCTGCTTTGGGGCAGGGGTTGGCATTCAGGATGGGAACATCCAAAATATGGTGGTGAGAAGGTGTAATAGTGGTGGGATTGGTGTTCGAATACTAAATGTAATCAGATATTGTGAATTACTTTATAAAAAAAAAGACAGGCTGTTTGTCACAAGTCTGAGAGAGTGACTGAATCTAAGTGTTCAGTCAGGGAAGAGTTAAATATAATCCCAAAGAATGTTGCCTGGCTCTCCTGCCTGTGGCGAAGGTTCGAGTAACTCTATTGCCTGATTGTGTGCGTGTGTCTGTTGTTGCTATAGGGAGGGTAGACAGGTTTTCCTCTGGCCCAGCTCTGTTACAGCCTCAAATGGGGGTACAGTTGAGGGGAAGGGGTGTGTATGGTCATTCAGGCATCCATGAGGTGTTTCTCCCCCAGGCTAGGAAGCATCAGGTCCCCCAAGGGTCTCCCCCATTCTGTGTGTCTCTTCTTTCAACCCATGAGCCCGTGCAGGATGTACTTCTCAAACACCACTGTTTTATTTCCTCACCCAGGTAACTATCATCTTTGCCTCATTGCAGAGCCTCCGGTCAACCCTTGCACTTCCATCCTTGCTCAAGTTCTGTTTCTTCTTCACAACCCCCAGGACCTTCCTAACTTGAACTCTGGAAAAGTCACTTGTGTCCAACCCTCTACCAGGCTTCACAGGGTTGTGGAGTTTCCTGAAAGCACAAGGTGATATAACAGAAATAAGATTCAGAAACAGAAATGAGATTTTTGTTCTTAAGCCAGATGTTAAAGTGATTTTGAAAAATGTAAAACAATGCTACTCTCTTTGCTCCATTCATTTGTTCTGGAGCAAGTAGTCATCTTTGATAAGAGGACAAGATTCATGTTAATATATGATGACATTAGTATGGGGTATGCTCATTACAGTTATTTCTAAGTAAGTTCATAATGATTTCAAAATTTTCAGTTTATATTCAATTACAGTAAACACCAAAAGAAGTAACCCATGGAAGTCAGTACTCTTTGAGGATCTCATGGTAGAGATTTTGAGGGGTAAAGAGGATTCCTGTGAGTTAAATGGTTTTGTTTGTTTGTTTTTGAGTCATACCCAGTGATCCAGGAGTTATTCCTGGCTCTGCACTCAGGATTCATTCTTGGTGGTGTTCAGGGGACCATTTGGGATGCAGGGGATTGAACCTGGGTTGACCACATGCAAGAAATGTGCCTTACCTGTTGTACTATTTCTCTGGCCCTAAGAGACCTAAAGGTTTGATACTCATGAGTTTTATAGTCTTTCCTGAATACTATTTTATACAGAATTCCCTCTCTCACCCATGGTAGCACAGCGGAAGGGTGTTGCCTTGCATGCAGCCAACACGGGTTTGATTCCTCCATCCCTCTCAGAGGGCCCGGCAAGCTACTGAGAGTATTCCACCTGCACTGGAGATGTTACTGGTGCCCTTTTGAGCAAATTGATGAACAACGGGACGACAGTGCTACCCATTTTGTGTAAGGTGCAACTACCAGTAACTTTGGAGATGATTTTCCATTGGGAGGCATTGGAACCAGTGACTTGTTAGAGAACAGGAGGCTCATAACACTGTAGTTGGTTTGGAATGTGCAGTCAGATAAAACCTGAGTTCAGATTGTGGTTCCATCACCTAGCAACTGTGTGGCTTACCTCTGGGTTACATTACTTAACTCAGGGTCACAGTCTCCTCCTTTGAGTGAGGTTCACCATATTACTACTGCTACAACTGGCATTGTCTACACTCCAGATCTGCTGAAAAGATTATATGTGATAACCCATGCAGGGCATCACATACATAGCCAGTGCCCAACAAGCATTTTCTAAAAAATACTACTCCCAAATAAGAATAGTACTACTATAGTGGTCCTTTACTTAGAAACAACAATAATGAAAGAAATAATTTTTATAGACTTTGCATTGAGTCTATATCTAGGAGGAATGAAAGAATAACTTACACTGAGAGTGAAGAAAGAGGTTGGTGGTTAGAAACACAGCTTTTTTTTTTTTCTTTCTGGGATTGTCTTTCAACCTCCACATGCAAAGGCTGAAAGTACTTTTTTTTTCTTTTTGGATCACACCCGGTGCTCAGGGCACCATATGGGATGCTGGGAATCAAACCCTGGTTGGCAGTGTGCAAAGCAAATGTCCTGCCCACTGTGCTATCTCTCCAGCCCCAAGGCTGAGGGTATTTTACACAATGGGACCTGCCTGCAGTTGGCTGTGATGGAGCCTCACTTTAGTCAGTCTAGGTAGATGGAATCTAAAGTGAGAAAAAAAAAGTTGTTAGAGGCTATGTAAATGAGGGCAACCACTGTGGAAAACACTGTGAGGTTACACAAAAAAATGAAAAACAACTACATTGTGACCCAGCAGCTGCACGGTTGGCTATCTCTTTGAAGAAAATGAACATTCTTCTGAAAAGATTTATGTACTCATATGTTTGTGGCAGCATTATTTGTAATAGTCAAGGTGTGGAAACAATCTGAGTGCCCATCAGAGGACAAATAAAGAAAATGTGGGGTTTGTGGCTATATAGTTACACATATACAATGGAATATTATTCAACCATAAAAAGAAGGAAATCTTGCCATTTGAGACAACATGGGTGGACCTTCAGAACAAGTCATGGAAATGAAACACTGTATGATACCACTGTATGAAGAACCTATAACAAGGCAAAACTAAAGCAAAAAAGCACTGGGGCCATAGAAACAGAGAACAAATTGCTGTTTGCCAAGGCAAGTGTTGGTATTGGTAGATGAAATGACTGAAGGGATCAAAAGGTGTAAATATCCAGTGACAAAATTATGAATAAGACCTGAGGATCTAAGGTATAGCATGCTATCAGTATTGTATTGCATATGTTTAAATTGCATATATGAAGTTTCTGAGAGTAAATCTTATTTATTTATTTATTTATTTATTTATTTATTTATTTATTTATTTATTTGTGAGTCACCATGAGGTACAGTAACAGATTTACACATTTTCATACTTGTGTTTCCCTCATACAATGTTCGAGCACCCCTTCCTCTACCAGTGTCCATTCTCCACCACCAGTGAACCCAGTAACCCTCCCACCTCCCAATCCCATCCCCCTCCCCTGCCCCCCACTCTGTGGCAGGGCATTCCCTTTTGATATATCTCTCTCTCCTTTTGGGTGTTGTGGTCCACAATAGGGGTATTGAGTAGCCATAGTGTTCAATCTATAGTCTGCTTGCAGCACACATCTCTGAGAGTAAATCTTAACCAAAATTTCTTATCTCAAGAAACAAATTTGATAACTGTACTGACAAAAATTAACTAGTCATTGTGGTCATCATTTTGCACTATATACATATATTGATTCATACAACTGAAATATATAAATGCAAGATGACAATAAAATTACATTAATAAAATTAAACACCATCTGATATAATGGAAAACTGGCTATATGAAGCTTTTAATCAAGAATGAGGGTTTCTTTACATTTTCTTGGCTCACTTTCTTTTCTTTTATTGTTTAAATATTTTTTTTGTGATCACTTGTTAGGATTTGATCACTTGGAAGCAAAACATAGTACATGGCACAGATCAATTTTTATTTATTGTTTTGCTTTTTGGGTCACACCCGGCGATGCACAGGGGATCCTCCTGGCTTTGCACTCAGGAATCACTCCTGGCGGTGCTCCGGGGATCATATGGGATGCTGGGAATCGAACCCAGGCCAGCCTCGTGCAAGGCAAACGCCCTACCCACTGTGCTATCTCTCCAGCCCCCACAGATCAATTTTTAATCCATATAAAACAATGTTCAGAACTCCTACAGCAACTTGACAAAGTTGTATGTAGTTCTGGCTGCATCATTCTCTGTTCCTCCCTCAGCATTTACCAAATGGCCTGAGATTTTTGCGAGAGCTCCAGATATCACAGACTCCTCATACCCAGCAAGTCTGGAGAGAATGAAAAGGGGTTTGCCCTCTTTTCAAAGGTACTTCTCAAAGGTTGGGCACACAGTATTTTTCTTTTCATGGCAGGGGAAGAGAAATGTCATTATGAAAGGATAAAAGAATAAAGTGCAGTATAGCACTCAGAATCACTGCTGAATCATGCAATTGACTATCATCTACAATTATTAGTGAGATTTTTATCTACAGGATCCAGGAGTATGGCGGAGTTTCCCCCAACTCCCATTCTGGTGGCTGCATCCAAAAGGCAAAGTACAAAGAAAATGCCATCTTCTTCCTAGACTGAGCAGATCTGTCACCTCTCTCCCCCGCCCCCTTTCATGCCTGCTGCTCCCTGCTGTCTACTTCTGAGTAACTGCTGCTCTGGTTGATGGAGTGAGGCTGAGGGACATGCTTGACCTTGGTATATTTATAGCCAGGAAGTAGGAAAGTATCATGAGGAAAACTAGAGGAGGTAAATCATATGAGGTCCCTCAGGGAATGGTAGCATTTGTCTCAGTGTGTGTGTGTGTGTGTGTGTGTGTGTGTGTGTGTGTGTGTGTGTGTGTGTCTATGTGTCTGTGTGTGTGTGTATATGTGTGTATGTGAGATAGAGAGAATGAGAGCCAGAGAGAGAGAATGTAGAGAATATATTAGTATGTATGTGTGTACACAAATGTTAACATTTTGGTCAAAGATTTCATTATCTCAAGGCTGATTGATTTGGTCTTAGTCATAAAGATCAAAATTGCTTTTACTTACTTTCACCATTTGTAAAGTAGGATCAAGTGCTCATGTCCTCCAAGTCCCTCTATGTCACACAGTGGTGGAGGCAAACTTGATTATAAACTGTATATATATGAATGTGAAGATATCTAGAAAGCAGTTCTTTCTTCTTTGGTCCAATAAAAAGGTCACAGAATTACTGGCTGAGGAGGGAGAAAGTGTCAAAACATCAGCAGTTTAACTATCCGTGGCATCCTAAACCTTCTCATGTCATGATGTGATAACAGGACAATCAGCCCAAGAGCTCCAACTGTTCCACACAGAATGTCCTTGCCTCCCAAGCGTCTCTCCTCAGATGGAAACAAAGTGGAGGCCTTGAGAGCTACAACCTGGGGCAGCTCTGGGTAAGGGGGGCGGGCATCTTCCTCACTCAGATATTGGCAGAAAGAAGCCTTAGACACAAGGATCAATTGAGTAAAGAAGTGAAGGAAAGTGTTCCCCTAGGGGGCAAAAAAAATTCTGTTCCCCCTCCCCGAGCGGGGATGGTGAAAGCATCTGGGCCTAGCTTCCTCTGACCTTTGCATTATCTTCAATGTCACCCAGCAAACCTGGCAGAAGCAAAACAGGAGACAACATCTGCCTTAGACATCTGTCTACAGGGTGGATTCATCTAGCCGTGACTTCCATGCTGAGGCAACCCAGCTGAACTCCAGGCGAGTCTGCAAGAGCAGCCATGTGGCTCAGAGGTATGGCGACCTTATACATTCTTGCACAAGCTGGGACATTTATTTGAAAATGAAAGGAGAAGCTATTAATACTTAGTCTGGGTAAGAGGGCATGTGGTCACCCACTCAGAGGTCATGAGAGGCGAGTCAAGGAACTTAGCACGTGGAGGTTTCCCATGGAAATGAGGTCAGAGCCACTTTGCTAGGGTACAAGCAGAAAGAGCTCCGCCATTTCTGCCTGAGGAGGGATGGCCAGCAGGGAGGTCTGGGAAAAAGAGGGTCGGAAATACTCAGAGAGGGGCTCCTCCATCATTATAGTTAGGCACAGTTTCCCGGGCCTTGGGACTTTTCAAAATACTTTCACAACATTCATGACTGAATTTAAAAAAAATTCTCACTCAGCAAGGGTGGATGAGGCAGTCTCCTTGGAGAGATGGAGAGACCCTTGAGGAGCAGGAGCAGATGTGTCCAAAGTCGTTGGCCTACAAGGCGTGTCTTCCTTGCCTGAGCCCTAGCAGAGGGAAAAGTTTATTGATGGGGTTGTCCCCCAAGGACAAGGGTGAAGGTTGAGCTTCTTAAAATGCCTTTTCAACTGGTGGTCTTTAAGAGATGGCAGCAAGTGTGGAAGGGGCCCTCCTGTCACCGAACTAAAAGGCACACCTGTGTGGATGTGGGGCGGGCTAAGGGTCCACCCAAGTCTCTTGGTCTTCTGTGATTTGACAATACCCAAAGATCCCCATGTCTCTAAAAGCTTAGACAGTGAGGGCTGGACAGGTTCCTCAAACAGCCAACCCTAGAAGGTTGACTTCCTACCCCGCCCGAAAGGAAATCACTTCCTTTCCGACCCATTCATGGAAAGGCAGAAAGGAACTAGCAGGGCCTCGCCTATGAATGCCTCGGACTCCCTTCTTGCCATGAGGAGGCACCCGTAGGAGAGTCACTTGTGTGATTTTCACTTGATCTGCAGAAACTCTGAAAGAGAAAATTTAATCTGCCGTGGACTTTGTTGCCCTAATCTGTAGGAAGAGAGGCAGGATTTGAACTCTGTTCTCAGTTAAGCCCTGAAACGCCTGTGTTTTGTACCACTCAGCCCTGTCTCTCCCTAAGTCTCCTCATCTGGGAGAGGTCAGGCCAACTTGAAGGTACTCTGACCCCCGCCTAAGTGTTTTTAGGTCAACTCTCATTATAAATATTTTCTTTTTGATTTTGCAACCTTCAGCAGTTTGTTACCAGGCCTGCGAAGTAAAGATAAGCTCACAAGAGCGGAACCTCCTACTTCAGCCTAAAGACCAGGGGCAAATTCAGAATGACTCACAGGCTGTCAAACGCAATTACCTCAGGAGGTGAACAGGAGACTGTCCTGCAGTTATAAAGTGGGTTCACTCTTCCCCATAAACCCGGACAAATCAGATAAATCAGAACGACACCAGGCCCAGAAATTAAGTGGCAGAACCTGGTGGTTAGAACCTTGATGCAGCTCTTGGGAGCCCCGTCTGTCCCCTGAAGAGTTGCCTGTAGACCGCCAGGGAAGTGGACAGGGACAGTCAGAAGAAGATGGCAGCAGCAGCTATGGCCCTACAGCCAGCCCACTTAATTTCTGAGTTAGTGCGAAGGATTAACTCAAGAGGGATCCAAATTGAGTTGAAGAAGTTGGGAAGGAGGAGCAGGTGGATGCATCATTAGCAGGTGACCACAAGGCTTTGTCTTGTGTGGTCACCTCTGATATGTTGTATACAGAGATGCTGGAGAATCCAGAGAAATAGAGACCATGAATATTAGATTCCCAAGAATATTCCCTTCTGGGTCCCCCAAAGAAAAACAACTGGATCTCCAGTGGGGCTGGTGGTCTCTCTAGAGAAAGGCCAGGTCCACCTGGCAGGGAAAATATGCAAGGGGTGAAGGTTGTAGGAGACTGTCCTTGAAGTCAGTGTGGAAAGAACAGGTTGTTTTGAAAAATTGACTGGCGCCCTCTTCCTCAGCCTGCTTTCAGGGCTCTGAATTTTGGGAGTGTTTTGCCTTCTCTTTTGATCGACACTTATCAGAGCTTTGAGAAACAGATCAACACAGGTGGCCCTCCTCGCCCACCTGGTCACCCATTCACACACACACACACACACACACACACACACACACACAGAGGCAATGGTCAAGCTCTGCTCATTTGGGGGGCCCCTGTGAGAACAGCCCTCCCCCGAATGATAACTCCTGTCCATTCCTGCACTCAGGAATCACTTCTTATTTACAAACAAGCACAAATGGGATGCCAGTGGTTGAAGCTGTGTCAGTCATGTGCAAGGCAAGCCCCCTACCTGTGTCCTATTGCTCTGGCTCCTACTGTTCATTTCTACTGAGATTCCTCTTGCTTTTCAAGGCTCAACTGAGAGTATCTCTTTTCCCATATGCGACTTTATTTTCAATTTTACGCTTTTAACATTTCCCGAAGTAGAATGTAGAACATGTTGTACTCTACCCAGGCATCATCTAATCATCTAGAACTGATTTCACCATGCTCATTTTATCTCTAATATTTTTCTGGATTTTTATTGCGGGGGGGGGGGTGTGTGTGTACGCCCATCAGTACTAAGTGCTTACTCTTGGCTCTGCATTCAGAGGTCACTCCTTGAGGTGCTCAGTGGTCTATATGTGGTGTTGAGGATTAAACCTGAGTTGGTCACATGTGAGGCAAACCCCCTGCCTGCTAGACTATTTTTCAGCCTCCTTTTCTGGAACTTTTTAAAGCAGCATATCCTTTCATGTCTACATAATTGATATAGTATTTCTAAATAATATAGGAATATTCAGGGGTAAAGCTATTATAGTTAAGGGGGAAAAAATAGCAACTACTCCTTGCTGTCAACCAGTATTCAGTCCAAAGTGAAATTTCTCCAGTTCCCATTTTTTAACATAACAGTTAATTCTTTTGAATCAAGTTTTTAAGAACCATTTTATTTGGTTGGTTTTGAAGCAATGGGGCCAGTTGTTCTGCAGAGCCTTCCACACCAACCCTCTCCCTCCCACTCCTCCATTATATTTGTCTTATAGACCTTGCTATTGGTGACCTCAATTACACCCACTGCTGACTTAGACTTTTTGCCTCTTCTGCAGTATGAGAACTTTTGGTTTTGTTTTTTATTGGGGCCAGGAAAGGTCTGGGGTCCATTAGGGCCACATCTATCACTTTTGGGGTAAGGCAATGTGGTACTAGGGATTGAATTCAGGGTTTTTGTCCTTGCAAGACACGTGCTTTGCCACTACAACTATCTCCCAGTCCTGAGTAGAAGCCTTTTGAGGGCAAGCACAGTGTTCCCTATTTTTGGTGTTCATTGCAGCTCATTATGCATAGTAAACATTCCATTGGTTCTTGAAAGCATCTCTATATGGAAATAATCCCAGAAGACATTGTTTGGTTTTTCACTGAAAAGTTAAAATTGTGAGATTTTTAAAACCCTCCATGACTGGGAACAATCATTTGATCCAGATGGAATTGTCCACTGAGCAGAAGGTAGACCAGATGACCTTTAAGACCCAGCATGACTCTGCAACTCTGGAATCCAGAATATAGCTGATATCAGATATTGACTTTGTCCTCCAACTTTGTTCTGGGACTTATCAATATTCTTGTGGCTAAATTCCACAAGCTGGAGTGATCTGCAGAGACGAATTAGGGCATGGTTTCTTGCCATCACTTTTTACAGCTTGGCAAGGGGCAGAGAGGTTGCCCTTCTTTTCTTTTGTTGCTGTGTCATCCAGTGAGGTTGCCTGGAGACTGGGGCCTGGCATTATGAGGTGATGGCATCTCCTGACCCAAGCCCTGATTCCTGGCCTACCTGTGATCTCATGCCTCTGATTTTTTCCCCTAGACGTATGTGTGTGCATATATATGTATATATGTATATATATGCATATATATAAAAATGTTATGAGTGAATTTCACTTGATGATTTATTTGTTTACCACACTTTGAGAATCTTTCATGTGCCAGTCTTTCCCACCGAGGTTCTTGGTGGGCACAGGGTGCAAAAGTGGCCAAGAGCCACTTTTTTTTTTAAAATAATGCAAGAATACTGTTATTTGTTCAGCCATTGATTAAGCTGATTGAATTGGGCATGAATTCCACCTTATTTTTTTTATTTTATTGTTTCACCGTGAGATAGAGTTACAAAGCTTTCATGTTTGAGAGTCAGCCGTACAATGATGGGACACCCATCCCTCCACCAGTGCACATTTTCCATCACCAATGTCCGCAGTACCCACCCCCTCATTCCAGTCCTCACTCTGCCTCTATGGCAGACAATTTCCCCAAAACTCTCCCTCTAATTTTGGCCATTATGTTTTGCTTGAATTTTCCCACCACCATTTAAGCCTACCTGCCAGGGCAGTCGCTAGATAATTTATTTTCTATTGCTCATTTTGAATATCATGAGACCTCACGTGGCCATTATTATAAATGTAAATTTCTAGTTTGTAAATGGTTGGGTTCCAGAGACATCTCCATATGGCACGAATCCATTTTGGGATTCAATTGGAAGTCTCTGAAGACCCATTTCTTTGGTAGGCAGTTCGTGGTTAAATGAAAGGAAAATGATCAGTGTCATGGTGGAGGGAACCTAGGCATCCTGGGAGGCAAAGTTGGGAACCAATCTCAGAATACTGGGATACAGGAGAAATTCTTAGAGGAGGCAGCTTCAATATATGTTTTTCAGGATATATAGGAGTTTAATGAAAAGGGAGAAGAGAGGCGAGGGAACATTGCAGGATATGGAAGGGGAAATTTGCATTTACCCTGTTTCCAGAGTAATGTAAATTTGACTTCACAAATAATTACAAAATAGCCTCAGCCATATAAACTCATTAATGGCCATGATCCAGAGATTCGCAAATAAATCTCGGAAGAGGAAGAGAACAACACACTACAGAGATGCCTCTGAACACCAAAGTCACCATTCAGTTAAAAATTTAATTCTAAAATTTTAAATCACCCTATTTTAAATCTTAGAATTCCCAGAGGAATATTCTATACAAGGGCTGAATGGCTCCAGGGTGATACAACTATCTTCACACATTTTCCTCTAAGGAAACTTTTTCAGATCATCTTTAGCTGATTTTTCATAACAAGCAATAGAAAATAAATTATTTAGGTCCTGCTTTGGGGGCAGGCTTTGGGGATTAGAGTGGAATAATTCGAAATATGGTGGTGAGAAGGTGAAATGGTGGTGGGATTGGTGTTGGAATAGTCAAAGTAATCAATTATTGTGAACAACTTTATAAAAATAAAATTGAAAAGTGCCTCAGGGAGTTGAAATGATTTGTTCAAAGGAAAAAGAGGAATTAGAATTATGGTCATAGATTCTTTAAAAAGCAGTTCAACATCCTTATTTTATCACATGCCTGTGAAAAACCCTCAAGTAACTAAAATACTCAAATTTATCCCAGTCTGGCAGGACTGGGCCTGGAGGACTTTTGTAGAAAAGCATTTAGGTTTGACCTGCTTGTGAGTAGAATCACCCATGGCATCTCCATGGTGCTCCTGGGGACCAGAAATCAAAGGCCACAAACCTTACCTCAGAGAAAGGAAAACTCTCCCTTCCTGAAGTAGATGCAGACAGTTTCATGTGGGTTTTCTGGCAACTGGACATAACAGATTACCAACCCAATAGGGTTAATTGATGGTTAATATATTGTATGAAAACCATTGTGGGTTTAAATATATATATGTATAAATATATGTGTATAGATATGTAAATATAAATGTATATATGTATAAGTACATTATATATATGAAATATTAATGAATATGGTGAATTCAGCCACAATTTGAGGAAGACCTCAACTTTTTCCTTTTCCTCTCCACAATGGATTTTAAAATAATCTCTAAAGGGGATTAAATCTCTAAAGAGGGTATGCTAAAGTGATGAGAAGTGTTCCTTTAGAAAACTTCTGTGAATAATTTTCAAGACCCTTGACCTGAGGTATTTGGCAGTAAAGCGATTGCCGTAGCAGTAGGTGCTTCACATTGAGGACTTTTCTTAATTAGAGGAAACAGGAAACTCACAATGAGCCAGCACACTCATTGCACATCAGACACTATTCTGCACACTTCCCATGTTCTTCTAAGTAACTCTCATTAACCCTAGAAGATACCTTGATTCCTAGCCCAGTTTCTATGTGTGAGAGAACTAATACTCTGGAAGTTAAATAATTTGGCAGTGTCACAGAATAAGGAGAAAAGCTGAATTCTGACCCCACAATCTACTCTTCCTCCACACCACAATTGTCTTTGATAACATGGTTGCTGGTGTCTGAGATTTAACTCTCCAGGCAGACTGTGTGGGTTTGAATCCAAACTCCCATGTGACTTACTTTGGACAAGTAACTGGATTCTTTTGTAGCTCGACTTTGCTAATTGTGAATGGGGGGTAGGGTTATAAAAACAGCAACTTCCTCACAGTAAAAGCTCAAGGTAAAATGCTCAAAACGGTGGCTGGCGCCAATAAGCACCCCCGAGTAGTATCAACATTGGGACCTTTGCTTATATCATGCTGGCCTTTGACCTTGGGGCATCTTATTAGGGAAGAGGTCAGTCTACTAGTATATCTTTGAAGGCAAGACAATTCATCCAGGTTCAGCATCTCAGGACATGGTGAACTGGCTTGGGCTGGCCTCCTGACTGGCTAAACCACAAATCACTGACCCACATGCAGGGGTCCCAGAACCCTGGAGGAGCCAGCCTGCCTCTGTCAGACCAGGCCTGTCTCCAGAACTCCAAAGGAGCCAGCCTGCCTCAGTCAGACCAGGCCTGTCTGGTGGGAAAGTGGGAATGTGCAGGGTTTTGGAGACAAAGACTCCTGAAAAAAACTGAAAGTGGAAAACCTCAGGGTCCACAGAAATGCTCAAGTGGTAGACCACGTGGTGGTGCCAAGGTGACTTTGGGGCCCTGAGCAATGCCAGGCCCCAAGCACAAAACTGTCAGACCAGCACTGCTAAGCCAAGTGTCCCTGGGAATGGCTCAGGGCCCTGTCGCACCTCCAGGAGTTGTGTCCATTAAAAATACAAAGAAGCAAATGGAAAACCTCTCTGAAGTCAGTGACGCGCCGATTCCTGAAGGAACACAGAGCATGGGCAGCTTCCACCTGGGTGGGAGATGGTCCGAGAATGGGCAGACAAAGGGTCAGGCTGGTGGCCATGAGTCCACGGAGGACCTGAGGGGGATTGAGCACCCTGGAAGATATAGCAAGGACAGGCTGTTGAAGAGTTGAAGCAAGGAAGGTCAGCAAAGCTGAGGAGGGGGAGAAAAGAGCAAGTTGAACAAACCTGGCCCTTTGTAGTTATTGCTCTTTGGCAGGGGGTGGGAGGGTTGGGAGTAGGGAGGGTATGCTCTTAGCACTAGTCAGCCCAACTCTGCAGGCCTGAAGTTTCAGTACTTGGGCCAGGTGATACAGTGCTGCGCAGGACTAAAGTACAGAGTCCCACCAGGGTTAGAGTTGGTGATGCTCAGGAGCCAGAGGTGGAACTTGGGGGTCTCGCTCATGCAAAACATGCTCTCCAGTCCTTCAAGAGACCTCCTTGGTCTCAAGATTGGAACTTTGGACCACAGCAGAGGAAGCTGGCCTCGGAGGGATATTGACATTTTCAGCTCTGGAGGCTGAGATGGGGGTTCAGGAATGAGAGGCTGGCTGCCTCTGCAATCTGGCCAGATCCACTTCCAGCTTGACTCTGCAGATTGCCAAATGTGCACTGTGGGTGAGTTCCTGACCGTGGTGGAGTCTCAGTCTTCCTACCTATTAAGTGAGGATAACTATCTTCTTTAGAAAGCACGTGCTTGCAGTAGAGATAGGCTCCTGTGTTAGGAACGGTGGGGCTTGCTAGGGAATCCTCTCTCCCCAGCCCTCTCCCCTCATTCCTTCTTTCTACCTGACCAATTCACCTGCCTGAATCCTGTTAGTCTCTGCTGTAGAATAGAGTCAAAACAAACAATCCATCGTGGGGGGCCAGAGACAGGAGAGCAATTCAATCAGTGGTCACATGAGTACTCTTTGAGGGCCATTGAACCGAGTAGGATGCTGGTCCCTCCCAAAATACTGTGAAGAGCCCATGTCCTTAGAAAAGGCCAATGTTGGCACGTAGCTGAGAACAGCAGAGGTTGTGTCAGGTGACCAGCTAGAGGCACTTGGTCTTAGAACCTGATTTTACCTTGTCAGCAGTGAAAATTCAGTGCTGGGTGTGCCAAAGCTTTTGTCTCCAAGATTCAAGAGTTCTGCATGGTCTCCACCAGAAGACAATCAGAGATTTAGAACTGGCCTTTCTCGGGGCCATGTCCTCAGGGAAGATGTCACCTTAGTGTTTCTCTATTCCTGGAACATAGTGACTGCTAGAGGGACAGGGGAAGAGTGATGTATGCAGGAGCCCATCAGTTTGTTAGGCGGGTGGCTTTAATGACTCTTTTGGAAGTTACATCTATTAGAGGTGATTGAACTTGATTGTCATGGCAGGATGACTTATTTCATCATCCTTAGTCTGAAAGAGGATGGGAAAACTTTATTTTCTGCAGGAATGACTACAGGATTCCCATAACTCCATTCCAACTTTGTTAATGCTAAAATATTGTGCTCTCTGGGTACCCTTATCCACAAATATGTCTGTTTGTCAGTGTAGAACTCAGTTCTGTGACCTTGAAGCAAGACAGTATAGGGTTAGACAATGATGCCACCACTCCTTGGCTGTGTGACCGTGGCCAGTTTACTTAACTCTTTGGGTCTCAGCTCCGTCATTAGAAGCTGGGAGGTAAGAATATGTAATTTTCCAGGTTGCTATGAGAATTATATGCTTTGGGATTTGTGGAACTATGACTGAATCATAGGGATTTCTATGGCAATGGTGTTATTAATTCTCTAGGGAAGGAAATAGGAAAAACAATCACTCCAAAACACATCCAAAAGCACGAGGGAGCAGACAGCTGAGCTAAGGCAAGTGGTTCTGAGAAATGGGGACAAGTGTGGAAAAGATGATGGTGGCTGATGGCAAAGACAAATGCCTCTCTGCCAGGTTCACAGATTGAAACTGCATCCTGAGTGTGAGAATTGATGACTGTTTCGCCAGAGGGAAAGACAATGGTAGCAAGTATTTTTGGAGTCCTTTGCTGACAGTGGGAAGAGAAAGCTAGAGATGAAAGCCGTAATGAGGGAAGCCCCCACCCCCACCCCCAGGACCTCACAAGCAATCCGATGTGGGGGTAAAAGGAAGGAGAGGAGCACAGACCATGGAGGACTCTCACCGGGAACATTTTCAGGAGCAGACAAAGGGAGAGGGAGAGGAAATGGTGAGAACGGCAGAAGCAGGCTGGGAAGGAATGGGGCTGGGGACCGCTCTATGCTGATGCGTTGGGTTGCTGAGAGGCCACAAAGATGGAAAGGGGCAGAGAATATTGGCTGGACCTTCAAACTGCCACAGCCTTAGTAAATTCAAAGAGACATAGGTACCAGTAAGAAAGAAGGCCTCGGGTGTTGGGAGACTTTAGAGAGGGAATGATTTGAAGAATTTCTACAACCTGCCACAAATGAAAAAAAATGAGAAGAAAAATGAAAAGAAGGTCTTCCACTGAGGGAAACATGCTAATGATCTGGGAGTGGCGAAAGACTGTTCTTTGATTCACCAGCTTCCTTCGGGAGCCCAGACCAGGAAATAGAGGGGCTGAGATAGAGAGGTTGGTTCCGTTGATTATAAAATTTGAGCAAGTTTGCCCCGATCCGTCATCTGTGAAGGAAGGGGGTTGGATGAGAAGTGTCTGGAGACCCTTTCTGCCCTCTTAGACCAGAAACCCTTTTAAGGAGCCATTCTTTTTTTTTTTTTTGCTTTTTGGGTCACACCTTTCTTTGCACTTGGGTTACTCCTGGCTCATGCACTCAGGAATCACTCCTGGCAGTGCTCAGTAGACCATATGGGATGCTGGGAATCGAACCCAGGTCAGCTGTGTGCAAGACAAATGCCCTACCCGCTGTGCTATTGCTCCAGCCCTGGAGCCATTCTTTTTTTTTTTTTTAAATTTTATTGAATTACTTCGAGACAGTTACAAGCTTTTATCTTTGGGTTACAATCACACAGTGATCAAACACCCATCCCTCCACCAGTGCACATTCCCCACCACCAATATCCCCAGTATACACCCCCTTCCCCACCCTCCCCCTGCCTCCATGGCAGACAATATTCCTCATTCTTAAGTAAGCATCAGCTCCAAGAGTCTAGCCTCTTCACACCAGACCATCCTAACCCTTGTTTGGGCATTTATGTCACCCCCCACCTCTATTTTAAAATAGTGTTCATTTCGGGAGTGGTGGTGGTGGGGGGGAACCTTCCAAGTCGTGCTTATGAGGATTAGGGAGCCCACTGGCAATTCTTGACCAACTGAGCCCTCTGTTAAGAGGAATGTCCCAGGGATGTGAGGCTGTTTGAGTCCTGCAGTGCACGAATACTCAGACCACCCCAAAGGTGCCCCCAGGAATGCACTAGGCAATCCTCAGAGAACCATATGGT
Source organism: Sorex araneus (assembly GCF_027595985.1). Classification (NCBI taxonomy): domain Eukaryota; kingdom Metazoa; phylum Chordata; class Mammalia; order Eulipotyphla; family Soricidae; genus Sorex; species Sorex araneus. The sequence goes on from NC_073310.1 coordinate 28,426,153, forward strand.
GTTGGGAATGGAACCGAAGCTGCCCACATGCCACGTATCAGCCCTAACCGCTGTACTATCTCCTGGCCCTGCAGTCCTCTTTTGGTGTGGATTACATAACTCCCAGACTTCTGAAAGTTCATGTGACAAGAACAACTAACAATTACATAAAAAATTTATAGATTGCAGGCTACTTCAGTATGTGTTAACATGTGAATGAGTTATCATCATCCTGGGTATGCAGTTAAGAAATTCAAAGCTTGGAAATTTGACCAAGTTCACATAGCTAGAAAACAGCAGTTGATTTTTGGACCCAGAGACACACTCTGGTGCATGCTCTTTTCATTACTACAGACTATTTCAAAATTGAAGTGGCTCAAAATTTGATTGACTGGTGCCAGCAAGAACTCCAGGACCCCACACACGCAAGGTATGTTCTCTATCAACTCAGCCACACAGCCCCTACCACCAAATAGGAATTTAAATTTTACAATTTTGTGTAATTGAGAATTTTGTGTAACTCCTTGAGATGGTTCACACATTCTGATTGGGTTCACATATTCTGCTGGTCCTGGGGTGCTTAAAATAGTCTGACTACACCTATTATTTCCTTCTTATTCACAAATGGGGAATCCGAGGGGATTTTTAAGATGGACTTTCTGTTGCTACTTTTGTCTTTGACTGGGTTTCGATGGGGGCCATGGTAATCGGTGTCACCCCAGTTTTCGAAGTTGTTCACATGCGTGGATGGTGGTGGATCCCAGAGAGAACAGATTCCAGCTCCAAGACTCTCATGCATAACTTCTGAAATTCAAGCCCTACCTTTTTCAGATAGAGGGTCCCAAGAGGTCTCAGAGACTCTCCTTAGTTGGATATGGCTTTACATGCTCATGGCTAGGTATTTGCCTCACTGTGAGACTCCCATCCTGTTAATCTGGTTTGACTTTGATGTGACCTTTAGATTAGTAGTTGCTATACCATCCTCTTTCTTCCTCTCTCCTGGTGCTGACTTCATCTACTCCATGACCTAATGCCACTGATGTAGAGAAGAGCAGCCCTCCCCTAAAATCTAATAGCTCAAATGCCACAGCTGCTGAGCACAGCCAATTGTTTGTTTGTTTTGGGGGGAGAGTCACACCCAGGGATGCTCAGGGGTTACTCCTGGCTCTACACTCAGGAATTGCTCTTGATATTACTCTGGTGACCATCTAGGTCAGCTGTGCGCCAGGCAAACACCCTACATGTTGTACTATTGCTCCAGCCCAGCCAATTCTTATTTTTCTTTTAGGGTTCTGATTTTAACTTTCATTCATTCTTTTTCTTTAAATATCTCTTGTGCCCTGGGGAATTCAAAACAAAATCCCAGGGGCTGTGCTGAAGGATAATACATGTGCAAGCACCTAACAATATGCCCTAAACTGTCTTTCTTTTCTGATTACTGGCCATTGTCTCTACATTAAGTTCAGACACTTCAGTAAGAAAATGGCACTTCAGTGGAAATGGGGTTAAGATGGGTTGACTGTGGCCTTCGCACGATGTTTGTCTTATTGCATAACTGAGAATTTGTTCCATTTCTGTATAAATAAGAAGTTTCCGCTCCTTGACTGAACAGGCTGTCTTTAGACATATACTTGACACCAGGTGCCTTGTTGAAGTAACAACACAGGACCCCATTAGGCTCTGGGAGAAGAGATACATAGAGATTTTTACTGGGACTTTCTTTTGATCAGGTTCACCCCTTGTGGTAATCCCCTGGTAATCTCCTACACTGAGCGCACTGATCCACTGATCAATAGGATGCTGTGCAAGGTAACCTCACAAGCTGGGTCTTTGGAGCCATGATGGTTTCTACCTTCTTCCCTTGGACCACTCACTCTGGGGAATACCAGCTGCCACCTGGTGAGGATACTCGTGGCCAGGCCTATGCAGTAAGGGCCTAGGGAAGGTTTCCTGTCAGCAGTCATCTATGATGCGCGGGTCATGTGACATGGCACCATCTTTGAGGCAGATTCTCAATCCCAGACAAGCATCCAATGACTGTAGCTCTTCTGACAACTTAGTGACAACCTCATAAGAAACCCTAGCCTGGGACTATCCAGATAAGTCATCCCATGGATTCCTGACCCATGGAAACTGTGATGTAAGAAATCCTCTTTGGGTTTTAAGCTGCCAAATAATGCAGCTTACAATGGGCTAATGTGTGATACAACATCAGATAACTAATACACCATTGGTAGGTTCCCATGGACTTGTACACTAGTATGAATTCATGCAAGGTTCATGTTTCCTGCTGTCTTCATGCAGGATTGATGACTTTCCCACCTTTCTCTCCCCATGTTGCTCCTACTGTGGTGCAGAGACACTTTTGTTTCTCTTCATTGGTCACTGAAGGACACTTGAGTGTTCTTTCCCAGGCTCTGAAGTTCATTTCATACAGGTTCATGTGGACACTGGAGTATTCACTGTGCATGGATTTGACAGAAACTTGGTAAGGTCGGCAGTGGACTGGCAGGAGGGCACACCTGCCAGTCATCCCACCCAGACTCAAGCCAGCCTGCAGCTGCTCCTTCACACCTCTTCCTTCTCAGACTTCACTCTCTGCCATCATTTGACAAGATGGAAGAGGCTCAATTCACAATGAGCCTAGTCTTACTGTCCCTTGGGAGGGACCAAGAATCCAGAATATCAAGTCAGAGAAGATAGTACCAGTACATTTTGTTTGTCAGTCTGTAGAATGGTCCTATGCCTGCAGGACTTCTAGAGGAGCCTGTGAGCCGCCCAGCACCTGACCAGACCAGAACTGGATAAACATTAGTAGAACAAATGAGTGACTGTGAGGCCGAGATCTCACACCCTGTGGGCTGCTCAGAAAACCTTGGGAAGGGCTTGTACTGTGTCTGGGCTCACATTTTCTGGGACATAAGCAAGCAAGTGATGGCCAGGTGGGGGAAGAACTTCAAAATCATGGAAAGTGAGCGGTCAGTGGAGAAGCAATGGATGACTACTTTGTGGGTGGAGGGCTCACTCAGCCACATCACACATCTGCAAATTATCAGTGGGCTCACTTGTTCCAGAGGTAGCCAATTGGCCTTGAGGGGTCAGTACTGCTGGGAGGTGCTCATGGGTAGACACGTTAGTTCTGCTGAAGAGCCAAGAGGCACATGGTGGTACTCAGGAAGGAGATGAGCTGCTTGTGCCAGGTGTCCCACTCTCAGCCAGATAGTGGGGTGGGGTAAGAAAACTAGAGCATCTCTTGGAGAGGGTGCAGTTTTCTGGCCATCGGCCCCACTCTGAGACCTGTGTTGGAAGTCGCTCTTCTGCCTCTTCCCTGCTGGGGCACATCTCTGGACTCCATGGAGGGCAGGTCTGTCCTAGCTGACTTGTCCAGGACCTTGTCATGTGCAGTCTGACTGCTCTAGATGGCTGATCTGCCTTGATGGGTGGGGTTCCTGGTCTTGGAGCACGTCTGTGGAGAGAAGAGAAACATACCACTATGCCCTGTCCCCTCTACGAGTGACAAGTCACTGACTCCAAGGACCCAGCTTCCTTTTCTGTCACTGACCATATGAATCAGGTCGGAGTCCTCTTTCTACTGCATTTCTCAGTGAGGGAGACAGTGGCCTCGCAGAACCCAGACTGATGGTTCTGGGCCTGGAGCAGTGCGAGCTATACTTTCTCTTGGACTAAGGGTTGGGAGGGTACCCGAGGGGACAGGGGCTCTGCTGGATATCCCAGGGGAATGCAAATCCTGTCTCCAGGCTTCTGTTTCCAGAAACTTTCTGGGTGGCCAGCAGCATTGATCCTTTGAACCTCAAACCTCCTTCCACTCGGGAGATTCTCATTCAGTCCTTGCAGTTTCAGTCAGGAAAGAAACAAGAAATCTGTTCCTTCCATTAGCAGCAAATATGCACCGCCCCCGCTCCCCACACCACACACACACACACACACACACACACACACACACACACACACACACACACACACACACACACACACACACACACACACAAAGCTGAGGACCTGGAGGACTGAAGGATCTGAAACCTTCCCAAACCAAATCCACCAGTTCATGTGGAGAGGGCTTGGCTGGTGGGAACTGGACATTTTGTGAAGAAACTGGCGTCTCCCTGCCCCCTCCCCTCTCATCCTCCCCTTACTGCCCCCGACACACCCCTCCCCTCCTGCCCCTACGGCCTTTTCCTTGAAGTCCGGGACAGCGGAACGAGCGCATTCTTTCCCCGGGTAGTTGCTCTGCTAGCTTCCAACATGTTGTGCTCTGAGCTCATAAAATCAGAGGAATCAAAGGAAGAATTTGCAAGTGCTCAGGCCCTCAGGGACTGGCGGCTTTGGCGACTCCAGTTTGCTTTCTTCTTCCCATGTGCGTCAGATGTACGGTCTCATCTTGCAGCGTCTTGGCCAGCTCTTAAGCTTCCGCGGACGAAGGTGAAGCAAAGCGGTGGCCAGGGACCCCTTAGGCTGGGAAAATGTTTAGGGGAGGTCAACCGGCTGTCTCAGGGGCTCCTGGAGGCACGCAGATAAGCACACCAAGATGAAGAGCTGTTGCACATTTGTAATCTGGGCAAAGTTGTAAACACATCAGGGAAAACTCTAGTCAGGACCGGGTCTGGCTGTAGCGGTGTGGCTTAGAGAGAATAACCAGGGTCTGGAGCCTTCCATCGCCTTAGCTGTGGTTGAATTGAGTTCGCCTACATGCCCTGACTCAGACGCTGCTTTCACTCCAAAGCAGGCAGTGGCTCTTCTGGCTGAAAAAATAGCAAAAACCAAACAAACACCCTCCCCCCCACCCGCCCAACACACACACACACACACACACACACACACACACACACACACACACACACACACACACACACACACACCAGCTGTTGATTCATCTTTCACAAATGGGCCACAGTCCCAGATCCTTATGGGTCTGGCAGGAACTCCGGGGGCCAGCTCATCTTTGCCCTTGCTCCGTTCCCCCAAGTCCAATTTGGAGTTGGGAAAAATACTTGGCAAACGTAAAAACGATAGATTTAGCAGGAGCCTGAGGCCTGGGTAGGGAAAGGCTGAATTGAGTTGACTTTTATTTTTAAATTTTTATCTTTTGTTTTCTTGCTTCCTAAGTTCCAAACTCAGAAAAATCTGGCTTCTGCCCTTGCATCCATCAACCCTATGCCAAGTGAACACTTAAACTAGTTCTTGAGGGTTGTTTTTTTTTAAAAATAAAATATAAGCAAATGATTCATTTTTCTCTCCCCCTTTTACAGAAAAGGAAATGCAAATAGCTCATAAAAGAATGGAGGAATCCTCCATCTCACTTAGGTTAAGAGAAATGCAAATGAAAACTTCAACAAAATATCATGATGACAAGGCTGACGAAAGTTAGCATTCTAATGCAAACTGTTTTGGACTTTGTTCATTTTACTTAATTGTGTATCTTGGAGATCTTTCAAATTGGTACATAAAGAGTGTCTTCATTCATTTTTACAGCTTTATAGTAACCTATTTATGGACACACCATAAATCTGTTTAACAAGTTTCCTATTGAGGGACCCTTGGGTGGCTTCCAGTCCTTAGCTGCTGCAAATAGTGCCACCTGGGACACTTCCTGTACATGCAGGTACAACTGCAAGATAGATTCTCCCAAGTAGGATTGTTGGGTCAGAGGGAAAGCATGTTCATAACATTTATAGGGTTTTCAAGATACCCACATTAGAATTACACAGTCTAGTTTTGTTTTGGTTTGGGGGCCATGCCTACTGGTGGTCAGAGCTACCCCCAGTCTGGTGTTCAGGAGTCATTCCCAGTGGTGCTCGAGGAACCATGCAGCGATGGGGATTGAGTCCCTGGGGCTTTGCAGAAAGCATACTCTAGCCCTTTGAGTCATCCTGCCAGTCCTGAAGTGGTTAATTAGTTTGAAACAAAACCTCCTTCTTCCGCTCCCTTCCTTTCAGCCTTGATACACAGGCACTTCACAGCAGTTTAAATAATTTGATATATCATGGTTTACAGAAATATTAATAGTATTGTTTACATCGCCACTACATCACACCCACCATCAGAGTCAGCATCCTTACACCATTCTCCCTGCAGTTAAAAATTTGACATTTCTCTTTTTGAGAATCAGCAGCACTCTATTTTGTTTTTGTTTTCTTTGGGGGACACACCGTGAAGTATCCAGGAACTGTTCCTGGCTCTGTGTTCAGGAGGGGCCTCTGGTGGTGCTTAAGGAACCGTATGTTGTCCTGGAGATTGAACTGGGTCTACTGCATGCAAAGCAAGAGCCTAAACCCCCGTACTCTCTCTGGTTTCAACACTCCATTTTTTTTAGAACTGTTTTTATTTCCTTCTCAATGAGTTGCCTTTATATATTTTTTGCTTTGGACTGGAGTGATAGCACAGCGGGTAGGGCGTTTGCCTCGCACGCGGCCCACTCGGGTTTGATTCCTCCATCCCTCTCCGAGAGCCCGGCAAGCTATCGAGAGTATTCTGCCCACACGGCAGAGTCTGGCAAGCTCCCATGGTGTATTTGATATGCCAAAAACAGTAACAAGTCTCACAATGGAAGCACTACTGGTGCCCGCTCAAGCAAATTGATGACCAATGGGACGACAGTGCTATAGTGCTACCTGCACAAAAATTGTACTTGAGCATGATTTTTTAATCTTGATTTCAAGGAGCTTTTCATACGTTAAGGGAAGATTGGCTCTGTGTGATCAGTGTCATAAATACTTAACCCACTTTGCTGTTTTCTAAAATGTTTGCTTATTTTCTGCTTATAAAAAATTAGGAACTGGGAAGATGGATCAAAAAACTGGTACTTGTGCTTTGCATGGGAGAATCCCAATGAACCCCTTTTCAACAGTACTGGATAGAATTTTTATTTAAAACTTAAGTGGCATTATTTTGGGGGTATGGATTATAGATAAAGGTAAAACCTTTCCCAATTTCAGGGTTAAAGAAAAATTTTCCCATCTTCCAAGTGGTTACTTTAAGAAAAGAAAAAGGAGGGGCTGAGAGACAGGACAGGGGTTAAGGCATTGCATGTAACAACCATAATTTGATCCCCAGCACCCCATATATTCTGTCAAGCACCACCAAGAATGATCCCTGAGCATAGAATCAGGATTAAACCCCGAGTACCACTGAGTATGGCCCTCAAACCAAAACAAACTAATAAAAAAATCTTTAATTAATTTGAAATGATGTAGCAAAATGTTAGGTATGGGCCAAACAATTTTTTTCAACTTTCCTGAAACCATTATGACTCATTCATTCTGCAATAATTAGACATGCCACCTTTATAATTTCCTGATTTCCTGATGAAAGTTGGGTCTCCTTCTGTATTTCCTAGCTTATCCTACTCACTGGGCTGTCTGCCTACTAGTCAGTATCATTAATAAAATTTTACAATATAAGATCTTCTTCCTTAAGTAGGATAGTTGTCTGGTCTCACATCTTCCTCTCCACTTCCCAACCCTACCCCTGTTCTTGCTTCTCTTTTGCTTTTTATTATTTCCTTTGCCATATGAACTTATGAACCAGCTAAGCTGACTATTTGTACTATGTGACTTTGACAAATGAGTGTAAGAAAACAAACACAGGCAGGTATGAGGGTTGCCAAAGAGAGTGCCTCTTGAGAATGTGAGGCCTTTGGTAAGGTGGAATTGGGGAGCATAGCCAAATTAAGCACAGGCAATCACTGTGTGTGACTTTAAGCTACAAAGCACAGAGGGGAAATGTCCCAGGGCAATCATTGTCAGTAGCAAGGGTCTTGCTTGCAAATTCAGAATTGCAGGTCCTGCAAGTGATGGGTCCTTAGCCTTCGGAACTCTCCTGAGAAATCCTAGAGATGTCATCTTAGAATGGAAACAGGGCAGAGAATGGAAATATATCGTTCAGTTGCCCCTTTGGAGGTGGAATAAACATATAATGTCCGTGACCTTATGAGACAGTTATCCCATTCTGTTTTGTTTTAGTCTAATATTCTGCCCACTTCCTTTTAATTTTTATTTATTTATTTGCTTTTTGGGTCACAACTGGCAATGCACAGGGGTTATTCCTGGCTTTGCACTCAGGAATTACTCCTGGCAGTGCTCAGGGCACCATATGGGATGCTGGGAATCGAACCTGGGTTGGCCGTGTGCAAGGCAAACGCCCTACCCACTGTGCTATCACTCCAGCCCCCACCCCCTTTTTAAATCCTGTTGAATTCTCCTTCCCCCTACTGGGGGGTGGGGGGACTGAACAGCAACTTTCAATCTTTTTGTTTTGTTTTGGGGACAACAGTTGGCAGTATTCAAGGATTACTCCTGGCTCTGCACTCAGCAATCAGTCCTGGTGGTGCTCAAGGGACAATATGGGATGCAACGGATCAAACCTGCATCTGCCACACACAAGTCAGGCATCTTACCCACTGTTCCATCACTCCAGCCCCCCTGTTTTCAATTAAAGTGGAATGGGTCTGCCCAACTCCAAGACCAAATGCCTTTTGGGTTTCTTACATCATTTTAATTTATCAAGGGTGAGGGTTAGGACACAGGACCTTCCAAAGGACAAAACATTCTCCTTTATCCATCACAACTAAGAGGAAAAGAAAGGAGTTGACCCTGAACACCTATTCATTCTCCCTGATGTATCATTTCTCTTTATTTATTTTTTTAACTGAATCACATTGAGATACATAGTTACAAAGCTGTTCAGTCATAAAATGTTCCGACACCTGTCCCTTCTTCATATTTTATTTAATCCTCTTACCAAATCCAAATGCATCCTCCCTGCATTGATGGAGAAGAAATGAGGGCTCAGGAGGGAATTAACTTTCCTAAGGCCATTTATCTGCAGCATAGCTGAGGAAGAATCTCAGGGGAGCGAGAGGTGTGATGCTCTGGACTCTTCCTCCCTTGGGTTTCTCTCTTACCGTAGGTGTGGGAAAGAAGGAGTCTCATGTTCTCCAGAAGCATCCATCCTTATCTCCATCACCTTCATCCCCTATGACAGGCTTCAGATTAGCTGCACCTACCCTATTCCTACCTCATTGCCTGCCCTCATTTTTTCTCTCCCTCTCACTACAGCTGCCTTTCTTTGCCTAGTGGCTCTAAGTGTGGCTATGTCCCAGTCAACTAAGGGTGTTATCAGCTGTAGAAGGCTTAAGGCTGGGAGGCAGCAATGGCAACAGCAAAGAGCTGTCATCCACCTGCCCTGTCCAGGGCAGGTCCTCCTGCAAACCACCACACAAACGGCTTCATTCTGAAAGGCCTCTAGGGTACAGTGGGCTTTTCTCGAATGCTAAAATGGGGAAAACCTGCTGTCACCTTCCTCTAAACCACGTAGATTATTTTCTATCCACATGCGTCAGTTTCTTGGTAATGCCTTTTGTGAGAATTAGATCAGGAATTACTCAAACCAATCTGAACTCTTTACATACTTGTACACACTGAATTTCATTTTGCTTTAAAGATATGTAGTTCTTGGGGTTTCTATGATATCATCTTATTTCATGGTATTTGTTTACAACTTCTAGAAATGGGCCGGAGTGGTGGTATAGTAGGTAGTTGTACTTGCTGTGCACACAGCTGACGGAAGTTTGATCCCTGGCATCCCAAATGATCCTGCCAGGAGTGATTCCTAAGTGCAGAAGTAGGAGTAAGCCCTGAGCATCATAAGATTCTGGGTGGTAGGACTCATTCCTGGCCCGGAATGATCTTAGGGATCATTCCTCGTGGTGCTTGCAGGGAACATTTGTGGTGCTGGGGATAGAAACAAGGTTGGCACCAAGCAAGACAAGTCCCTTAACTCCTGTGTTATCTCTGCTACCCAAAATAAGAGTGTTTAAATTTAATTTATAAAATTTAAAAATTAAATCACCACCAGAAACACAATTACAAGATTGTTCATGATTGGGTTTCAGTCATATCATGTTCCAGCACTAGTCCCTTCACCACCAAAATAAGGACACTTTTTTTTTATTGAATCACCATGTGGAAAGTTACAAAACATTCAGTCTTAAGTCTCAGTTATACAATGATCATGATCGAACACCCATCCCTTCACCTGTGCACATGTTCCACCACCAAGAACCACAGTATACTTCCCCTCCCACCCCACCCCCCTGCCTGTGTAGCTGATAATTTTCACTTCACTTTCTCTTTACTTTGATTACATTCAATATTTCCACAAAAAACTCACTATTATTGTTTGGAGTTTATAAAAACTCTTTAAAGACTGTCCTTTTCCTCCTTTGACTTCCTAACTGGTAGACTTGAACAGGGAGATAAGCACTATTATTTTCTTCTCATTACCAATAAAATAACACTAAATTAATATCCCTGTATTGGAACTTTTTGGGTTTATTTTTGAGCCACACCCAGTGATGCTTAGGGGTTACTCCTGGTTCTACACTCAGGAATCCCCTGGTGGTGCTTGGGGGGCTGTAGTGGGTGCTGGGAATTGAACCCAGGTGGGCAGTGTGAAAGGCAAGCCCCCTACCCTCTGTGCTATCTCTCCGGGCCTTCTGATAGAATTTTGTAAGATTTTTATAGGGAGGGTCCGATGCACAGGTCCACTAGTAAATTCAAGAATACTCTAGGTTACAATGGAAAGAATGACCATATAGGAAGCTGAGGCCATTTACCCCACATTCAGACAAACACAAAGGCAAGTCCTAGAAAAATGCTGTTCAATCCTTCTGGGTGGTTCTGACACAGCTTGGGAAAAGGCAAATTCAAACTCAGGGCTAGCAGAAGTGAGGTTGATCTGGCTGCGACATCTGTCACTCCAGCCAGGATTGCTTGGGCTGATCTGGCTGGCTAGGCCAGTGTTACTTTTCTCCCCAGCCATGCCGTGTCCATTTCTCCTTAAGCTGCGTGCTTGGTAGGAAAGGACAGCCTTCCCTTAACGGACACAGGTGACAAGTGTCTTGGGTGGAGGGTATCTGAGTAGTTGTGCTCCTCTGCTTGAACCTCCAAACAAGCCCTCACACTCAGAGATACTGTTCCTTTTTTGAGGAAGGCCCTCCCTAGCTGCTCAGAGAGTTTGGTGCTTAGCCCTAGTGATGTGGTGCCAGGGCAGTGCCCCAGAATTGTGTTAGAGAATGAACTCGGGCTTCATACATATATACATAATACATACACACATACATACAGGTAGGACTGGAGTGATAGCATTTGCCTTGTGCAAAGCTGACCCAGGTTCAATTCCTCCGTCTCTCTTGGAGAGCCTGGCAAGCTACCGAGAGTATCCCGCTGCACGGCAGAGCCTGGCAAGCTACCTGTGGCATTATTCGATATGCTCAAAACAGTAACAATGAGTCTCACAATGGAGACGTTACTGGTGCCCGCTCGAGCAAATTGATGAACAATGGGACAACAGTGCTACAGTGCTATATACAGGTAGGACATATGGAACTCCCCTTGGAGCTATCTCCCCAGGTCCAGGTCACAGTTCTTAACCACTCTTCCTTGGCAAGAGCACATGGTGGCTTTAGTTCCTCCTTCCTTTCTCTTTGCTTTTGACAAGGGCACAGAGAAGTGAAACAGGACCAGTGAGGGGAAGCTCTGGAGCTTGGCTTCACTTTTTTATGAAGACAACATGGATCAAGTGGACCAATAGCAATCAGTCTGGAAAGGTGTCACTGTCACTGTCATCCCGTTGCTCATTGATTTGTTCGAGAGGGCACCAGTAACATCTCTCATTGAGAGACTTATTGTTACTGTTTTTGGCATATCCAATACACACGGGTAGCTTGCCAGGCTCTGTCCTGTGGGCTCGATACTCTCAATAGCTTGCCGTGCTCTCCGAGAGGGGCGGAGGAATCGAACTCAGGTCTGCTGCATGAAAGGCAAATGCCCAACCGCTGTGCTATCGCTCCAGCCCCTGGAATGGTGTAGATGTGTCAAAATTCAGATTTCCTTTCAGTTGTTCAGTTCTCCATTAAAAACAAAACAAAATGCTGTGCACATTTTCCCACACTATCATCATCAGTCTGAATTTTTAAAAAATCATTAAAAATTGTAGTTGAGGAAACATGGTTACAGTGGTGTGAACGTTTATTTTTAAGGGAGAGAAGGGTTTCTGGAGTCACACCTGGTTATGATCAGGTCTTACTCCTGGCTCTGTCTTCCAGGTAGTGCTTGGTGAACCATATGTGGTGCCAGGGATCAAACCTGGATTGGCCATATGCAAACAAGTCCTTACCCGCTGTACTAGCTCTTCACCCCCTTATGGTTATGTTTTTGGTGTATGAAACTACTGCTCCTCCAGAAACACCCCTAAGTGTCAAAGATTGCTCCCCCCACCCCATCCTGATGTCTCTTCTAGCCCATGTCTTCCTCATGTTGGTCCCTCTCCTCTCATAGTTTGGTAATGTCATTTTTGTAGTCAAAGAAAAAAAGTTATTCTTATAGCTTATATGTGCCATACTGAGTTCCTCAACTGTGCATTTTTGAAAGCTTTAATTTTAGCTTAAAATAATATTTGTACATTTATCCCTGGACAGGCTGGTTGGTTGTTATACAGATACATCTCCCTTGTTGGTGTACCCATAGAAATTTACCCACTTGTGACTCTTGGCTGATTGACCCAGCATTTATTGTTCAGGCTTAGGTGGATAGAAGAATCTCTCTTTCAGATGACACATTCATGCAGCCACAAGTAGGGGTACAAAATGAGTCCTTCAAACAGCTTGCATCAGCATGCACATTCAGATGACAAATTCTAAATTATAGTCGGACTTCCCTTCTAAAATGATCATTCCTCCTCAACCGTATCCACAAGCTGTTAGGCAATAGGCACAGGCAGGAAATATACAAAATTATAAAAAGTGATAAACACAAGGATAAAACTGATTTCTTATTTTTTCTACCTGCAATGTTCTGAAAGTTAGACAGTTTTTGTTTAACTGTATCATATCTAAAAAAAAATGGCCTTGGGGCTAGCTAGAGAGATATCACAGCAAGTAGGGTGTTTGCCTTGCACGGGCCCATATGGTCCCCCAGCATCGCCAGGAATAATTTCTGAGTGCAGAGCCAGAAGTAACTCCTGTGCACTGTTGAGTGTGACCCAAAAAGCAAAAAAAAAAAAAAAAAATGGCCTTGAGGTCTATTGGGTACCAACTTCTAGAATTTTAAAGATCTTGATTTTGAAGGTCTGGCTGCTACTCATTTGTTCCTGAGTTGTGACACTCCTGCATGGAAGAAAGGTATCAGCTAACTACTCTTCTCAAAGGCACCCCCAGTACTTGGAAATTTCTTTTTCTTTCTTTCTTTTTCTTTTTTATTCTATTTGGGTCACACCTGATAATGTACAGAGGTTACTCCTGGCTCATGCACTTAGGAATTACTCCTGGTTGGCGGTGCTCCTCGGTGGATCATATGGGATGCTGGGAATCAGATCCGTGTGGGCCGTGTGCAAGGCAAACACCCTACCCCCTATGCTATTGCTCAAGCCCCAGACCTCTGAAATTTCTATCTTTATCTGCATTGTCTTGATGACCCACTCCCTACCTTTTCAGCTCTCATCCTCGAGCATTTTTGCAGAGGGCTTTCCTCATATTTTAATTAAGTCCAGCTCACCAGACTCTCGAAGGTGACATACTTGGCCTGTTGAAAGTGGATCTATCTGTGCAGTTTGTATAGGGCATCTGGCTCGAAACCAACAAGCAAGCATTGCCAAGCCTCCTTTCCATGGAAGAGTAGCAGAAATAGGTTCTCAGTTTTATTTCCACAAAATGTACATCCCCAGAGGACACAGAGAAGCTCTTGCTGGGTGCTGGTGTCATTGTTTACTCAGGCTATGAGAGAAATCCAGAAAGAGGAAGGAATAAATTAAAGCTGACTCGGAGAAATTCTCAAAGAAAGAAGGCTCTAAATATCTAGCCAGTGACCATCAAGAGACCAGTCTTTGTGTCTCTCCATGAGTCCTGATCCTTAACATCTCTTGTTTAAAATGTCCATACTCTAAATCCTCTCAGTCTCTACCATCACTTGTTTGGGGAAGAAAAGAAACTGGCTTAAGAGACGGTTTTGAGAGTCTTTTCTGAACTGACCCCTGCCCCGTGCTGTGCCACCATAGACTGCCCCTTTAAACTGCCACACAGAATGTGCATCCCAGCTTGGGAAGCGGTGTCTTGGACTATTGAAGAGTTAAATGATTTTTAAAGACTTTCATAGGAGATCTAACCTTTCCTGTCTGAGTGTGAGAATGACTCACTAAAAGGAAATAATTACTTACATCCAATTAGCTTCTTTACAATTGCTCATTAATTTCACTTCCTAGGAAATACTCACTTTCTGCCTCAACTAGGACATTTATAGGCAGAGCCTATAAAAAAAACTATCTTCAGATCCTCTACAAATTTGGCCCTCAGGACTCAGTCTCTCTCTCTCTCTCTCTTTGTCTCTCTCTTTCTCTCTCTCTCTCTCTTTCTCTCTCTCTCCTCATCTTATTTTATCCCAACCGACATAATCTCAGAATTATAGATGAAAAGTTTCCATTGTAATTTTAATATAGCAAGGCCATCTATTTTGCAACTCTGGATTTTTAGTCCTAAAAGTGATACTTTCTAATAGATGTTTAATATTTTTTTTTTGGTCTAATGGACCAAAATGGCTGCAAATACAACACAAATAGACCAATTAACTCTGCATTTCTTCAAAAGTCAGGGTAATAGTGAAAAACTATTTTAATGGATAAAATCCATTATCTTTTAAGGACATACACTTGCATCTTTGAAATAATGAAAAAGTAACTCATCAGATAGATTCATACTAGTACTGCTTCCCTTTTAAAGGTACCCTTTAAATATTAAAAGGCATCTTTTAGTATTACCAGGACCTTCTGAAAACAAAAGAATTACCCAATGAGAGTCACTATGATAATCTTCGCAGCTACTTTTCTTCTTCATTACCTCTTACTCCCTTATGTAATTTGAAGGTTAATGACTTCCTATAGATATTTTTGAATGGTATTGCTGTATATCAATTTTGTTTCTAATATGTATTATTGTTTCTAACATAATGTAATATTGTTTCTAATATTATGTATTAATTTTATGTTTTCATTATTAATACCAATAGTGTTGCTATTATTGTGCTTGAGAAAGGTACTCTCCTTTCCACTGACACTAGCTCCTCTTTGTGCATTTCTTTTTTTGAGTTCAGCTCCTGGCTTAACAGATTATTGCTTTTTGGTGACATTTTGACACCTTCCAAGTGCTATCCCTGATGAAGTTTGGTTTTCTTTTCTGTTTCCTCTTCATGTGCTGGGGATTTGAACTCTTGGGGTTGAAAAACCTTATTGAATATATTTATATATTTTTTTTTCTTTTCTGACCTGTAAGAACCTAGATTTTTCTGCATGTTGTTTTCTCTGCTTAATAAGCTTGACCACATATTATAAAGAAAGTTACTGCCTTATAGTAAGCAAGTACTAGTTCATCAGGATTTACCTACAGGACCAGCTACAAATTTGTAGATTCCAGCAAAAAATAGAACTCCATGTTCAATAATTATTATGAATTTCAAGCTATTGAATAGCAGAGCAAGGGACTAAGAGCCAGGTACAGGTCAAATCTCCATAAAACTATTATTCCTATCTAAGCAACTTAGCTTTAGCATTTGAGTTAAAAATGCAGGTTTAAGTGAATTGAAATTGCTTTCTTTTTCTCTTTTTCTTGCAAAGGCCAGTGGAGAAGGTTCAGAGCAGGGAAACCACATTTCTCAGTTGTCTAAATTGCAAAATGTCTTCTCAGCAATTCCATCTTTATGACGCTTGCTTTCAAAGTAAAAGTTTGTTTCAGTTATAGCAGTTTGAGTCTTTTTTTCATGTGTGTGTCGTGGGGTTAGGGTCACACCTGGTGGTACTCAGGGGTTCCTCCTGGCTCTGTGCTTAGGACTCATTCCTGGAAGGCTAAAGGGCCCATATGAAATGCCAGGGGTTGAACCCAGGTCATCTGCATGCAAGGCAAGGGTCCTACCCACTGCACTGTCTCCCTGGCCCTGAGTCTGTCTTAAGTATCATGACTGGCATGGTAAAGGACCGTGAGTTCCTCAACTTATGGGTATAATGCAGACTTTAGTGAAATCCCAACAATTATCTATTATGGCATTTCTCCATTCAAAGATATTGTTGCTGCTTTCTGGTTCTCCTGTTAAAATTTTACCCTCCCCATTTCTCCTTCACTTCTAAGATGCTCTCTATTTTCTGGATACACTTCCCCTTTCATTTTGTGTCTTTGGCCTCAAAGACTTCTGAGTGTGAACTCTGTGCCAAGGATATACTTGCAGCTATCACAGGTCAGCATTGCCACCTGAGAGTAACAGGGTCAGGTGGTCATCCATGCCCTTCAGATCCCAGGTGCCCAAGTAAAGGCACAGGTGATGCAGACTCCACTCATCAGGCACTAGGACTATCTGGAGGTGGGTTGACAGGGTGACCAGAGCAGGAGCTCAGAGGCTGGTGGATCTGCAGGTTTGCATGATGTACTTGTAAACATTTGCATGGGTCCTAAAATCCCTGCTTCTCAACCAAATCAACTGGGAAGTCATGTTCTGAGCAACTTCATATGAGTAATCCTAGCCATGATCTATAATTATTTGCTCTGTTCAGTTTGTAAACGGAGTAAGAGCATCCTATATCTCAGTGCTTTGAAAAACATCCACTGACATCCGGTCTCTCTTGTTGATATTGCGAAGTCTGCTGTCAAGTGCTCTTGTTCCTTTGAAAGTATTCCTATATTCTGGCTGATTTTCCCTTCAGCATTTTTTTCTTCCTGAATCTGATTTTCTTTGTTTTCCAGAAAAGTTTCGGACACTAGGCAAAACTGTTATTTATCATGAATGCATGCATACATACATACATACATACATATGTATTTAAACATCATCCACAGTTGTAGAATTCACAGCTCTCCCTAAGTCTGGAAGTTTTCTAAGTATTGAGTGTGTTGCAGGTGGTTTTTGCTAAGTAAATTAAGATGATTTTCAGAAAATACAGTGGACATAGGATGATGATGTTGGTTTCCAGGGAAACATTAATAGGGAGTGGAACTTTCAGTCTCAGTCCTTGATTTCCAGAGACAGATAGATAGGTAGATAGATAGATAGACAGATAGAGAGAGAGAAAGAGAAAGAGATAAAGATAAAGATAAAAAGTTGGTTTAATTAACAATGGGAAATAATTTAATCATCCCTGCCTATGTAATGAAGCCTCCAAAAACTTAAAACAAGGAAGCTTCAGCGTCCCCAGGTCGCTGAACAAGATTTGGGGGAGAATGTACAGCTCTGCACCTTTCCGCTATACCTTCCTCTATGCATCTCTTCTATCTGGTGTTTGAGTGGTATCTTTTCGAATCACTTGTAATAAATCAATAGTCTAGTTGAGTCAATTGTTCCCGGAGTTCTATGCGCCATTTTAGAAAATTGATCAAAATCTGAGGATAGTGTCCTGGAGAGCTCTAATGAAAAAGCAGAGTCGATCAGAGGCACAAATCATCATCCAACTTTGCAACTGGCATCCCAAGTCTGTGGATAAGGTTAAGGGGACCTCTAACCTATAGATTGCTGGTTAGAAGTCCAGGTGGTAGCTTAGTTCTTATGATTAAAATGAGGGTGATGGGATATTGAGCCCTTCTCCTGTGCAATGTGATGGTCTCTCAAGGAGACAGTATGGGAATTGAGTTTGAATTTTTTTGTGTGGGGAGAGAAGCGTCGGGAGTGGGTGGGTGGGGTTGGGCCACACCTCATCTGGTGATGGTCGGGGGGTTACTTCTGGCTCTGCACTCAGGGATTACTCCTGGCAGTGCTCAGAGGACTATATGGAGTGCCAGGGATCAAATCTGGGTAGGCCATGTGCAAGGCAAGTGCATTACCTGCTGTACTATGGCTCTGACCTGAATTTAATTCTGAGACACTCTGCTGGAGGTCACTAATTACTTTTTGGGGTAGGGAAGTATCCACATAGCCATCTTTTTGAAGTGCATCCAAGGCATCCACAAGAATATAGACTTTAAAAATATTGCCCCTTTTCTCCATTCTTTCATCTGGAGTTGCCATTTTGTGCACACTAGACCACATTTTATCTTCCATACCTTTCACTTCTCTCATTTAAAAAATCTTTCTGAACTACACTCTAGGTAATCTTCTAAACCAATTCCTGCACCAATTCTTTCTTTAGCTTTCTTTCTTTTTTTTTTTGGCTTTTTGGGTCACACCTAGATATGCACAGGGGTTACTCCTGGCTCTGCACTCAGGAATCACCCCTGGCAGTGCTCAGGGGAATATATGGGATGCTGGGAATTGAACCCAGGTTGGCCTCATGCAAGGCAAACGCCCTACCCGCTGTGCTATTGCTCCAGCCCCCTTTCTTTAGCTTTATAATCTGACTTTAAATTTAATAATAAAGTGTTTGCTTTTTAGTGATGTACATTTTATTTCTACAAGCCATATTTGTATCCTTTTAAGTTATGTCTGATATTTAAAAGAAATAATATCTGATTATTTGCTCACAATTTTAAATTTTCACTTTTACACTTCAATTCTTTTTGTACCACAATTGTAGCCTCTTTCTGATAGTTTCATTATCTTATGTTTCGAGGATTTCAGAGATCCATGCTGTCTTTGTTATTCATTGACTCTTGTTCTTAGAGTTCATGTCCCTTAAAACATTTTGAAGTACTTGATTGGGAGTTTAATGTTCACTATGAGAATCACATGTGGTGAAGTTGGGAATCTATGTGTATAGAGAATTTGTCTTTGTTTTACTTTTTTCTTAAAATTTGCTTTGGCAACTGCCCATAGTGATTGCACTTGTTTGGAACTCTTTTTTTTATGTTGGGGTTCCTAGATCCAAGAGATGAGTCAATTTAAATTCCAAACCTGTGTGAAGTATGCCTATGATTATAAAGCAAAGCGTCCTCCACCACCATTCATCCCAAATTCTGATTACAGGCAGCTGAAGCATCAGCACCTGATTTTGTGTCCAGCCTGATATGGTTGCAGGGACTTCCTTTACTGATCTAGCCATTAATTTTTTAAAAAAGTCTTTCTTTCTTTCTTTCTTTCTTTCTTTCTTTCTTTCTTTCTTTCTTTCTTTCTTTCTTTCTTTCTTTCTTTCTTTCTTTCTTTCTTTCTTTCTTTCTTTCTTTCTTTCTTTCTTTCTTTCTTTCTTTCTTTCTTTCTTTCTTTCTCTCTCTCTCTCTTTCTCTCTCCCTCCCTCCCTCCCTCCCTCCCTCCCTTCCTTCCTTCCTTCCTTCCTTCCTTCCTTCCTTCCTTCCTTCCTTCCTTCCTTCCTTCCTTCCTTCCTTCCTTCCTTCCTTCCTTCTTCCTTCCTTCCTTCCTTCCTTCTCTCTTTCTCTCTTTCTTTCATTTTTTTATTAGTGAATCAGCATGAGGTACAGTTACAGGCTTACCAACTTTCATGCCTGCTTTTCAGACATACAATGATCGAGTACCCATCCCTCCACCAGTGCCCATTTTCCACCATCAATGATCCCAGCATTCCTTCCACCACCCCCACTCCATCCCCTTATCCCACACCGCCTCCGTGGCAGGACATTCCCTTTTGCTCTCTCTCTCTCTCTCCTTTTGGGTGTTGTGGTTTGCAATATAGGTATTGAGTTAGTCATGCATTTTTCAAATCGTATTTTTTATTTTTGTATGGCATATCTAGGTATTTTGTGGCTGGAGGTTTTCTAGATTCTCTTCCATGCCACAGATGACAGTTGCTGTCATTATGAATTTCTGAGGCCAGAAAAAGCTTTCTCACTCTGCTTACATATGTTGACATTGCCTTAGATGCTGCAAATATCTTATGAAGCAGACCCAACTTAAGTCTCTTCAATAGTGTTAATCAGAAAAATGTCACTTATTTTTACCCAACTTTTATTTAGATAAGACTGTAGTGTTCTGCAAAGAAAAGAGCTAATGTACTTTGCTAAAAATGAGTATACAAATGTCTGGGTTTATTTAGTACCCAAATGTGAGATGTTGAAAAATATCTTAGGAATTTGAGGACACAGACAGTATTGGTAAACACTGAAAGCAAAGTAGAGAGAGAAAGGGACTTCTGTTCCCTGCTTTATACACATGCCTTGGCTTTGAATAATGCAAGGATTCAAAAAAAAATCTTTGAGTCACCGTGGCTTACATTATTGTTTCTGATAGGGTTTCATGCCTAACACTTTACCACCTTTCAGCACCCGCTTCTGCCAAGTGGTCACTTCCCTCCACCATTGTCACAGTGTTCTCTTCCCTGTCCTTACCCCGCCCCCGCCCCATTCACCCTACCCCCAGCAGCAGCACGCTTTCTACTCAAGACAAATTCTTCTCTTCTTTGTTTCTGTTGCATTTGGGCATTTTTTATTCCCCAATTATGTTTCTCTATGTTCCACACGTGAGAGAGATAATTCTGTGTTAGTCTTTCTTTCTCCCTCTGTCTAACTTCAGTCTGCATGATACTCTTCCCTTCTGTCCACATAGTAACAAAGTGCATGATTTCATCTTTTATTCAGGCTGTGTAATAGTCCATCATGCATATGTACCACTGTTGTTGTTGTTTTTGTTTTTGTTTTTTTTGTTTTTTGTTTTTTGCTTTTTGGGTCACACCCGGCGATGCACAGGGGTTACTCCTGGCTCTGCACTCAAGAATTACCACTGGCAGTGCTCAGGGGAACCATATGGGATGCTGGGAATCGAACCCGGGTCGGCCGTGTGCAAGGCAAACACCCTCCCCGATGTGCTATCGCTCCAGCCCCTGTTGTTTTTTTTTTTTTTTTAACCCAGTCATCCACTCTTGAATACATGGGTTGTTTCCAGATTCCTGCTATTGTGAATAGTACTGTAACAAACACAGGAGTGCAAATGCCTTTTCTGCGTTGTATTTTTAAGTCCTTGGAGATATATTTCAAGAAGTGTAATTGCTAGTCACCTCCCTGTACTTCTGGAAACCCCAGCAGTTACACCCTTGTGCTACCTCCACTGCCATGCAAGGCCACCCACTGGCCCTATCCCAGAGACTCATAATTTAATTTGAAAGAGATCAACTAGCTGCAAAAATTTTGCGTGGTGGGGGTGGGTTTTTGGGATGCTGGAGAGATAGTACAGCAGGTAGGGTTACATTTGGCCAACCTGGGTTTGAAATCATCATGAACAAGTTTATAAACCATGGTGCTTAAATAAAGTAGGGGAAAAAAGAGAAGTGGGCCGTATGGAAACTCGATATCT
This sequence comes from Sorex araneus, assembly GCF_027595985.1. Lineage (NCBI taxonomy): Eukaryota > Metazoa > Chordata > Mammalia > Eulipotyphla > Soricidae > Sorex > Sorex araneus. Next base: position 28,447,353 of record NC_073310.1, read on the forward strand.
AATTTTTATTGCAAGAATTTCTATCTGCTCTTCCTTTCATTTGGTGTTGCATTTACTGCTGCTTTAAGATGGAATTTTTCAGAAAATGAAAAAGTCTTTGCCCAGTGAATCACCAGAGAAGTGAAGTCAGATTACTGTCAAGTCTCACAGCTGAGTTAGCAGGGACGGCAGCTGGTGATCACTTCCTGTTTCAGCCTGGAGAGAGAGCTACCCAGGAAATGAACCGATTAGCTGCAGTGTGGCTAGCTTTAGGTGGCTCTTGTTCCTCTTGGAGACCTGAAAGACTCACTGCATGAATTACTCTGTTATGCAGAAAAGGAAAGTTTAGCCTGATGGTCTATTTATAAATAGACAAAGAAAGTCATTTATTTATTCCTTCATCACTTCTACTTCTCCTATGTGGGGAATTTAGACAGGAAACTTTCAACTTTCAAAATGAATGTGTGTATATTCACTCTTTGCATGTCACTTTTTTCACGACAGAAACTCTTATTTACTCTAAACTCAACAATTATTTTCACTGTTATTACTATTCTGTGAGCATTAAAATAATAATAATAATAATAACACAATAGAATGACCTTGATTCTATGAGATAATTCTGGGTCTAATTTTTCACTAATTTTTTTCCCCAAATAACACTTCTCCAGCACTAGGCTACATAAGATTTTTATACTCTGGAGGGAGAACAATAAATTAGAAATAGTCTTTGCTCCTGTAGTGGAAGCCAGCATTCATATAGAAAGAAAACGCTAAACGGAATACAAAATTAATCTTTGAATAATTGAATTAAATCAAGGGGTAGTTCCCTATTTTTGCTGTGATAAGGGAAGTGCAATATAAACCTTGCATTTTAACCATTTCTTTTTTTGGGGGGTCACACCCAGCGATGCTCAGGGGTTACTCCTGGCTTTGCACTCAGGAATTGCTCCTGGCAGTGCTTGGGGGACCATATGGGATGCCGGGGATCGAACCCAGGTCGGCTGCGTGCAAGGTAAATGCCCTACCCGCTGTGCTATAGCTCCGGCCCCCGCATTTTAACCATTTCTCTGTGACATCAAACACATTCAGAGTTGTGCGACCATAACCACAATCCTTCGCTAGATTTCTTTTATCTTCCTCTACCCATTACACACTGACTCCTGTTCCCTCTCCTCCAGCTCCTGACACCACCATTCTATTTTATGTCTCTATTAATTTGACTTCTCTCAATGTCGCAAGGCAGAATCTCGCATGGCAGAGCCTGGCAAGCTACCCATGGCTTATTCAATATGCCAAAAACAGTAACAATAATGGACCTCATTCTAGAGACTGAACACAATGGCCACTCAACACCTTTATTGCAAACCACAACACCTAATCAGAGAGAGAGAACAAAAGGGAATTCCCTGCCATAGTGGCAGGGTGGGGTGGGGGGAGATGGGACTGGGGAGGGGGGGGAGGGATGTTGGGTTTACTGGTGGTGGAGAATGGGCATTGGTGAAGGGATGGGTTATCGAACTTTGTATGGGGGAAACATGAGCACAAAGATGTATGGATCTGTAACTGTACCCTCACGATGACTCTCTAATTAAAAATAAACTAATAAAAAAAAAAGACATATAAGAAAAAAAATAATGGACCTCATTCCCCTGACCCTGAATGCAACAGGGACAAATGAGATGTTACTGGCACCCACTTGAGCAAATCGATGAGCAACAGGACATAGTGATAGTGATAGTGATGAATTTGACTTCTTTAGGTGCATCTTATAAGTGAACCAGACAATTCTTGTACTTTTGGGTGTTGCTTTCCCCCAACTCTCTTTTTTGGGTACCACATCTAGGAGTGCTCAGAGCTTACTGCTGCCTCTGTGTTCAGAGTTCACTCCTGGAGGTGGGGGGGCATCAAACCTGGGTTGGCTGCATGCAAGGCAATTGTCCTACCTGCTATAGGATAGCTCCAGCCCCTCTTCCAGCTTTTTAAATAGAAATTCATATGCTTTATATCAGTATTATCCACGATTAATTCAGCACTTAATTTGGCCCATGAGAAGAACAGTAAACTTTTCTCAATGCCCTTCGTTCAGCAGTATCACAGCCTTTTTTGGTATCTTTTTTGGGGGGACAACCCCTTCACAGTACTGTAACTCTAGTCACAGTCAATTGACATATTCAGTGTACTTAGGAGGCTGCTACTCCCTGAAAACACTTCACAGTCTCCTTCTCTGGGTAGTGATGAGGTGAGGTCAGCAGGACCCAGTGAGACAGTGTATTAACTCTGTGGAAAGTTCTTCTATAGGCTGCATGTTTCATGTGGGAACATGCAAAAAGACCCATTATTCCCTCAACCTAAATACCTGCCAGACATTCAGGTCATAGGAGAACCCCTTCAAACATATGCTCTGAGCCAGGAAGTCTCAAGTATTCCCTCTGCATCTGATCAGACACTTGCCAAGGGGCAATACCACACTCTACTTCTGAGTCACAAGTTATATTTGACATCTGTCCTGTGCTGGGAACGGAAACATTTTGGCTTGCCTTGCTGGGTTAGGGAAAGACCTAAAGTCACAAGGAGGATGGAGTCAAGTTTCTCACTGTATTTCTGGGAGACTTGACTATGCAAGCAAAATGTTAGAGTCAACAGTTGTATAGTCTACTATGATAAGCAGGGTCAACTCTGGGTGGCTTATTGCCATGAATAAAAGAGTTTAGTTTCTAGGGATTTCACTTCTTAATCCCTTAGAATATATGCTTTATAAGGGCAGATCTGTTTACAGCCCTCTTCTTCATGTCCAAGAAAGATCATGGAACTTAGTGTGAAAATATCCTACAAGTGAGAAGAAATGCTTGTTGTTTAGATGTATCATATATCAATATACAAAAAGTTGGGTTTATAGCAGCTAGAAAATGATACTACTGCTAAATGCACTCATGCTACTTAATCAAGAAATAGTACCAACTCTTCTAGTTTCATCTTATGTTCTTTTAAAAAAATCATCCAAGGCCTGGAAGATAGATCAAAGGTCTGGATCACACACCTCCCATGTGAGAGACCCTGAGTTTGAACTCTGGCATCATAGGGTCTCCCTAGCATCACTAGTCATAGCTCTGGTGGCTCCTGAACACTGATGGCGTTTCCTGGTGGCTTCTGGTACCGTAGAGCTTGAGCTCCTGAAGGCACTTAGGCTTGTGCAGCTAGACCAAATATGGCCTTGGGCGGTACTGGGAAGATCCCACACCCTCAACCCCCAGCATCAATTTCACTAGTGGGTTTTATCCAAAAATGACATTATTGATTATTTTTATCGATACCATTATTGATAATCAAAGTATAATTTTTGATTATTTTTCAAACTATTGATTATTGTTTCTTCCCCCAGAATGATTGAACCCCAGAATCTTATGGATGCATCAATTAAATACCGAGGTTTAAAGAGGAACTTCATTACTTGATTTTTCAGGATGTTTCTAGCTATTGATTCCCTAATACATTTAAGTGTTAACATAGTCACTGATAATTGACAGAACTTTTGAAAGCAATTGCTATAAGAGAGCATCTATATAACATTTTCTTGTATAGGATATTTTTTGTTTTTATTTTTTGGGTCAAACCCAGAATTGCTTAGGGGCCACTCCTGCCAGACTTGGGGACCATATGTGGTGCTGGGGTGCAAGGCAAGTGCCCTTCCTGCTATACTATCTGGGCTTTCTTACACAGGGTTTTGAGAGGGAAATGGTCTTGGAAAATATTAGAAAGAAACATTTTTAAAGCTTGCCTGCTTTCTTTCTTTCTTTCTTTCTTTCTTTCTTTCTTTCTTTCTTTCTTTCTTTCTTTCTTTCTTTCTTTCTTTCTTTCTTTCTTTCTTTCTTTCTTCTTGTTTGTGATTGGGTTTCAATCATACAATGTTCTAACACTTGTCCCTTCACCAGTAAACATTTCTCAATACCAATGTCCCTAGTTTCTCTTCCTCCACCTACCCCACCACCCTCTACAACAGGCATTTCTCTCTCTCTTTCTCTCTTTCTCTCTCTCTTAGAAAGAAATTTTAAGACCACTTACCTCATGAACCTGTTGTTTTCATACCCCAGTGAACTATGATTGGCTTTGATTGGGTAGTTCCTAATTTGTCTCTGGGGTTTGGCCTTCACTTGTGTTTTTTTGTTTTGTTTTGTTTTTGTTTTGAACCACTGGCTGCCATGGTCTCTTTGTAGAAGCCATCCAGTGAGGGCAACATGTTCTCATTAAACCCTTGCCCAACCCCAAACCCCACTCTTAGGGCCTGCTCATATGTAAAATCTGTCACTAGAACTTTGTTCTCCGGAGACAGTGTATTGGGAAGCTGCATGCTCTGGAAGAAAAGGGATCAATGAACAGGCCCATGACTAATGTCTCCTCCAAGGTGACCGTCAAATGTCATGTGGGGCCTCTGGAATCCTTTCTTTTTTGCTTCTTTTCCATATTTAAAGGATTACCAGTACACACACACACAGACACACACACACATGCACATGCTTGTGCATGTGCACACATGTTTTTACTCGAAGAGACCACATCTGAATGAATAAGCCAACCATTTCGTCTATAATTGAAGCATAATTTAGGTTCCTCAAAGATTATGGCTTTCCAATTCTCCCTCGATAATTAAAATGAAACTTCACTGGACAAACTTCAGTATGTCCCAGGATCCTTCAGGTATCGGTACAAAAGTATACAAACACAGACCCCTTCTCTGTCCACTTGGTGCTTACCCCTGGCAAATGAATGAATAAGAGACTAATAGTACTACATGCCTATGCTCTCAGAGTGATAAAGATGGACTACAGTATATTGTAGAAGCTAAATTTTCTGTCTTTCTTTTTCCTCTCTGATCCAACTCTACAAATCACTCTGAGATAGGGCAACTTGCAAAATATTGGAAGCTTTGTAGAGAATTTTCTAAAGCAGAACATTTCTACTGTCCGGATACAAATTCTTATATGTCCAGTTCCTTCTGAATGAGATAGCCACCTTCCTGAACCCTTGGGGGTCATGTTGCATCTCTCCACTGCTATTCCTCTCCAGCAGTATTACTAGACAAGTGTGGAGGGTACATATTTCACCGTTGGAAGGACATCAGGTCAGTCACTGGGGTAAGCACAATGATTACCCCCAACTCTCCTAAACACATCCTTACAGGCTTGGATTGGCTGGAAATGTAGTGGAATTTGTGTATGACTATGCAGACAGTAGCTAAGGTGGGTGATGGAGGAAGATTTCTCTTACATTGATTCTTGGTGCCACTGCAGAGGAGCCAGTGTGACAACTGGTCCTGGGGGGCATCTTCTGTGAAGAGAAAGGAAACTCAGAAGGAGGTGGTACATGGCAGAAGTTGCCATTTATACTGATGATTCTTAATTCTCTACTTGATTTTAGTGCAGGGAACCACTCTGGGGATGATAGCTGGGGGTTGGGGGGGCATTGATAAGCCAAATACACTTTTATCAAACTGATACATAGTTCTGTTTGAGGATATATTTCAATGTAGCAAAGGCTTTGAAGTTAGTGATCATGACACTCAGCCTCTATCCTTTAACTATTTGAAATTTAAAGGAGTTCTGGTACTACCTTCTAATTGCTACACGACTTGGGACAATCCCAACACACATAACAAACAAACCTTCAAATTTCAGAGCCTTACCACAAAAGTTTGCTCATATCATATTTAGTTCATATAATAGGATGATCTGCTATCAGGGATGATTCAGGGACCCAGGCTCCCCATCAAGATTATGACTCTGTCTTTCCTGAGGGCCTCAGAGATCTCTCCAAAGAGGTGGAAAGTGAAAGAGAGTGACTAGTCACAGAAGCCCAAAGTGACACAAATTGCTTCCACTAACGTCATTGAACTGGATGTCAGAGAACTGTCCTAGTGACAATTCTGCAGTAGGGAGAGGAAAGCCTTCATATCGACAAATAGTTTGTCTGTCATAATAGTGGACTTTTCCCGAAGACTCAATTTCCTCTTCTGTAAAATAGAGAAATGGAACTCATCTCTGAAAGTTATTGTTAAGATCAGAGCTAATGTATGTGATGTGACTCATCTAGTGGCAGAATCTCAAGCAACGGTCATGATTGATTACAGCCAGGGAAAAAGGGGCACTGTCTCATCAGCTGACAAGTCAGCTTCATTTTCATTTTCAGCAACTAAAGGCTTTGTATGCATATATTCTGCATTGTTTTTATTTTCTATATCTTTATATTATTGTATAAATGCTTATATATAGCATAATTATATAATGTGCTTTATGTATTTTATTATGTAGGTGAAAATATGCCAGTGGACCAAAGGCCTACATTCAGTAGACTGGGAACACCTGTAAAGGCGATTAGAGGCTGCCCCCAAGCCCTCTGTTCCTCTCAGAGAGCCCGGCAAGCTACCGAGAGTATTCCGCCCACACGGCAGAGATTGGCAAGCTACCCGTGGTATACTCGGTATGCCAAAAACAGTAGCAACGATGGTCCTCATTCCCCTGATCCTGAATGAGCCCCCAGTATGCCATTGGGCTACACTAGCACGCGACAGGGATGAATGGAGACGTTACTGTGGCCCACTCATGCAAATCGATGAACAAAAGGATATGACAATGATACAGTGATACAGTGACAGGTGAAAATAAACATATTACATGAACCAATATCTCTGGCACATTGACATAAAATTTTCAATATTTTCTCATTGTTTGCTGTTATTCAAAAGACTTTTGTTGTCAAAGCAATATGTCATTAAAAAATTTGCTAAACGGAAAAAATTTGAAAAATGTGGACTTATACGCCTCCTGCCCATGCTTGGTGCTCCTTTTCTTACCAGTCCCCACTTGAATAAGGAACCATCAAGAGCAGTTTTGCCAAATCTTTACAGAAGTGATCTCTTTTTTATACATTAACACATTTAAATCTTTTCTTTTCACACAAAAGCAAATGATGCAAAAATGTTATTCCACAAGTCCTTTCTCTTCTTTCTTATTTCCATGTCTCTAACTCTCCCCTTTTCATAGCTGCACTGTTCTGTTGTGGAAATGAGTCAGTTTATTTAACCAGAGACAGGAGTTTTAGTGATAACTGAAAAGGTACACACTTTTCTCTGTGTGAGTTGATGTCTGACTCCTCGATTTTACCTTCCCCACCAAATGACAGGTCTCTTAAATTCAGTCTCAAATGGGTGTACATAATGGGACATCCCTCATCATCCCAGGGAACAGAGAAGTCTGATTTGAAAGTTCCTTTATTTTCTCGGGGATAGGCTTGAGAGAGGTCATGGGGAACACCTTGTTATAGTTCAGGCTGGTTCTAAATAGTAAAGGAATCTTCAATGGTCCCTCCAGGACATTGGAAACACTTGATCTAGCTTCAGGGATTTGGACTTAGAGATGGTAGCTCAGCGAAAGAAATTCGTTCTGTTGATCCATTTCGATTGAGATTTCCTAACACAGGAAGAAAGTCTGGTAGTTGTTACAATTTACCCGAGATCTAGATGGCCAATAAAGACCACCAGGACTTTGGAGATCTTGCTGGTTCTGCCTTCAGTAAGCCTGTGAAAATTATTTTGTGTACATCAGAAGCCACCAGAACTCATTTGGCTTCAATTCTAGACCGGTATTTTCTAATTTTATCTATTTGTGTCCTACCTTCTGGTTTACTTTCTTTGCATTTTACACATCACCTATATCAGTATATTTATTATTTATATAAATTTGAGCAATTGCATTTACAAATTCATAACCTATTTTGATATGACTTAATCATAAGCAACATGTTGAATTCATGGGTCGGATGGGCCAATTCTATATTTTTAAGACATATGTACATCTTAAAAATATAGGTTTGACCTAAAGGTTTTTTCCACAGGAAGATACCTGAGTTACATCTGTGTGCCTCTTTGAACAGTTTAAGAGGGGAGACTTTGGGGGCTGTAGCTATTGTACACCGGGTAGAGCATTTGCCTTACACGTGGCCGACCCGGGTTCATCCCCAGCATCCCATATGGTCCCCTAGAACTACCAGAGTAATTCCTGAGTGCAGAGCCAGGAATAACCCCTGTGCATTGCTGGGTGTGACCCGAAAAGAAAAAAAAAGGAGAGGGAACTTTAGAGATGTTTGGAACATGTACGAATTGTGTTATGAGACAATACCCTCTGTTTACTCTTCTGTATCAATACAGGATGATATTTTTGGACACGGTAAGTCTCATGGAATGTTTTTCTCTTTTTCTACAAGGAAAATAAATGACTCCATTCTTGGTGACTACTGAACAGAAGTAGTAAAGAGAGAGAAAGTATTCAGGGACGTCCGCTCTGGCAAATGGAGAGATCATGTTGTTGTCTCCCATGCACTAGATAAGGCTCATTTTCATCTTATTTTCAGGTTTATTTGGCGAATTTGGCTTCCTTTAAATACATCAGATGGGTCCATACTGCTTTCTATCACCATTTTCCACATTTAAGCAAACGTAGCCAGTCAGCATCTCCTTGGGGAAGAGTTACCTAGATTCTAAAAATCTCTGCTCAGTCTGGGAACAGGTTTTCTCTTTGGCTTTGACTTCATGTATAGTCTATGTGGATTTAATAAAGGGCTTGAATCACATGCAGAATCACTGGCAGTAGCATCCAGAGTTGGGAGAATGGGGTGGTTCTGCATCCACTTATGAGGAGATGCTGATACCTATTATCCTGGTGGATGGAGGCAAGGACTACATTACTGGATGACATTTAGAAAATTTCCCCTGTGTATTAATGTACTCACAAGTTCCATTATTCTAGCTCTTTGCCCAAATGAATCCTCTTCTCTCTTGGTCACATCTTGAAGTACTGCCATATGCCTGGGACTCCAAAGGCATTTAAATTTTATGTTCAACAGACCTTACTAAAGAGGCACTCAGTTTTCCCATTTGGTCCCACTTGAAATATGGGACCAGTTTATTCACTGTGACCAAGCACTAGCAGGGGGTCAAGATGGGGGTCAGCATTGTGTGTTGTAATAAAATAATGGGAACACTAGTTTGCATGCAACAGTGCCAGACACTCTCTATACAAACTGCGGGGAGACACTGATGTGGCAGAAAACAACTTGCCGCTATCCTTACATTGCAGAGGAACTTAGTGAGTCAGACTTGGAACTCATTCATTTGGCCAAGGCAGAGAATTAATGGAGAGAGAAGACAAAACTTTATCAGCACTCTGCCAGATTATCATTTAGGGGAAGAGACAGTCTAGAGTTTTTGAGATAAACAAAAATTAAAGCAATTCATCATCTTGCAACTCACCTAGCTGAAACAATTAAAAGGTCTTTTATGAAACAAAAAGTAATTTCACCAAGAGGTGTTAAAAACAAACAAAAGATCATAAAATGCAGGGGAAGGGGTGGGAGAGTTGATTATAGTCTCAGTACATGAATCTAAGATCAATTACGTGGCTAATAGGTCACAAGCATAGAACTTTATTTGTAAAACTCAGGACAACATTAAGACAAAATCTATGGAAGAAAATCAGAAAGAAAAAAAAAAGCCTGAGTACAAACCTGAATGTCATACAAGAGGATGATGTTAAAATGCAAAAGAAGAAAATTTTTGCCAAATTAAGAAAGCATCAGACTCAAAATAAATCTCGGAACAGAGCAGCTCACTGCAGACATGTCTCTGGACCTTGTGCCAGGCTGATTTCATTGGGGCACCTCAGACGGGAGCAGGCATTGTCCCTCCGTCTGCTCCAAATGAACCCTGGTGGCTGTAAACCTCTAAAACCCAATTGTCGCCACCCTTACAGCCGATATTTACAGCCTTGTCCTGAGCCCTCCACACAAGAGAGTGAATCCACTGAAAAACCCATGTATGTGGGACCAGTGACTGAAAACTCCAGGCCTCAGGGAGCTGGGAATGGGCCACTCCTTCCCACCTCCCCACCCCTCCAGGGTCCTGACTGTCACACCCACAAACTGCCTCTGGGTGCCATTTAAGCACATTAATATCCATGATCCAGAAACTCACAGATGAATATCGGAACTGAGCAGCTTGCTGCAGAAATGTCTCTGGATCCCAGTTATTTAAACTTTTAGAATTCTAGGACCGTGTGGCTGCTTTTGTGGTCATGTGACATCACATTTTATATATATATACATATATGCACATATATATATGAGCTGAAGTGATAGCACGGTGGTAGGGCATTTGCTTTTCACTTGGCTGACCCGTGTTTGATTCCTCCGCCCCTCTAGGAGAGCCTGGCAAGCTACTGAGAGTATCACGCGCCCGCACGGCAGAGCCTGGAGAGCTACCTGTGGCATATTGGATATGCCAAAAACAGTAACAATAAGTCTTTCCATGAGAGACGTTACTGGTGCCCGCTCAAACAAATCGATGAGCAATGAGATGACAGTGATATATATATATAAATAAATATATATATATATATACACACACACATGTGTGTATATATATACATTTTGCTTTTTTGTTGAATCACTGTGAGAAAGACCTTTACAGACATCTTATACTATTTATAGTAAGCAATACAAAATAATAATGTGGTGGGAAGGTGTAATGGTGCTGGGATTAGTGTTGAAATATTGAATGTAATCAGTTATTGTGAACAGTTTTCTAAAAATAAAATTTAAAATTTTTTAAAAAGAAAACATCTAACAAATAAATAATAAAATGGCAGGAAACATCTATATTTCAAGAATCACTTTAAATTCTACTTTTCCAAATATACCAACTAAAAAGCCATTGGGTGGTAGAATGTACTAAAATTAAGATCTAACTTTTTGTTGCCTATGGGAAACACAACTTAGCTTTCTAGATAAACACAGGATTAGAGTTAAAGGTTGGGAATTAATCTTACCATCAAGTAATAATTTTAAAAAGTTATGTATAGCTATACTTATATTGGATAACATAGTTTCCCAGCTGAAAATGGTAATAAGAGGGGTAGACATTATTTAATGATTAAGGGCTTAACACAAAAGGTTTCATACTTATAAATACATACACATAAAATGAAGGAGCATCAAAATAAATTAGGTAAGTAGAAATAGAAAGAAAGTGATAACAATAATATAGTAACATCTGGGAATTTTAGTACCCCACTTACAACTATAGACAAATCTAAACAAAAAAATCAGAAAAGAATAGTCTTTATTTTTAAAATTTAATTTAGATAACAGTTACAATAATGTTAACTTTTATGGTTTTGCTATTAAAAAGTTACTATACCTCCAACAATAGTAAGGTGCCCCCAAAATTCCCACTACTGTATTAACAACATTTCTAGTCTATCTCCCCCTTCTTTCCTCCCACACCAACGCTAGGTAAACTCAGTTCTGTGATCAAGAGTCAAAGCTTTTTATCATTCAGTATGGTCTATTTCCGTGTTTTGTTTCTCTATTTACCAAAGATGAGTGAGATAATTCACTATTTTCCCCCTTGACATATTTAACTTAATATGATGTCCTCTAGTTCTACCCAAGTTAAAGCAAATTACAAGATTTTTTTAGAAAGTTGTTCACAATGATTTATTATAGTCAATATTCCAACACCACTCTCACCACCATTACACTTTCCCACCACCGATAATGAGATTTTATCTTTTCTTGTAGCTGTGTAATGTGTCATTGTGTATGCTTACTAAATCTTCTTTATCCATTCATCTTTCATTGGATATTTGGGTTGCTTTCATATACTGGGTATTGTTCTGTGTTATAATGAACATAGGTATGCATTTATCTGTGTGGGCTTTTTGTGTTCTTTAGATGCCAGTAAATGGAATTGATGGATCATACAGAAGAAATCTCTCTACTTAATTTTTTGAGAAGTCTCCATACTGGAATTTTTCATAAAGACTAAACCATTCCACACCATGAAAGAGGGTTTTTTAATTTTAACCACATCCTGACCAATGTTGGTTATTTCCAGTATTTTTTATATATGTCATTCTCACTGATATGAAATGACACTTAATGATACCTAGTGATGCAATAATGATTTTGACTTGAATTTCCCTCATAATAAGTGATGATGAACACTTTTTATGTTTATATGCCTATTGGCCTGTATATCTTCTTTGGGAAGTGCCTACTCATCTCCTATTTTTTGTGATATTGCTTGTATTGTTGTTGAGCTTCTTGTATATTAGTCCTTTGCCTCATGAATGATGTACATGATGAAGACTATCACCCCAAAAAAGAAAGGTACACATCAAAAACCTTGATGAAAAATTCTCAACAAAGTGCTAGTAAATAGAATTAAATAATGAATCAAAAGCATCAAACATAGTGATCAAGTGGGGTTTATTTTGAGCATGCAAGGATTTATCAAGATCTGGAAATAAATTTAATATAGTATGACAATGAAAGGAAAGAGAAAAATCATATGATTACATCAGTAGATGCTGATAAAACATTTGAAAGAATTTATTTTCCATTTATGATAAAACTCTCAATAAAATGGGGACTCTATTTCAGCATAATTAAGTCATTATACTATAAACCCACAGATAATATCATAATCAGTGATGAAAACCTATGCGTATTTTCTTTAAGATCAAGAAGGAGATAATAATATTCTCAACCATCACGTCTATTTAATTTAGCATTTCAGATCTTCACTAGAGAGAAGACTATAACAAGACTATAACAAGAAATAAAAAGAATCTAGATTTTAAAAAGTGAAACGTGTTCTCAGATGATCTGATAATGTTGGATAGGAACTCATCATTACAGATATGATGTATAGAAAACCATTAAAAACTTATTAAAAACCATTAATGAAGTACTGCAAAGTAGCTGTTTACAGAGTCAATGTACAAAAATCGTTAGCATTTATATATGCAAATAATGAATTAGGAAAAGAAATTAAGAAAGAAATTCCATTTGCAAGTGCATCTAAAATAATCAGATACTTAAGGAACTAAAAAAGACCAGCAAAATTTTTAAAAGACTTAAAACAAGACATCGAGAGAAGGAAAGACATTCCATGTACATGGATGATGGGAGAATTAAATAGTCAACGTGTCCACACTACCAAAAGCAATTTACAAATTTAAAACAATCACAACCAAAATTTCAATGGTTTTCTTTATTCTTTAACTTAATTTTTTTTCAGGAATATTTATTGAGACATCACAATTTACAAAGTTGTTCACAAAACTGGTTTCAGGCTATGAATTTGCTAAGCTGCTCCCTGACTGTAGAGCTCTGCAAAGTTCCTTCAAATTTCCAGCAGCCTTCACACCCAACCTGCACAATATTAAGGGCCCACATTACAGTTTCTTCATGACCTTCTGCTTTGCTACTCCATCACACCAGCTGAGCCTTGCCTTTGGCTGACATTACTGAGCCTACTCTAGAACTGGAGGAAGAACTACTCCACTGCAGGTGGGCTCCAGATGCCTCCACACCGACCTGCACCATAACAAGAGTCCACATCACACAGAGGCACTGAAGCATGCAGTTGCTCATGAAGCCACAAGACAGATACATTCAACAAATTACATGCTGCTCAGTTACTCGTTTTGCATTCTGTGAGCATGGGCGGAAAAGACAGAGTAATTTCTAGCTTATTCTCTCAGCATCTTCTATAGGGGTTAACTACAAAGACTCACCCCCAACGCAGTAAGAACACTAGAAAATCAATGGGAAACACGTGGAGCTGCTAAGCTCAATGAGTAAAACAATATCAATGAAGATATCAACAGTACCAGTATGTCCTCAGACATTGTCTTTAGCGACACTATGATAATATCTCAATGAGTTCAAAGAAACAATAGCACAGGTAGTCAGCAGAGCATAAGTATGAGAATAGAAATGAAAAAACTACTAAAATCAGATAATAGAAATAAAGAGCATGACAGGTGATATAAAAAAATAAAAACTCAATAGAAACTCTGAATAGCGAATAACAGTAGTTGAGCAAAAGATCAAGGAGCTCCAAGATGAGAAGGAGGAAACTGCTAGGAAATAGCAGAAGATGAAAAATAGTCTGAAAAGAAATGAACAACATACTAGAGAACTATGGGATGAGTTCAAGAGGAACAATATAAGAATCATTGAAGTCTCTGAGGAACAGGAAGGCAAATGTGATGCTGAAACAATAACTAAACAATCAATTTAAAACTTTCTAAAGTTGAGGGTTACAGGTACTGAGATCCAAGAAGCCTGAAGGGTTCCAATGAAAACAGACGCAATTAAAAAGACTCCAAGACATATACTCAAAATGATAAATCCAAAGATAGAGACAGAATATTGAATGCAGCAAGATTAAAACAGAACTTATATATAAAGGGAAGCCCATGAGCTATATGGCAATCTATTAAATGAGACTCTATGAGCCAGAAGAAAATGGACAGACAAAAGCTCAACAAAATGAACACCTCAGCAAGAGTACTCTATCTGGCTAGATTATCAATCAGATTTGAAGGAACTATCCAATGATTAAAAAAAAATTTTTTTTTTTAATCTTAAGAATTAGAGCTTGTTTGGAGGTTCTAGCAGGGGAGATCAGCTACTGGTATACCTCAACCGAAGACCGGTCTGTCTCTATTTGGGGAAGCCGTCCTCTTCGACCTAGCGTGCAGCTTCCGGAGGGACGCACATGGAGTGGTGAGGGAGGAAGGGGACACCCACCTTGCCAGCCAGATCAATCGAATCAACCCTGATGATCAATGGGGTGACAAATGTTGCAGCCAGATCACCCTCACATCTCAATGGCACCGCACCTCCCAGACGAGAGTATAAAATGAGGCCCCATAGCCATGTCACTAGACTCTGTGCCAGGCTGTTTTCACTAGGGGGGCCCCAGAGGGGGCCAGGTGGGAACCCTCCCCACCCCAAGGGACCCAGGCGACCTCCACTACCCAACCGCTGCCACACTCCAGGCCACTTTCTGGACACATTATGTATATATACATATCAGAGCCAGGCAAGCTACTGAGAGTATTCTGCCTGCATGGGCAGAGCCTAGCAAGCTACCTGTGACGCTTTTGATATGCCAAAAACAGTAATGATAGGTCTCATTCTCCTGACCCTGAAAGAGCCTCCAATTGTTGGGAAGGATGAGTAAGAAGAGGTTGCTAAAATCTTAGGACTGGGAGGAATGGAGACGTTGCTGGTGCCCGCTCGAGTAAATTGATGAACAACAGGATGACAGTGATACAGTGACAGTGAAGAATTAGAAAAGAATGAGAAATAGAATTAGAAAAGACACCAAAGAGCTTAGGGCAATCATTGGAGTGGGGGTGGGAGGGTAGGAATAAAAAAATGGAGACATTATGCTGCTTGACTTTAAACCATATTGCAAAATGACAATAATTGATGCTATATGATATTATTTAAAGTAGGTCTGGAGTGATAGCACAGCGGTAGGGCTTTCATGCGGCTGACCCATGTTCGATTCCTCCGCCCCTCTCGGAGAGCCCGGCAAGCTACCGAGGGTATCGCGCCCCCACGGCACAGTCTGTCAAGCTACTCGTGGTGTATTCAATATGTCAAAAACAGTAACAATAAGTCTCACAATGAGAGACATTATTGGTGCTCACTCAAACAAATCGATGAGCAACAGGATGACAGTGACAGTGACAGATTCAAGGATTGATGACATTAAATCATGAAAAACAGAAGTACATCTACACTTTATGATGAGGAATCTAAGAATATACAATAGAGAAAAGATAGCAAAAACTCGGCAGCCAGATGCCAAAAAATAAAAAAAGAATGGATTATTCTCTAACCTCATATAAAAACATAAATGTAAAATGGATTAATGCGCTAGATGTAAGATCTGAAATTGCATAGCACACAGAAGCTAACAAAAGTAAAGTGTTAGAGATGTTTTTGGGGACGCAACTCTATCAGCATAGAAAATAAAAGTAAAAATAAATGACTGGGACTGCTTTGTATTGTTCATGGGCCACAATCAGCTGTGCTCAGGACTTACTTCTGAATCAGTGCTCGAGGACCTTATGGGATTCTGAGTATCAAACATAGTCAGCTGCATGCAAGTCAAGTCCCTGAACTGGTTGTACTATCACTTTGGCTCGGTAAAGTTAATTTTTAATTTAAAATTTATTTTTAAATGCCAGAAATGGAACCCACAACATGGAAGGCAAATGCTCTACTACTGAGACACATGCCTGGTCATTAAAATCACCTCCTAAATGTCTTACTTATTTGTTTATTTGGGGGCCACACCTAGAAGTGCTCAGGTGCTACACCTGGCAAGGTGCTTGGGAGTTGCTCCAAAGTGGAATTAAGGAAGACCCTATGGTACCAGATTAAATCCAGATTGTTATGCATGAAAGCGTGTGATCCCGACCACTGATCTATCTTTCCAGCCCTCCAAAAATCACTGGTGTCACTTGTCATTCCGTTGATCTTCAATTTGCTCGAGTGTGCATCAGTAATGTCTCTGGCGCCAGTAATATCTCCATTTGTTCCTGTCGCTTGCTAGTGTGTTCCTCGATCCAGGAACAGAAGAGTCTCAAACTGTTCGTTCAGGGTTTTGATGAAGAAGTTTGACCATCTCATAGGTGGGCAGCCACGTGGTCTTTTGATGTCCCGTGGAATCCAGTCGGTAATAGTTCTAGTCCAGTGGTCATCTCTAAATTGCATTATGTTTCCAGCCCATCTGATTTTCAACACCTTTGCAAATGAGACAGCTTCCCTGATTCTTGACCGTCGATGGAGGTCCGAACTCCAGTTTCCTTCTCTCACTTGAGTGAAACGTGATACTTAAAGCATACGTGATACTTAAAGCTTAAAGCTCTTTCAATTCCTCTTTGGGATACCCAAATAGCATTCTCATCCTGCTTTCATAGGGCCCAGATCTCTGAGGTGTATGTTAGTGCAGGAAGAACAGTGGAGATGAAAAGATGTGCCCAGAGCCAGAGTTTCTTCATCATCTTAACCACTTCTTCGATGCTCTTGAAGGCAGTCCACGCTGCTCTCTTCCTCCTGAGCAGTTATGGCACCGGGTCATTCCTCATGTTGAGTTCTCGACCCAGGTACACATAGCTGCTGCATTCAGAGATGTTTGTTCTATTGAGAGCAAATGAAACGTCAGGGACTAGTTCGTTTTTCATGAACTTTGGTTTGGTGAGATTCAGCTGCAGTCTGGTCTTTCCGTACTCGTGGTCGAAGTCGGCCAGCATTTGTGCCGCTTGGATAATGTTTGGTATTATTAGAATGATGTCATAA
Organism: Sorex araneus; assembly: GCF_027595985.1. Classification (NCBI taxonomy): domain Eukaryota; kingdom Metazoa; phylum Chordata; class Mammalia; order Eulipotyphla; family Soricidae; genus Sorex; species Sorex araneus. Next base: position 28,464,552 of record NC_073310.1, read on the forward strand.
GTGAAGCGAAGGTGGTGTAGTTGCCGACCATCTATCTTCACTCCCATTCCTTCCCATTCCAGTCATCGAATGACGTTCTCAAGGGTGGCACTGAAGAGTTTTGGTGAAATGGTATCACCCTGCTGAACCTCTCTTTTTACATCAATGATCACTTCCTAGGAGAATATGAGATCCTGGTGGTGAATTTGTAATACAGCTTGCAGAGGATCCTGATGTATTAAGTTTGAACACCCTGTTTGGCTAGGGCTTCAATGACCGCTTCAGTCTCAACAGAATCAAAGGCCTTCTTTAAACTGATGAAAGTTAGACAGAGCAGCATCTTGAACTCTCTCGAAACTTCAATGAGCTTGGTCACCGTGTGGATATGGTCGATCATGCTGAATCCTTTTCGGAACCCAGCTTGCTCGCATGGTTGTCCTTCACCTAGAGTTCTGCCTAGCCTATTCAGGATGACTCGAGTGAACAACTTGTAGATGACGGACAACAGGCAGATTGGGTGATAGTTGCTGATGTCGTGGATGTTTCCCTTCTTGTACAACAGAATGGTCCTGCTGGATTTCCATCGGGATGGAACCTTGCATACAGACAGGTAGTGTGTGAAGAGCTGAGCAAGTATATTGACAAGTACTGGCGGCAGATTCTTCAGGTGTTTGGGTCTGACCTTGTCTGGGCCGGGTGCTATACGCATCTTTTCCGACAAAATGGAGTGCCAGATTTCTGAAGGGAGGACATTGGGAACAACATATCCATCCTGCGGAATTTGGTATGTGGGCAGGTGGACATGGCTGTCGAAGAGATATGAGTAGAAGTTGTGAATAATCCTCTCTATTGCCCTTCTGGAAGATGTGACTGATCCATCAGGATGTCAGAGGGCAGTCATCTTGGTCTTGTAGTTGGCAAAGGACAGGCTAGTGTCAAGTGTTGCAAATACTTTTCCTGGCTTCTGCTGCATCGGTCAACAATGCTGCTCTTCTCTTTGAGGTCTTCCTTTATCGCTTCTCTGCACAGCTTTGCGAGCTCTGACATTAGCTTGTGATTGCCTGAGGCTCGTGCCAAACCACATTGGTGAAAGAGCTCGAGACTTTTCAAAGACAAGTGTCTGTTTGTAGCTTTCCCACTCTCAGCATTCCTTGAGCAGTCATGGAGGTGCTGAACCAGTAGATCGTATTCCTCGTTGTTGTTGTTAACAATGGCATCTTCTCACATTGCTGCAATAGTGCCAAAGAGCTCCCAGCTGGTGGTCATTCTGGGAGTTCTCTTCTTAAACTTAAACTTTGCAGTCCTTTCTCCCCGCTCTGTGAAGTAGAACTTTGCACCAAGGAGTCAGTGGTCTGATCCCATTTGGAATTTTGGGACAATAGTGACATTGGTCAGGCAAACCTTTCGATTGAATATGATGTGGTCAGTTTCACTGTGGAACTATCCACCGGGATACTCCCATGTCCAACGTTTAGATTCAGCCTTCTGGAACTGTGAATTACCATGGATGGTCTTGGTCGACATGATGAACTCAGACAGTCTCTCACCCTGTCTCTCATTCTAGGCCATGGGTCCCAATGTGGAGTTCTTCTTACAATTTGCGGCCGCGTGACACTCCATAGGACACTTAATACCCATTTTCCATAATTTCTGCACCATATTTGATGGGGTTAAAATATGGTGTAAACCATGAGAGCACCTGTAAGGGAGATTGGAGGCTGCCCTAAAAGCCTCCATCCCTCTCAGAGAACCTGGCAAGCTACTGAGAGCACCCTGCCTGCACGGCAGAGCCTGGCAAGCTATACCCATGGCGTATTCTATATGCCAAAGACAGTAACAACAAAGGGCCTCATTCACCTGACACCAATTGGGAATGCCTAATTCCCAATATGGTAGCATTAAGAAGGATGAGCAAGGAGAGGCTGATAAAATCTCAGGGACAAACTAGACGGTCAAAACGAAGAAGGACTAAAACGACTGTCTGTACTTTCAATGCATGTACACTGGCATCGGAAGCACCCATCAAGGACCTGATGATGCAAGCGCAGAAGATCAAGCACGACATCATTGGTCTGTCTGACATGAGAAGGCATCGATCACATCACACTGTTTTTGACACTGGAGGAGAACTGTTCCTCGGAACATGCGACAGCAGAGGCATTGGTGGTGTCGGTGTCCTTGTCAACACGAACTTGGCCATGAGCATTCATTCATTCAAATGCCTAACAACTCGAATCAGACGATTATGCTTGAGTAGATGTGGCTCACTGCCGGCAGTTTCTATCTTCGTCGTCCACACACCAACATCCAACTACGATGAAGAAGTTCTACATGGAGCTGGAGGAGTTCTATAAAGAAAACCACACCTTCTGCAAGATCATTGTCAGTGATTTTAATGCCAAGATAGAACCGAGAAGGTCGCCCAAAAAACTTCCTCCAAAATTATTTGAATAAAACAAAAATGCAGCCTGTAGAGTAGGAGAATATATGTCACACATCTGATAAGGGGTTAATAGTCAAAGGGCATGAAGAATTTATAGAACTTAGAAAATCTGAACACTCAATCGAAAATTGGGCAGAAGAATTGAATAGACACAACTTTGAAGAGATGATATAGATGGTTAATGGGCATATGAAGAAATGCTCATCGTAACTGATTATTAGGGAAATACAAATTGAGACTGAAATGAGATATCATCTCACATCTGCAAGAATGACTTACATCAAAAGCAGTAATAACAGGATGAGGAAAGTAGCTCAACCATAGAATACTTGCGTTGAATGTGTGAGGCCCTGAGCTGTTCAAAACACAGATATATATATATATATATATATATATATATATATATATATATGTATACATATATATAGAGAGAGAGAGAGAAAGAAAGAGAGAGAGTAGCAATAACAAGAACGAGTGAGTGCAGAGAAAATGGAACTCTCATACACTATGTGTGGAACTGTAAATTGGTGTACTATTTTGGAAACTGCCATTAAATATACCTATAAAGTGAAAAATTGAAGTGGCCAGAGTGATGGTACAGTCAGTAGAGCACTTGCCTTGCATAACACCAACAGCTCAGGTTTGAGTTCTGGTATCCCATATGGTTCTTTGAGCCCCACCAGGATTGACGCCTGAGGGCTGCTGGGTGTGGGCCCTCTCCCCCAATTCCAGTCCATGAACAAAAAGAAATAAAAGATTTAGCTACAATATGACTCCGAAATTCCACTTTTGGGTATATAGTAGGATACAAAGATATGAACACAAAAAGTTACATCCATTCCAATGTTTGTTATAGTATTTTCACAATGCCTAAAATACAGAGGAAACTAAAGTTCCTGTCTATGAATGATTGGATAAAGATGTGAAACATTCATGCAATGGAATAATATTGAGCTTTACAAAAGATAAATCAATGCATTTTGCAAGAAAATGAAAAGAATCTGTGGAAATTATGGGAAGCTAAATAATTCAGAAGGAAGAAGACAAGTATTATATGATTTCACCTGTGTGTACATAGAAGGGTATAAAAATCAATGAATAGACAAAACAAAATAAAACAACATAGCAGGTAATAATGATGGTAGAAACAAGGTTATCTGAGAAATGTGTGAGTGGGGGGGTAAATTTATAAGACACAACACTGAGCCAGTACTAATACTATAAACAAGTATCTATCCTTTTTATTTAAAAGATCTAAATCTTACCAGTCAGACAACTGGAATATGTCCACATTTGATCCAACATAGTATCTAGAAAGTTGGTTTTTCTTCTGGACACATATGTACAGTTACTCAGAAAACTTGCAACCACATCTTTTCCCTAAAATATTCATTATACTCAGATATTATTTAATTTGTGTTTTTTTAAAGAAAAAGGTGTAATTCAAAAGCAAAAGCTTTGTATATAAAATAGTAACCTTAGGATAGATACGTTTTACTAATACTAAATGTCCATTAAGTTGAATTAGCTTATCAATGTAATTATAGATTTACTTTTATGATGTCCATGTACTCTGCTCAACAACAATGTCAAACTCAGGTAATTTTAACGTTTGGAGATAAGAGCTCATGTTCTCCAATAACTTGTATCTCATGTTTTCAGATAGCCTTCAGAAGGAGCCAAACCCCAGCTGTTTTACAATTCATTTGACCTGTTGCAACATCTTTGAAACAGATTGGACCATCACACACGAGTTAAGTCTTGCTGGCACTGAGATGGGAAGACAAATGGGAACTACAGTTGGGGTTGTTCTGATGTGTGGGTTGGTCAGCCCAGTAGCCTTCCTCAGGGATAATGCAAACACTCTGCATGGGTAAGTCAGATACTCTGCCATTTCTTCCTTTGGCATCCAAACCCACTTTTGACAGTTTTGATTATTGCAGTCTCTTACCTTAGTCTCATTACCTAAAGTATAATGCAAACGTCTGTATTAAGAGCTGTGGATCTTACTTCCTTTCATCCAGAATTAAATGGCTGGAGTGCTCCATAGTTTGGTATCAAGTAACTTTGGACACATGGCCCTCAGAAAATCCCATTTGCTTACTTAGTTCATTCCAGGCACCAACATCTCTAAAATCCTACAGTAAGACTCTAGGCATGTTTCATTTGAATTCCCTGGAATTATTTTCATCATCTCTAAACAATGACCTTGAATGGGCTTATCTCTATTATTTGTTCGAATTAGGGGATTTCCAATTCCTGCTGATAAGGGGGCTTTTTCATTTTTCTAGCACGTTGAGAGTTTACTGACTAGACAATTGTAATTGATCTTAGTAGATATTATAAAGGAGAAAGGGGAAAGACAATCACAGTATTTATAAACACTGAATGATATATTTGCTTCCTATCATTTAACTTATATATATTTTTACTGCTACCTAGATTTTTGGCACAGTCTCTTGCCCCCGTGCCTGACTGTCTTCACCGGGGCCCCTTGGAGCGGGGCAGGTTGAGTTTCCCTCCCTACCCTGAGAAGAGCCCCAGCAGCTGGACCTCCAGAACCCAGCCACAGCCGTGCTCAAGGGCCCTCTCCACACGTTTGGATGAGCCTCACACATGAAAGAACCAGCAGAGGAACCCAGGTGTGTGGGACTTGGGGCTGAGATCGCCAAGCCTGCTCGGATTGGGACTGGGGCCTCCTCCACCCAGACCCCCATTTTCCAGTACCTTGCCAGCCACACCCATAAACTGCCCCGTTAATCCCATTAACGGCCAAGATCCAGAGACTATAAAACCAAGCTCCCGGAAGCGTGAGGACACATTTGCAGCCTCGTGACCTCTTATAGCCTAGTTCTCCCTCTCAGAGAAATTTGCAAGATACTGAGAGCATCCTGCCCACACAGCAGAGCCTGGCAAGCTCTCTGTAGCATATTCTATATGGCAAATACAGTAACAATGATGGCTCACATTCCCCTTACCCTGAAAGAATCTCCAATGTGGCATCTCTGGGAAGAACAAGTAAAGAGAGGCTGCTAAAATCTCAGGACTAGGACGAATGGAGACGTTACTGGTGCCTGCTCGAGCAAATCGATGATTAACGGGATGTCGGTGATACAGTGATACAATGATACCTAGATTTTTATTCTATTTTCTAAATTATATTAATTTTTTTTGTTTTGAAATATTATTAATGGTTTCTCTTAGACAAAATTCTAATGCCACACCCATCACCAGTGTTCTTCCCTTCCCCAAGTACTCCAACACCTCACATTCTCCTCACCCTCAACTTAATGTTGTAGATTCGTCCTCTCATTACGTTTCCTTTGAATATTTGTTGTTACCTTGCTGTGTATCTTTAAATTCCACAAGTGATAAAAATTGTTTAAAGCTCAAAGTTGGTTTCTGTGCAGCGTTTGAAGTGAATCCATATACTTGAATCTTTTTGAACTGTTCCTTCTGTTGTTGTGGATCCGTGGCAGAGAGCATGCCTCATGCGTGTGAGGCCATGGGTTTGAGCCTTGTACCCTTGAGTACAATTACCACCGCTACAAAACACACATGCACACATACACATACACATGTGCACACACACACAAACCAAATATAAGATTTTTTTCTGCATCAATCCTTCCTGTGACTTGCTATTGCAGCTTATTCCTTAAGGAATGAGATGACTCAGCAGTGCCCATCCTATAAATACCAAAATTTTGATTAAGAAATGTCTTAGACTGACCAAGGGCTTCCCAGCTGTCAGATGAAACTATGTCGATGGGAGGGTTCTCTTTGTCTTTGGGGAATAAAGAAACTGAAGAAGGGTGGAAACAAAGGTGGAACAAAGCCTCGGGGTTTGTGGACTCTTCCCTTTGAAGACTGGAAGGGACTTTGCAGATTAAGATCAGCCTTCCAGTGAACCCTCAGAAGTCTGGAAGGAGGTGGAAATTGGGAGGAAGACTCCCAGGTGTCCGAATCATCTAGACCAAGGTTAAAATCCTGTCTTGGCCACCTACTAACTCTGACTTTGGGCAAGTGTCTTACGTTTTCTGAGCCTCAGGATCTGAAAAATGGGGCATGACTATGCCTGTCTTGGAAAGGAGTTGTTAGCTAAAATACGTATGAGAAAGCTCTTTGAGCAATGTGGGTACGATTGCTAACGTACTGGAATAGTGTCAGTAAATATTGGTTCACTCCTCCTTTACATGCAAAGGCAAAACCACTTGTCTCAAAGAGCCAAGTCCCTTTGAGCAGAAACACATGGAAAGTTCTATTTGGGTGGAAGCTGGGCAGAACTAAAATAGCAAGATGACTTTGAAAATGCTGTTGCATGGTGCTAGGAGGATCCGCTTGGGATGGGAGACACACCCTGAAAGCAGACTATAAGACCAAACGAACATGATGGCCACTTAATACCTCTATTGCAAACCACAACACCCAAAAGGAGAAAGAAAGCAAAAGGGAATGCCCTGCCACAGAGGTGGGATGGGTGTAGGGGGAAAGGAGTGGGGATGGTGGGAGGGATGCTGGGACCACTGGTGGTGGAAAATGGGCACTGGTGGAGGGATAGATACTTGACCATTATATGACTGAAATGCAAGAATGCAAGTTTGTAAGTCTGTAACTGTACCTTGCAGTGATTCACTAAGAAAGAAAGAAAGAAAGAAAGAAAGAAAGAAAGAAAGAAAGAAAGAAAGAAAGAAAGAAAGAAAGAAAGAAAGAAAGAAAGAAAGAAAGAAAGAGAGAAAGAAAGAGAGAGAGAGAAAGAAGGAAGGAAGGAAGGAAGGAAGGAAGGAAGGAAGGAAGGAAGGAAGGAAGGAAGGAAGGAAGGAAGGAAGGAAGGAGGGAAGGAGGGAAGAAAGAAAGAAAGAGAGAAAGAAAGAAAGAAAGAAAGGAAGAAAGAAGGAAAGGAAGAAAGAGAGAAAGAAGAAAGAGAGAAAGAAAGAAAGAAAGAAAGAAAGAAAGAAAGAAAGAAAGAAAGAAAGAAAGAAAGAAAGAAAGAAAGAAAGAAAGAAGGAAAGAAAGGAAGAAAAAGATAAAGAAGAAAGAGAGACAGAAAGAAAGAAAGAAAGAAAGAAAGAAAGAAAGAAAGAAAGAAAGAAAGAAAGAAAGAAAGAAAGAAAGAAAGAAAGAAAGAAAGAAAGAAAGAAAGAAAGAAAGAAAGAAAATGCTGTTGGGACTTAAAGACATTCTTCCAAAACATGTTGCCTCTAACCTCTGAGTAATTGGCATCCTGGTTGTTAATGCCTTACCCTTGATTTAGTTTTCCTTTGTCAGGAGGAGCCCTGAACTGACCTCCACATGTGCATATGATGGCACTGAAACAACGCTGAGACAGTGGCCTGTTGTCTGAGCCAACTCAGCACTGCTTCTTCGTCAATGGCAGTAATATAGATCTACCACTCAACCAACAAACATATAAATAAAAGTCTGGATTGTTCATCTGTGTTAAGTGTTTTCCCTGTATTGATGGATTTTTATCACAGCTCCATGTAGATGATTAATAAGAATATGATGGCCTACATATTCTTACTTTGGCCATGAGTTCTGTGGTGCTCTCATTCCTGCCTTACAAGTAAGAAAACAGTCTTGTATGACATTATTATTAACGAAGCATTTAAATGAGACCCATGTTGTAGTTTGTCTTTTAAGTTTTGATTTGGAGTGGGGCACACCTACCTATCCTCAGGATCCTTGTGCTCAGGGGACAGTCCTGAAGCTACTTGATTCTCTGAGGACCAAATGTGGTATTGGGATTGAACTCAGGCTTGCCTCAATGAAAGGAAATCACCTTACCCGCTATACTATTTCTCCAGCCCCAAAGCCCATACATCAAATAAAAGCACCACATATTTTTAAGTAGTTGAAAATATATTTTAAAAAATTAAAGAATATGTATGAAAATCACCCATATGGTGCTGGAAAGATAGTACAGGCATAAAAATACATCCCTCATGTGGCGAACCTCTGCTCTGTCCATAGAATCACATGGTTCCCCCCAACCCGCCCCCCAAATACCACCAGATGCAGCCCTGGGAGGTCCTAAGTACCTTGAAGTATGGTCGTGGAGGAATCTAAGCACTGCCAGAAGGGCTAGAATAACTCATGGCACCACAGGGCCCAAGCAACACCAAATCTTTAGGCCCTCTCGTCAAACTGCCACCTACTTAGCCAAGAATCACCAGGAGTGGTCCCTGGGTCCCCCGAGCATGGCTTGGGAGCCCCTCCAAAAACTGTCAAACAAATCATCCTTAATTTCGTTACTGCTGACAGTGCTACCTTTACCTTATTGATGAAACACAGGGTTGAAGATGTTACAAATAATAATACTTGTTGTAGCCAAAATCAGAGCCATGAGAGCCTGTAGGCATAGAGCAGGGCCAGGATGCTCATTCACCTTGTCCCACACATCTCTGCTTCTCCAAGCAGTCAAAACTTGGCAAAGTCCAAGTTCTATTTGGATTTTCCAGTTCCTCTTCCATCTTGGAAGGAGTTCTGAAGGACTTCATTGAATCTGGATGATTCGTATTTTCCTGACCTTTTACAAGTACATCTGTCATTCTCAAATCTGACCTCTGAACCTCAGTTCTCTAGGGTTGGGAGTGAGGCCGAGGGGTGGCCTGAGGAAGCAAGTGTCTTCTATGCTTTATCTATATAGCTAAATAATGGCTGCCTACCACCCATGTCAGCTATTACCTATATCTAGACACAGTTGAGAATAATCCTTCCTTATTGGAAAGCACACCTACATTCATTATAAACTTTTGCAATTGTGCATTTTCTCTTTATTTTTTTGAAATAAAACAGATCTTATTTGGAGCTTTTGAAGGGAAAGAGGAAGAGAAAGTGGGAAAGAGTGGAGACTAACGTGCTCAAGAGATAATCTCGGCTTCTCCAAGGGCAGAGAGAGCCCCTACACACATCCCAACATTAGACATGAAAGGATGAAAGTACACATCTCAAGAGAGGAGATGCGGGCAACACATGTGCTTGGGCACCACATGCTCTCGGCCACGTGGGGACAAGCAGCACATGAGCTCGGACAGCATATACATCAATTGTACATTTTCTTAAATAATATTGATCATAAAACCATGATCACATGAGATTGGGGAGGAGTATTCATTCGAGTGTTCATTTTTGAAATTATGGGAACTGTTTATAAAGAGATCAATTCAACAATAAATTCCTTAAATTTCAGGTGTTGTGGAGTCAACGTCTACGTCTCTAAGGCTTCTGAGCCAGAGGATACTGGAAATCAAGATTTACTTGGGCTTACCAAACTTGGAACTAGCCCATTCATTTGTACCAAGTCTTTGGCTTGACATCATGTTTATAAAACATCCTCTTCATTTATTTGCTTTAAAAATATTTCTTTACCTAAATCAATTTTCATGTTGTATGGTCACAATCTGGGTTTAGATGGTTAGTGCAGTAGATAGGAAGGAACTGGCTTATTTCGCAACTTCTGGACTTTCAGGGAGAGAGTGAGGTACCTTGGAACTATGGTGGAAGCAGCTCCCCAGGCCTCTCACATCCCTTCTCTGGGTGATGGAAAGGCCAAGCTAGGTGTTCAGGTGCTACTGTGTCCTCTCTAGTTGGGAACCAGGGGACTGTATATCTTTAACCTGTCACCTGGAACTTTTGCCCTCTGACTTGGAATATGTGTGCCATGCTTCTTTTTTTTTAATTTTTTTTGGGTCACACCCAGCAATGCACAGGGGTTCCTCCTGGCTCATGCACTCAGGAATTACTCCTGGCGGTGCTTGGGGGACCTTATGGGATGCTGGGAATTGAACCCAGGTTGGCCGAGTGCAAGGCAAACGCCCTACCCGATGTGCTACTGCTCTAGCCCCATGCCATGCTTCTTGATTCCATAAGCTTTCAGACCCTGGGCCTACAGTACAGGGTTGTGTCTGTCTTGTCAACAATCTATTTCCAAAGATCTTTGAAGGACATGTACAAAAGTATTGTTGACCAACTAAGGCAGTGGGGGGATGAATACATAGGTGTGCCTTCAATTTCACATGTTAGATTGGGGAAAGGAAGCGGTACTTCTTTTTGGAAATGATTTGGGGGAAAGACCCAGAATAGTTCTGCCTTCCTGATTAATGGTAGCCAGGGGAACAGACAAGAAGTGGTTTTGCAGATGCAGGCTGCTCTTCTGTGGAATAAAATGCTCAGAGTGCCTCTTTCCTAGCTGCCCACTCCCCTCCCCCGCCCTCTCTTCAGGCCAACTCAAGAAAACCCAGACAGCACCAACTTTTGCTTCAAACATTCCATTTCTGTCTTATCCATCAAAGTCTTCCTGCTTCCTTCAGCTTGGTGACTAAGGGTAATTATCACTATGCAAGAAAATAGGACCAAACTGGTGGAGTTTGTGCAGTGCTAACACATGGGTAGAAACTAGGTAGATTGCAGTAGTGCAGCAGCCAGGACAATAACAACATAGACGCAGAGATAGACATACTTGGGAATAAACTGAATTCTGCTGTGAGATGACTGTGTATATGATTTGGCCTTAGTCTCTTTGACTTAGTTTTGGTCTCAGTTTCCACAAAGTAGAGTTTGTGGAACAACTGATAGAGCTGTGCAAATGAAGGAGAAAATGTCCAAGTGCAACACAAGGTTTGGCCCCAAGATTTATTATATTTTATGCTTCCCCTCCCCATACCCCAGAATTTTTAAAACTCATTTTAAAAATCCAAATGTCAATGGGAAAGGAATATTTCTTGATGCTTTATTATCTATTGATATCATATAGGCAGTGCGGAGATTACCTATTGATATTATATAGGCAGTGTAGAATCTCTTGGGAGAGTGTAACATTTTAGAAGATGTTGTTTGGGAGAGATTAAGTTTGTCTGGGTTTTGAAACAATCCTCCATAGTCTCCTTATTTCCAATCCCATGGAAAAATAAAATAAAACAGGACTGAACAGACATCTGGTTCCATTGCTAAAGCCAATAGTTCTATTCTGTTAGGCCATGAGTCATGAAACATACGAAAGATGAATGAACCTCCCAAAGCATGTAACATGCTTTTCAGGGAGGAAAGGTGCTTTATATGAAACCAATTTACACTGATGGAACCCCAGGTTGTCCTGTTACAATTGTCTTATAAACATCCAGGACAACCTGTTGACTGCTGAAAATCCAGAATCTAAATACTGTTTACTCCTGAATAATTTGTAATTCCTTTCCCAGCTCAAATATCTATAAACTCCTACAAAGTGCTTTATAAACACTCATTAGAGTATTACAAAAGTCCTTTGAGCTCCACGTGATGATTTCCATTTGTCAGTTGAGTAAACTGAGTCACAAAAGTTGAAAGATCTGCTCAAAGCTATGCCAGGAGCAAAGACAGGGCAGGGCTGGAGCACAGACTTCCTGGCTCCTGGTCTGGTGTGTGGTTCCACAGAATGTGCTGGGATTAGGCACATATAGGCTTCTGACAGCTCAGGGTCTGGCAGTACCACTGGATTCTTTTAGCAACTTTTCACCCCAGTCCATCACTGGAATTGGCTGAGATTCCCTAGTATGGGCTCTATTCAAGGGAGAAGGCTCTTCTTTGTAAAGGTCTTCAAAATATGTGTTCAGGGGCTGGAGCAAAAGCACAGCAGGTAAGGCGTTTGCCTTGCACGTGGCCAACCCGTGTTCAATTCCCAGCATCCCATATGGTCCCCTGAGCACTGCCAGGAGTAATTCCTGAGTGTACAGTCAGGAGTAACCCCTGTGCATCGCAGGGTATGACCCAAAAGCAAAAATATAAATAAATAAATAAATAAATGAATAAATAAATAAAGTAAGTTCCCTCGGTCTTTAAAAAAAAACAAATTGTGTTCAACAACCACCTATATTCTTTCTTCCCCAGGAGATTAGACTCATACATTCTCCAAAGTCAGTTTATAAAGACCATGAATGGCCAAGCGTATAGAACATTAAGATGTTGACTTTCTGGGTCTGGAGAAATAGTACAGTGAGTAGGTTGCTTGCTTTGCATGTGACTGACCCAGGTTCAATCCTTGAAATCTCATTCAGTCCCCTGAGCCTGTTAGGAGTGATTTCTGAGTACAGAGCCATGAGTAACCCCTGAATATCAACAGGTGTGGCCCCAAAACAAAACAAAAATAATGTTAGCTTTCTGGCTTTCCCATTTTTTGATCAGCAGAAAATAAACATTAGGTACGTGTAGTAAACATTTACTGTTTTGTTCGTTTGCTATTCTGCATTTAAACCCATTTCTTACACTTGGGAGCAATAGCACAGCGGGTAGGGCATTTGCCTTGCACGTGGCCGACCCGGGTTCGATTCCTTTGTCCCTCTCAGAGAACCCAGCAAGCTACCGAGAGTATCCCGTCCGCACGGCAGAGTCTGGCAAGCTATCTGTGGCGTATTCGATATGCCAAAAACAGTAATAAGTCTCACAATGGAGATGTTACTGGTGCCCGCTTGAGCAAATTGATGAACAACGGGAAGACTGCTACAGTGCTACCCACCAAGAAATCAGAAAAATGCTCTCTTCTTTTTATTCAGATCCCTGGCAGTTGGATGAGGACATGAATCCAAATGAGCCAACTGGAAGACGCTGCATAAGTGATGGGCAGGGATATTCTAAGTTTGATCAACACTACACGTGTCCGTGGTGCTGTGGGGCTAGTGGGGTGGTCAGGGGCCTGAGGAGGCACTTTGTTAGCAGATTACTGACATGTATGACATGTATTACTGTTGTTGAAGTTGACTGTCAATGGGTGCAGTTTGCTTCCGTTAAGTTCTAGAAAAGTCTGGTTTGATTTCTCAGTTACAGTTATCCTCCCCACTAATTTATTGCCTGATGAGGTTTAAGAGCACTGGAACGTTTCATTTGCTTGTGACTTGATGGTGATGAGTTGAGGGATGAGGGAGGCTTCCTTCTTTATCACATTAGGCGGGAATATGCTCCCAGAGCTAGGCTAGGACTGTGGAAAGCAGAGCCAGTAAATATGCCACGATCCAGGACTTAAAAGGTTTGGAGTTGATGATTAAAGATGTTGTTTATTGTTCTCCGACAGTCCCAGCCTGCAACTACAGCGTTGGTAGTATGGTACTGTGCCATCACATTGAGCCATTGTTAGTGGCTTCACTATGACTAAGCCAGTATCAATGTATACCAGCTCCTGTCTCCCTCTAGGCTTCTCTGCACATTGTCACTCATTCATTCAGTGACCTTATTCAGCTTGGGCGTGGAGCTGAAGCATAGCTGGGAGCAGGGACTGAAAATCCTGACCTCCACAGCCCTGCCGGATATATGGGTGGTGCTCAGGGAACTACGTGGGATGCCAGGAATTGGACCCGAGTGGTTGCATACAAGGAAGGTGCCCTCCCCACTGTACTATCACTCTGGGCCCCCCTGCAAGTTTTTGTCCTTTTCTGCAGTTTGGGGATGTGGTGGCACTAGCCAGGGTATCTGGAAATCTCAGGAATCATTGTTCTTACCTATACCAGTGAGAAAATGTTTTATAAAGTCTTGGAATAAGATGCTACAAAGAAAGTAAATATTGGTTGAGTGCTTATATAAAATCTCATTTAATCTTTCTACTATTCCTGTGGGCTGGAGCTATAGCACAGTGGTTGGGCATTCGCCTTTCACGTGGCCAACCCAAGTTCGATTCCTCCGCCCCTCTCAGAGAGCCTGACAAGCTACTGAGAGTATCGAGCCCGCGCTGCAGAGCCTGGCAAGCTACCTGTGCATATTGGATATGCCAAAAACAGTAACAATAAGTCTCTCAATGAGAGACATTACTGGTTCCCGCTTGAGCAAATCGATGAGCAAAGGGATGACATTGATTATTCCTGTGGGGCTGGAGGGATAGCGCTGCAGGTAAGGCATTTGCCTTGCACGTGTCCGACCCGAGTTTGATTCCTCTGCCCCTCTCAGAGGGCCTGCCAAGCTACTGAGAATATCTCGCTCCCACGGCAGAGCCTGGCAAGCTATCCGTGGTGTATTCGCTATGCCAAAAACAGTAACAAGTCTCACAATGGAGACGTTACTGGTGCCCGCCCAAGCAAATCGATGAACAACAGGATAACAGTGATATAGTGATTATTCCTGTGAGAAGGGAACTGTTTTTCCTCCTAATTTGCATATGAGTGATAGCAGCCTAGAGAAGTAACTTGCCCAGGGTCACCCACCACCACTTGAGGAAATTCCCCAAGTTCTCTTTTCTACTACACATCAAGACTTTGAATGCACATACTACTGAGTGAGTTTCAAAGTTTCACTCTTTATCAATTCCATAGGAAGATGGTGAAAAATGGTCCTTCCCCGGAGATTTATTTCAATATGTCTTGGGAGGGTGAACTGGGATCTTGCAGACTGAATCACCCATAAGCACCCAGGATGATTCCAAGAAAGATATCTCTGAGCAGGTCTTTGAGAGTCATTTGGTGGTTGAAAATGCCTATAAAATAGTTCTCCTTTCCATATGATTCTGGTAGACAGTACTTATTGATTATTGTGCTCTTGCTGGACTTGGCCTCAGAACCCCTCTCGATGGAGATAAGGCTATCAATCACTTGAAGGTGGTTTCAAGACAAAACTAATTTGTCATCCTTATCCCAGAATAAGCAGCAAGGGAGTTGAAGAAGTTGAGTTTATCATAGCAACTAATTCAACAAAGAAGAAAAATAATGGGCTATTTCTGTGCCTCAGGTTTCTTTCTACTGGGTCAAGGGGAAATGGTTGCAGAACTTTTTATTTTTAGTCTGCAGAGGGTATATTCTTGGGCTAGGGCGATAGCCTAGTGGCTAGGGTGTTTGCCTTGTATGAGGACGACCTGGGTTTGATTCTTCCGCCCCTTTTAGAGAGCCTGGCAGGCTACCGAGAGTATCTCACCCGCGTGGCAGAGCCTGGCAAGCTACCCATGATGTATTCGATATGCCAAAAACAGTAACAACAAGTCTCACAATAGAGATGTTACTTGTGCCTGCTTGAGGAAATGGATGAGCAACGGGATGACAGTGATACAGTGATACAGAGGGTAGATTCTTATCTCTAAATTGCTCTATTATTTAAGATAATGCTTTAAGTTCACATTGCATTACATTTCATAACATAACTGCCAATAAAACTGTTCCGAGGGCCTGGAGAGATAGTACAATGGGCAGAATGTTTGCCTTGCACATGATAATCCTGGGTTCTATCCCTGGCATTCCATATGGTCCTCCAGCACCTCCAGGTGTGATTCCTAAGTACAGAGTCAGGAGTAACCCTTGAGCATCACTGGATGTGGCCAATAAAAACAAAAATCAAATAAAATCAAAATTTCTGAATTTGTTTTTTAAAATGTTTAGCAACTAAATGATCAGCTTCTACACCATGAACCGGATTAGATAGCCCATAGTCCAATATGGTCTGTCCATTGGGATGACTGTAAACATCAAGTCAGTTGTTATCCATAAGTGATAGGGCATGGGGAAGAGACTATTTGATCCATTTTGTCGAGTTCCAGACTTATTGAAGTTCCCAAATCAATCACTTTATAAGGCACTTATATCCAAAAGATAAATGGTGGGAGAAACAGGGGAAGTTGGCCGAGAAAATTTTATAAGTAATTGGTCAGAAGTCACATTGACCAGAATACATTCTAAATGTATTCTGTATGAACAAAACCTGTCACATAACTTACTCAACTGTATGAGGGGCTGGGATACAGACCCTATTTTACCCAGAAGGAAAGCAAAATGGATTTGGTCAGAGACTAGCCATTGTACCTTTGTAAGCCAGGATGGGACATGGGTGTACCTAAGAGAGAGTAGTAGAATGCCACAGAATCCAAAGTGCTTGGGACAAGGTAGCACATTTTGCAACTCAAGAGTTGTTCCCATAGGGAACAAGTACGTTTAATTCAGTGGAATGATTTTTAAATAGTAAGAAAGGAAAATAATTTTTTTCTGTTGTTATAATAATGTTTTGTTTCTAGGGGGGAGTCCTTTATATTTATGGCTTTTGAAATGCTTATCTGGCTGATCTCATCACTTTTTTTATTAGCTCTTTGTCTCTTCCAAATGGTTTTCCTGGACTCCAAAGGGAACCTGACTGAATTTGTCCTGGCCTTTCCCATATTTAGAAATATCACCTGGAGGGATGAATGGACATTTCTTATTTCTAAGCAAAAATATTGGCTTGGATCCCTTTTCTTGGAAGTCTGTGCTCTCCCTATAGAGGGGAAGGAATCTGTGGCCAGAACCCAGCACTGTCCCTTCTGGTGTCGGGTCCTTTGTAAGTACATTGACCTCCTAAGGCCTCCTGCCTACCCTGGTTGACAGGAGAATAACAATACCCACTTCACAGGAATCTGGTATGATGTCCAAAAGATTAAGCCTGATGTATATGCACCACAAAACTGGGTGTCTGCTGGTATGAATGTTAACTCTAATCAATGAGCCACCTGCTTGGGGCACAGCTAAGCTATGCGGGAAGAATTTATACCCAGAGATAAGAATCTATACATTTAATCTCAGAATAGGGATGTGGTCAGAGATACTTTCCCCCTGGCCCACCACATATGTGGCCTCCAACATTCTCCTTTGAAACAAACCCTGGGTTCTCCCAATCCCTCACTGAACCATGACTCAGTTTCCCTGCCAATAAATGGGGGAGATACAACGACAGTTCTAAACTTGTTTGTAAGACACATCGAGAGCCTTGAAGTAAAGGTGGTATTTAGTGTGAGTTCAAAGCCTGATGTAATTATTTTATTGCTCTTTTTATTCCTGAGATTTTTCTGTTTGCTTGGCTTACAAACCCAAGCCCGGGCCATAAAATCACTTTTATGCGAGCGCCTTTCACACACATCATGCACCGAGGACGGCACATTTCAATCAATGCAGAAAATGCAGGGAGGCGGGTGGAGACAAGCAAGGCCAGGACCCCAGCAATTTCTGCCCCATTGAGGTCATTACTCTCCATTGTCAACGAAACTATTTCAGACTCATTGTGAGTTTTTCAGTCATTGAATGATCAGCTTTTGCCCATAAATTGGATTAGCTCATCACTTAGTTAGATCTTTTAATTAGGTTGACCCAAAACACCAAATCCATTGTGCTTTTTAACCCCTTGTTCTTTCTTGTGAAGTAATTCTCCTATATCCCAGCACCATTTCTCCCCTGCCCCCCCCCAAAGTCCATAAGATTTCTGGAGTCTTGAGTTTGGAAGAATCCTAGGGGGCTGTTTGCATAAGACCCATACGTGGAACCCCTTTTAAGGCATCCAAGATAGCTGGTGGGACAACCTTTAAAGGCAAACTTAGGGTTCACCCTCCCCATTTGGGGAGGCACCTCATTCTATCCTTAAGTGGATCTGGTTATCCTTTAGGCTGAACAAAAATGTTGGCTCTGCTCAGGTGAGTTTCCACACTAGCCATGGAAGACAGAAATGGGAAAAACGGAGAAAGCTTCCAAGGTCTCAGGTTTCTTTAAGACCGTGAGCAGAGGGCAGAAAAAGTGTAGGACTGAAGGGGAGAATTTCTGTTCATGTTCTTCTTGTGTTTAGTTTTCCAGATCAAACACTAGTGGCACCCTGATTACATGAATCAATGCTCAGAGATAATTTATAAGAATTGAATCTTCAGTCATTTTCATTGCCTGAGTCTTCAGAACCTTTGTTGCTGTTCTGATCCTGTGCCTTCCACCTTTAGTCAAGATGCGATCATGAGATTACAGAAGAACAAGAGAGGTTTCTTTTGCTGCTGTTTATATATGCAGGAGCTTAAAGCAAACTATCTATTTCTCAAAAAGACTGAGCAAAGCGTTTATTTAAATGCAATTCAGCTCATGCCCCTACTGTAGGAACAATTGAGACCCTGTGCTTGAGAAACTTACAATTCTTTAAGAAGATGGGAAATCAAACCTAGATAGGATCACTGTGGTCCTTATTTCCAAGGCATCCCAAATTTCAGTGGAGGAGAAGAGCAGTAATAGTCTAGTATTCTTCTCTTCATCAGTCTCTGGGTATCATAAAACACACATGTACACACCCTCCAAGTGAACATCACACACATCATGCACATGCAAGCATGCACATATTCATGTATATATTATCACTGTATCACTGTCATCCCATTGCTCATCAATTTGTTCGAGCGGGCACCAGTAATGTCTCTCATTGAGAGACTTATTGTTACTGTTTTTGGCATATCCAATACGCACAGGTAGTTTGCCAGGCTCTGCCGTGCGGGCTCCATACTCTCCGTTGCTTGCCAGGCTCTCCGAGAGGGACAGAGGAATCGAACACAGGTTGGCTGCATGAAAGGCGAAAGCCCAACCACTGTGCTACCACTCCAGCCCCATAGAAATCCCACATTCCACATACATACATAAAAACACATACACAGCACATGAATACGCACATCAGAAAGCAACTTCCCTTTGCCTGGTGGCTACCTCAACCCATGAGCCACATAGCATCAGAGGAAAATGTGAATAGGTGTAGGGTGCAAGGCCAACAAATGGATCCTAAGAAAAATGATTCTTGAGTCAAACAAACTTCAGGATCTGTGATTGAATGCTTTGTAGGAAATCTATGATAAATGTTCTGTAAAATTTTAATAAAATAAATGAATAGATAGATGAATAAATATATCAGGAGTCTGCCCCTATTAGTGTTCCCCAAATTTATCTCAATTACATTCTTATTCATCTCTGCTTAAGGCTTTCCACTAGGTAATTCAGGCTTTAAAACAACAAAAAAATTCTGGATACATCCCTTGTCATCTGTCAATCCTGGGATGAAAACTCAGGCCATTTTTCTAAATGGGATTCTATAGATCAAAGAATTCTAGAACTCAGGTCTTACGGGAGTCTCTCTCTTTTAATCTCCCAACAAAGATAGGCAGAGGAATTTATTATTATCCATTATAGTTGATCAGTGTCCAGATAAACTTAGCAGTGAGTGCAATAATGTTTAGTTTGCTTTTAATGTGAACCCAAAACACTGGGGGAAAATAAAATTACAATGTCCAGGTGAGAAAAGGAAATGTCAAGATTGATCATCCCATTTAACAGATGAGAACTCCACAGCCCTTTTTCATGGAGCATGTCGGAACACAGCTCTGGATGGAACCTGATCTCTGTTCCTGCACACGTAGCTGGGTTACCCTGTGGGTGCCTATGTCACGTGCTCTTAGGATTTGCCTTCTTGAAGTCAGCTTTCCCTGGTCAGTGTACTGCAGAAGCCACATGAGGGGGTTGGGGTTGGAGGTTCAAACTTTGGCCTCAATCTTTCTAAGTGTCTGGGAAGCAGAAGGTGGGTCTTGCTCACATGTAACCTTCACAACATTGCCCAGCACTGGCCACAGTCTTATCACTATCCTCTTTGATACACTCTGACCCTCCTGGGTCACCTCGTCCTAATTATCTTCCTACTGAGTCCCTCATCCAGCTCAACGCTTCTCACAGGGCCTGTTAGTCAGTCTTTAGCCTCTAGCAATTCAGAGTTCATTTACTCACCTTCCTCACTGCCTTTCCTTCATCACACAAATATTTTCGACCCTAGGGTCGATCCAAACTGCCTCACCTCAAATATACTGGACTTGGAAGTCTCCCTGACAGACTTTCCCTCCTACTGTCTCTTGCCATGAACTCTTTCTGATTTTATTCCCCCAAATCTCTACTCTACCCATGATCAATTTCATGCTGCTCCCTTGAACCTGTGCAGCCCTCTCCTACACCTTGGTTCTTTGCAGGGTGTCATACCCACCTTTCGTAGCCTCTGCTCAAACTGCTGCCAAACCAGCCTACAACCACTCAGATTTCCTGAGTTTCAGGCTCTATTGCAGTGGTCCCTTGGAAAGACAACCCTACCGGCACATAGCAGCAGCACCCAAACCTCAGTGTAGTGGAACCTAAACTCATGTTTCTCTCCCCAGACTTGCCCATCTTCATGGCCCCATTTCAACACTATGGCACACCACCCACTCAGGAAGCCATCCAAGGCCAACACCAGAAGGCCCTCGTGCCCTGCTCCCTTCCACAGCTCTTCTCCCAACCAGCCACCCGGTGTGTCTCCATGTGCTATGCTATCTCCCCACTGCTATCATTCAGGTCTCTGGTCTCGTTTGTTGCGCCATAATACTCATCCTCCTCTAGGCTTGCCCTCTCAAAACCTACATCCATACTAAACCCACAGTGATAAAACACAGGCCTGATTTTTCTCCTGCTTCTCAGAGCCCCACTCTCCATGTCCATGCCTGCACATGCACTTTGGTCTCACCAAACTGCTTCCTGTCCCTTCCATGTTTGGGGCATTCATCCCTGGGAACCTTGCAGGCGCTGTTTCCTCCTCTAAAGTCACCTCCTTCCTCATTCTCACCTGCATTGGTGTTATCTTGGCTCGCCCCAAGCCCTGCATGTCTCAGACCAGATTTCCTTCTCCAAGAAGCCTTTGCTGCTCCTCCAATCCAGGTGCAGCTCTTTACCTGCAGTCCCCCGATCATCTCTCATTCCCCCACCACCTCACCAGCTACGACATGGAACCAGCAGCCTAGAGTTATTCAGCACTTGGTAGTGTTAGGTTGTTTCTCAACACTTATTAGAATTATATGACATATTAGAATCACTGTCACTGTCATCCCGTTGCTCATTGATTTGCTCAAGTGGGCACCAGTAACATCTCCATTGTGAGACTTGTTGTTACTGTTTTTGGCATATCAAATACACCACGGGTAGCTTGCGGGCAACATGCTCTCGGTAGCTTGCCGGACTCTCCGAGAGGGGCGGAGGGATCAAACTCAGGTTGGCCGCATGCAAGGCAAACGCCCTACCCGCTGCACTATCGATCCATCCCATTAGAATTAGATGACACATAATTAGAATTATATGACAGATCAAATTCAATCCTTTGTATAGCCTCTCTATAGCTCTATGACATAGATATGATTATTGGCCCATTTTGTAGATGAGAAAACCAAGGGAACCTCAGTTAGACACATATCCTGGTAGTCAGAAAGTAGCAGAGTTCAAAGAGGAACTAGGCTAATTTGACTCAGTATATGACACAGCAGTAATTTCTGATCTTGTTCGCATATTAGAATTAGCCTTTAAAAAACTACACCGTTTGGGGCTAGAGCGATAGCACAGCGGGTAGGGCATTTGCCTTGCATGTGGCCGACCCGGGTTCGATTCCCAGCATCCCGTATGGTCCCCTGAGCACTGCCAGGAGTAATTCCTGAGTGAAAATCCAGGAGTAACCCCTGTGCATCACTAGGTGTGAACCAAAAAAAAAAAAAATCCTACAGTTTGTGTCCTATACCTTGGAGTGGGGGTGGGGGAACTAAACACTCTATTTTTTTAAATCTCCAAAGGTGAATTTGATGCTCATCAACAAGACCTCTATACTCCTCACTGTCGTAGCCCATTTTCTCCCAGTCTGCAAAGAGCTTAGGGTGACAGGAAAATACCTCTGACACTGACTGTTTCTTCTTGCTGTTACGACAGCATCTTATATTTCCCTTGATAAATGTTGGAGAAATAAGTCATATTTATCTTGTGCTTTTCAAACTCTTGGGATGCTAGAAAGATCCAGCTCCCTTGCTTTCTGGACCCACCTTCCCAGTGATGGTGGAGGTTTCTTTGTGGCCTGGGAATCCTTGATCTACCCTGCAGTGCTCTCAGTGAAGGGCCTGGTCCCTGTGTTTACGGCAACAGGGTTATACCAGAACCAGATGTCTAGCAGCTGCCCCCGCCCCATGGCCCAACACGACAATTTCACAGACTCCTCAAAATTGACCACAGTGCTAGAGAACGGGGTGTGAGCACAGGTGAGCCTTTGCAGCGCCCTCAGAGGGTCCTAAACTAACCCACAGAGTCTCCTCTGTTCCTCCTCTCTCCTTTCAAACATCTCGGCCTCACCTCCAGCACTTGCTGCCCTTCCTCTCTTTTTTCTCCCTGTCCAAGTCTCATCCAGTCTCAACCCAGAGTCCAATGCTGCCTTCTGCCCAAGCTCCCCGACTGTCCCAGCACTCAAGTGGACTTCCCTTCCTTTGAATGCATTTATGCACTTGTCCAGCAGCTTGTCTCAACCGTTGTTCCAGCACTGGTCAGAGTTCATCTGACCTTCTAAGAGGCCACCCGCCCCTCCCCTTGCAGCCAGATCTGACCTCTATCCCAGACTCCAGCAAGCACCTGACACCAGCCTCACACCCAGAAGGCTGCAGGCATGAGTGTTGAGTCGGGTCAGTGTTGATCAGTGTTGATCTCCAGCCTGCCTCTTGCTTAGCCTCCCAAGAACTATCTGTGCAAGGCAGGCACGTGGCCCCCTCTGGCTTCCTGTTTTCCTTAGGCCAATAGACCAAGAAAGCACTCTTGGCTTCAAGAAACTCAAGCTAAGGATGCTTTTCTCCGGGGTAGCAAATAGGCCGCCTGTGTTGCAGGCAAGGCAGCCTGGGGGGCGGGGGGAGGTGTGTATGGTGTGTGCCCAGAGGGTATTTCAGGTCAGGGACTAGGAAAACCAGGCCTGGGCGCTAGCCAGGGAGGCCCCGAGGCAAGGCGAGCACAGCCACACAAGTCTCTTTCAGCTGCGTCTCCTGGACAGTCTTTGTTGGAGCCTAAAGCTCTGGGGTCCCCTGTCTTGCAAAGAGGCCCAAAGAAGGCAGCAGACTCAGCAGAGGGAAGCTGCTGGGGTGGGGGGGGGGTGGGGGAGAGCCCACAAAGCGGGCTTTATCTATAACCTGCAACCGAGTTTGTTATTTTGTTATCCCCAGTTTCCTCAGAGCCACTAAAGGAGGAACAGGATTTAAAAAACAAACAAACAACAACAAACAACCCAAACCCAAAGACTATGCATGAACTTTATGGCCTTCTCTCCCTCTCTCTCTCTCTCTCTCTCTCTCTCTCTCTTTCCTCTGTCTCTCTCTCTCTTCCCTGACTGGGGTTGCCCGGGAATCCTTCTCCCAGACCGGGCGTTTTTCAGTCCTAACTTTTATGGCATTTCCCTGGATTAATGGTTAACGCATTCATTTTTTTCCCCCCTCAGCCATTATCAAAGAGTGCTTTGAATGACTATTAACTCAGGTGAACAGAAAGAAACACGTTAATCATATACAAGCCCTTGGGCAGGAAAAAGATTCTTTGTAACCTTCTCTCCACTGCAGGCAAGTTCTTTCCCCCAGCTGCTGACCTTCAACCACACCTGGGTCTAGGAGCTTACAAAAGTGTGACAAGGGCTTATTAGTAAGCCAAGGTCGTAACTGAGTGACGCTGCTTCTCCGGGCCAGGCTAAGTGCGTTTCCGTCTAGCCACCTTTGCTCCCGGACCTGGACCCTAAAAAGAGGGCAGGCTGGATCGCTTTAAAACGTTTTCTTTTTTTTTTTTTTTGTTTTGCAAGCGAGGGCTAATCTGTTGTACATTCTTTGTTGCTGGGAGACCCAAGTGGCTGTACAGGCTGTTCTTTCTTGGAGCCATAGTTCAAAAGGGCTCCTGACCAAACACACACGTGTTGTAATCCTGGCCGCCCTCCGTGTGGGGCTGGGACCAGCACTGGGAAACCGTGCCCCCACCCCCCCACCCCCCACCGCAGTGGCGCCGAGTGGCCAAGATCCAAGGCCTAGAGCTGGGAGGGTGACCTCCTTCTGCCTTTAGGTGGGTGGCGCGCATCCAGGGAGGCAGGGAGGGGAAGGAGGGAGGAGGAAAGTGGGGCCCACAGCCCCCCTCCCCCCCAACAGAAAAGGCCGCTGAGGCCACTTCAACATCTGGAGCATGAGCTGCGCGCCCATCTCGGAGGGGGGGAAAAAAAACGCCCCCTTCATTCACAAAGCGGATCTGTTGCAGAGAGGGGACGCCTGGGGAGCGGCTGCTTTCCAAATTCTTACTCGGTTTTGGCCGGCTCTACCTCTCCTCCAGCACCCCACCCCTTCTCCTTAAATAAGACCAGGGCGGAGGGGATTCAGGCACTGCCAGACTTATTAGGAAAGAGGTAGTGGAGCTCTTGGCAAGCCGGGGCGGCAGCTCTCAGCGTCCTCTGCGCGTGTCTGGTTACTGTCAGGCGCTGCGCTCCTGGCCCCTCGGCCCTGGCCGCTGCCCAGGGCGTCCGCAGTGTTCAGGATCCAAACATTTCCACATTAGGCTGCCTCCCCACGTTCCCGCCCCTGGCAGTGACCTCGGGCGACCTCCGTGGCCCAGGCTCAGAGCCAAGCCTTCACCACCACCCCCCACAGGTGCTTTCGCTGTTTTCTGGGTCACCCTTGTGATCTGGTGTCCAGGCACTTGGCAAAATTTAGCAAACGTTGCTCAGTGCTCTGTTTCGTGGATATGCTGGTCCCACAGACACCCCTGGGACCGCATGAGAGACTGGTACCTTTTGTTCCTGCTCTGGTTCTGTGATGGGGCCTGGGAAGGGATGCTGTCCTCTGGATGATGTGAAAGACTGTATCTTCCCTCCCTCTGCCTTTTTTTTTCTTTACTTATTATTATTATTATTATTTTTTTTGAGAGGGGTGGAGTGTGAGGGCTCCCAAGCTGTGCTCAGGAGTTCTGGAAGCCCTCGTCAACAATTCTCAGCGCACAGAGCTGGTGGATTAAAGCAGTGCTAAAGTTACCAGGACCATCCTGGGGATTGTTGAGGGACCACCAGGGTTCCACCTAGCAAATGCTTGGGGTATGCTGTGGTGTCAGAGATCAAGCTGGCCCATAAACCAGGCATGGACCCTAACTCCTGTACTGTCTCTAGCATGTCATCTCCCTTTGCATCCCCAGTCCTCTTCCTAGACGCTCATCTGCAAGCAGGATTGGAACAGTGGCTATCTGCATTTATGCACACCCCCCATCCAGGATGTGCAGTCATATATAGTAGCATCCAGTGAATCTCTAGAGCAGGGAAAACTGGGTGCATTTAGATGTTGCTGAAAGGGACAATCCACACTGGATTTCCAAGGTGTAGGTTGACAAAATAATCTCCTATGTTGAACAGCTCACATGTTGCAGTGATAATATTTTGTACTGTCTGGGTTAAGTAATGTGTTATCAGGGCGGAATCAATACTACAGCAGATAGGGTTCTGATCTTGCATGCAGCAGACCCAAATTCAGTCCCTGGCACCCCAGATGATCCCCTGAGCACTGCCAGGAACATTCCCTGTACAGAGCCAGGAGTAAGCCCTGAGTACTGTCAGGTATGGCTCCAAACCCAAAAATAAATTAATAAAGCAAATTTTTAAAAGTAGCACAATGGGTAGGGTGTTCACCTTGCACGTGGCCAACCTGAGTTTGATTGCTCCGTCCCTCTCGGAGAGCCCAGCAAGCTACCGAGAGTATCTCGCCCCCACAGCAGAGCCTGGCAAGCTATCTGTGGCGTATTTGATATGCCAAAAACAATAACAAGTCTCACAATGGAGACGTTACTGGTGCCCGCTTGAGCAAACCAATGAGCAACGGGATGACAGTAACAGTGACAGTGATGTCATTAAATTAATTTTGCCTCTCTTTTTGACCTCTTCTGGAGTGGCAGGTCTGGAGCGATAGCACAGTGGATAGGGCATTTGCCTTGCATGTGGCTGACCTGGGTTCGATCCCTGGCACCCCATGTGGTCCCCTAAGCACTACCAGGAGTGATTCCTGAGTGCTGAGCCAGGAGTAATCCCTGAGAATCGCTGGGTGTGACTCCCTGTCTTCTCCCCACCCACCCCCACCCCCGCCTTGCCCAAACAAAACAAAACAAGTTTGCCCTTTGTATGGCTTGTTGGCTTTTCCCGGGGACAGTGCTGGGCTGTCCCTGTGGTGGGAAACCTCACTCTGGGCCCATGCATCCTGCGGAGCACTGGCACATGCTTCTGTCCCTGCTGCTCCCTACCTGGCTTCCTTCGGGGCTCCCCGCTGCAGAACTTCCAGGCACCGTCCAGGAGCCAGGCCCAGAGGTTTCTGCATGCTGCCTCTTAGACGGTGCTGCGGAGGTAGTGCTGCCACTACACTTTTCTGCACCAGCAGCTGTGGGCACGCTTGGTCAGCCTGGCTGCCAGGAGGCCACGCTCTCCTCGAGGGCAGCATTCGTGCCCAGAACTGCTGGCATATAGCCCGCCAGCGCGTGCATACTCAACCGAAGGCCGGTGGATGGGCCTCGAGGGGGGAGCAGTCTAAATCTGCTCTTAGTTATTTTTCCATTATGAGGGGCAAAAAAAATGGTTGGCCTAAGTCACGATGCTTTGGCTGCCATTATCAGGACTTGAAAGAAAGCTTCTGACAAAGTCTGTACTGGAGACATGCTTGGAACAATTTAAATTTTTAAATATTTAAAAAAATTGTTTTTTTCTGCGTTTTGGGTCATACCCGGCAATGCTCAGGGATTACTCCTGGCTCTGCTATCAAGAATTACTCCTTGCAGTGCTCAGGGGACCATATGGGATGCTGGGAATCGAACCCAGGTCGGCTGCCTGCAAGGCAAATGACCTACCCGCTGTGCTATCTCTCCAGCCCTGCTTGGGACAATTTAAAAGAAATTTTTCTCAAGACATATTTTTCCTAAGAGTGCTAATATTTAAAATCAGATAAAATGTCCTACAGCACACATTCATTCCTTCTCCAGGAAAGGTTGTGAGGTGGAGTCCTACCTTCTAAAATGTCATAAAGACGATCTACACGTCTATTAGAACTTGCCTAGATTCAAATGTGCCCTAGAGATAACAGACTAGAATTCAGAGGGCTTGGTACAAAAAAAAAAAAAAAAGCAAATGATCTCACTATCAACTTTTATATTTCCATGAGTATTTATTTTGTTTGAAATGATGAGATAATAGTCCTTTCGGTGACTTAGCTTACATCATGAAAAATCATCTCACCTATTTCTTAATATAGCTACCAGAAAATTAAAAGTGACATCTGTATGTGGAGCATGTATTTTGCTGGGAGGACAGTGTTGGTTGCTCTAAGAACCGTCTGAATAGTTCATTTTGAGACCAAAATGCACATGAGGATGTTAATCAGGCTTATCATAGTTTAGGACTCTAGGGATTTTGACTTTAAGTCTCCCAGCTATCCTATAAAGCAGGCATCTCATTATGAAAGCTTGAATTCTAGTGCCTTCAGCTCCATAGTGCCTGGAGGATCCTCCTTGACTTCCCTTCACCAGAAATGGTCCCACCGGCCTTCTGGGAAACTCCCAGGTTCTGCAGAGACTTGCCAGATAATAATTACAGGTGTGCAGAGACCCTCCTGCCTCATACACTTAGTCATAATTATTTACCTCTGCCTGGCTCCAGAGGTGTGATGGGATTAGCTGAACAGAGAAGACTCGGCAAGCAGATCACCTTGAAGTTGACCTGTCAGCCAGATTTTACAGCACCTGCCTGTTCCAGCCTGAGGGGCTGCGATTCTTCCTTGGGAAAGTGAACTGCAAATTCTGCCTCTAGGCCACAGTCCAAATCCTACTCACTTGTCTAGAGAGCAGGGGAATTTTTCCCAGAGAATATTTTCCACCCAAATTAGCTTTTTTCTTTTTTTTTTTTAAATGACACCTTCAAATAGTCTCTAAGAATGTGTTCTTTCAGTACATATACATCATGTGCATTCACACACACATGTGTGATCATTAAAACCTGCATCATAATGGACTTGCCTCGATCGGTCCCCTGCAGACTAGAGCCACGGTCGTCTGCTCTCTTCCCCTTTGGAGCCGAGACCCTGGTTTGGAGGCAATGGGAAAAACCTGGGTGAATCAGGTATTTTTATCCGTTTGCAAATAGTGGGCACCTTGCCCAACCACCCCACATGCTGAACACTGTTTGGAAGAAGAGAAGAGACATTTATTAAGGGGAAAGAAAAATCAGGGCTTTTTCATTAAGGTCAGAAAAGATTTTTGAGGTTGGATCAGCTGGCCAGGTGCATGACCAATTTTCTTGGCTCCTTGAAAGCAGCCAAGTATTTGAAAAATAATGGAGCCCTTAGTCCTATAAGGAAAAATCCATTTATCTTGGGAATTAAAAAAAAAAGTGCTGGCGATGGAAATTTTCCGATGAGATGCATTTCTTCCTGCCTGAACGTCTTGATTGCTGGCTGGGTTTGTCTCCCTGCTAAGATACTCACACTTGCAAATCTGCTTTTCAAGGTGAGAGGAAAATAAAAGCCTGTGAGATGTTTTCTGGACAGGCTAAAAACAGGAAGCAAATTGGAAGCGGGGCATGTGGGGCATGGCTACCAGATTTGGAGAGGATGTTTGCTTAATTTGGACTGAGAGCAAAAGTCCATCCCACACACTGCTTGCAGTCCTGTTCTTTGCTAATATCCCATGGAAACTAAGCTTCTTCTCTGGGCTTCATGGGACTGGGTTATTTTTTCATCTTTAATTGTTTTTCTATGGTTATCCTGAGTCTTCTTTTCTGTTTGGGAGATATTTTCATATTTTTTTGAATGCTCCAGAATATCTTGGGTTTTGAAAAGGCATATTCATGTAAACAAGGTGTCAGGATCACAAACAAGGTCATCTTCTTATTTCATGGAGCAACAGTGAAATGTTACCAGCACGATGCAGAGAAAAGTTTGAGAGCAAGAAAGATGGGGAAGAGGCCTCATTCTTTAAGTGTCTAAACATCCACTGGTCCCCTCCTGTGACCTCGCTCATAGCTTTCACTTCTTTGGTCCTGATGGAAGAGAACTCAAGTTATAGAAGATGAAATAAGAAGTGAGGCATGTGGAATGAGGAAGATGTATCAGACCATCAGGACTTTGTCCATCAAGACAGAAGATGTGGGGATGGAGAATCTGTGAGTCCGTTGAATGAAGTCAGTGTTGCTCCTTCATGCTCCCAGCCTCACTACTCATGCTATAGGTACCAGTTGCTACAAAGGGTCTATGGGTGTGGTCATTGAGCTGCTTTGGCACCTTCTTATAGGAGGACCACAAGGGGCTTGTCTAACAAGGGCTTTTATGAACTTTGGAGGTCGCCGACTCTACAGACATTAAAAACAGTTTCCTTCTTTCAGGTAAATCCCAAAAATTCAACACATGGTTGGCCACATAGCATAGAAACATCTTGGATGGGCTTGACCATTGTGAGTCATCTTTGAGTCCTTTTTGTCTGCATGCCCGTACCTTTTCAGTCACGAAACAGCATCATTTTTCCCATCCCATCCCCATGACTCTTACCAAGGTCTTGCAACACAGTGTTGAAGGAGAAACGGACCAGCTGCAGTTCTGGCGCAGAAGTCAACAATCTCCTCCTGTCTCCTAGGTACCAGGTCAGGAGCAGATTCTCCAGGAAATATTTGCTCAGTCCCTGGGTCTGGAGAATACTCAGAGATTGAAAATGAGCAATCATTTACCTCTCATTTTGCAAACACTGAGGCTGATTCAGCAAGGTGAGGTGAAGGGAAGACCCTAGTAGTATGAGATTTTAAACTAGCCGCTGGATTTCTCAATTCTCGGTACATTCCCCTAAACTTCCCCATGGGGAATGTTCTATAAGCCACTTTACACCACTATCAGAGAGGTTGTAAGTAATAGGTACGGTTCTTTAATTAGGTGTGCTAACACGTTTGAGTGTGCAGGGATTTGCTGAGTGTGTTTCAAGCTCGGCGCTTGACTAAATTTTCCTGGAGATTTGCCTGCCAACAGTGCATGTTTAAAGGGTGGGAAACCATTTGGTGGTGTCCTGGACTAGCAGTTCGGCAGTTTGAGATATGAATATGAGCTGTATCTTCCAGGCTGATCAGAGCCAATTGTTACCTCTCAAGGATCTTCTGAGTCACTTCATTGTTGACAGTTTTAAAGTATCCATGGTGGAAGTGTTTACATCATGGAAATAGGTAAATGTTACATATCAGGGTATCATTTTCCTTGCCCAGAAGGCTGGCTTATCAGTTCACCACTGAT
Source organism: Sorex araneus (assembly GCF_027595985.1). Taxonomy (NCBI): domain Eukaryota; kingdom Metazoa; phylum Chordata; class Mammalia; order Eulipotyphla; family Soricidae; genus Sorex; species Sorex araneus. The sequence goes on from NC_073310.1 coordinate 28,494,794, forward strand.
TAAGAGATAAAACTTACCTTAGAGCAGGGAAGTAATTTTAGACAAAATATTTCCTGGTGATTAAAAAATGAGGCCCATTATTGTTACTGTTTTTTTAAAATTTTATGTTATTGTTATTGTCATTGTGACGTTCTATGGGACGTCAAAAGAACCCGTGGCTGCCCACCTATGAGATGGCCAGACTTCTTCATCAAGACCCTAAATGAATGGTTTGCTACTCTTCATGTTCCTGGAACAAGCAGATGCTGTTGGGCTACACTAGCATGCGACAGGGACGAATGGAGACGTTACTGGTGCCCGCTCGAGCAAATTGATGAGTAACGGCATGACAAGTGGTACAAGTGATTAAAAAATGAAAGGTGCCCCTATTGTGTGCAAAGGAGATAACAAATATAAAGAAAATACTGCCTGTTGCATGGGAGGTAATTGTACCAGCCTCAGGTAGCTTTCTTATTTATTTTTGTATTGGGGTTCTCTAGGCTTACTCCTGGCTTGATTGTCAGGGATCACTCATAGTGGGCTGAGGGGACCATATGGGGTGCCAGGGATTAAACCTAGGTTGGATACATGCATGCCAAGCTCTATTTACCCGCTCTATTTACCCAGCATCCTGCACCAGACTAAGCTGAACCAAAGAGAACAGCAGAACTTTCCAACTTGACTAATGACACTGAGTCCTGGGCAGGATCCAAGGGACCATCTTTAACAACATCCCCCAAATCATCCATGATGCTAGAGCTGTGTGTATCAATCTGAGGTGAGGAAGAGACCCCCTGTAGAGACTGTCGAGGCAGGCATTTCACCAGAGAAGCCTGTTGTGTTGACTCATGTTTAGTGTACATGGCATGGTGCCTCCTGCTTGCAACTGCCACTACCCCAGGGTAGGTCCCATTTGGCCGAAAGTGACTTCTTCATGTACTCTGACCACCTGTAATCTACTTTCAACACAGTAGTGTAGTTCGAAGGAGAGAAGAGGGATGAAAGGGAGAGAAAGAAGAAGAGGAAGAAGGAGGAAGAGGGGGAAGGAGAGGAGGAAGAGTAGTAGTGGAAGGAGAAAGAATATAAGGGTAAACGATACCATTCCTTACTTCATTAACGTCTTCCTGGCATCATGCAGTGGAATAAATGTCGAATATGGAGCAAAGCTTTGCACGGCCTAGACCTTGACCCCCCTCCTCTAGCACCTTCTTGCTTGTACTATACCTGCCACACTGGTCTTCATTCAATTTCACGAACACTAGCCAACCTCCATTACCTCAGACCTTTGCAAATGCTCCTCCATTGATGGATACTGTTTCCAGAAAATTCTCAGGGCTCCTTCATTTTCTTTAAGTCTCAACGTAAGTAAACCCTTCTCAGTGGGACAGTCTTTGCTCACTAGCATGACTCTGCAAAACCAGCAGGACACTTTGCCTGCAGAAGTCAGATGCAGGTCACTGTGGATTTCTGGGAGCAAGGAACCATCTGGATTCAAAGGATCCTTCCCAGCTCACCAAGGCAGTAATTTTTACCACAGAATGGCTTGGGCCTTCTCTTGTGGGGGAGCCATGCAGCTCGGTGTCCATTTGGGCTGGAAATTCAACCATCAAGTTGTGCCGTGAACAAGGATGAGGCCCGCTCCTGCCTGGCCTGCCGATGGACACTCACAGTGGCCCTAGTCTTTTCCGAAAGCCCCAGCTGGCCCCTGGTCTGTTATTGGAATGAGCACTGATGATTCACTTTAAATAGATTCTAAGCAAACCTCATAATCTGTTTTTCTTGAAATGGTCCTGAGGGGTGCTTTCCAAGAAACAAGGAGAAAACGGAATTCACAGTGGTGACTTTGAACCCATCTAGGGCAAAGAGGCTGGAGTCACCAACGGTGGCGGGCTTCTTGTAGTGTGTGTGCGTGAGCATGGTCATGAGGAACGGGCTTGGTCTGGGAAATAGGAGAGTTTTGTAGCTGCTCCAGCCATCTTGAGCACGAGGGGAGCCACTGGAATGGGAACGGGGAGAGGGGTACATCGGTTTCCAATGGCTCCTGCCACAAACCACCACAAGCAACAGAGAGGTTTTCTTTGCTATTTCTGAAGACTGGCGCTACAAGACGTCCTGGCACCCCCTGTTTCTTTCATGAGCTCCAGGGTTGAACCTCCAGTGCTGCGCCTAGCTGGCAGCTAAAGAAACCCTTGGCATTTCTTGGCTTGAAAAATTGCTTCATGCCAGCCTTTGCTCTTGTTGCCACCTGGCCTCTTTGCTCTGTCTCTGTTCATTTCTTGTTCTCCCCATCCAAGTCCGTAAGGGGTTCCAGCCCACCCTGCTACCACTTTGAAATTTTCTCTTCGTGACAAACGCAAGCAACAGCAACAACGAAAAAGGATATCTCTTCAAACACTGGGGTTAAGGATTCAATTTATTTGGGTTCGGGGGAGGGTCAGGGTACAATCCGTTACCTATGTGTGGCTCCTGCTTGGTCACCCTGTACCTGTGCATTTCACACTTACGCTTCGAGGGAAACAGTTTGCAGAATATTGCGCACAGAATGAGAAAAATCATGCTGAAATTCCAAGTAAGAGAGGAAATTGAGGATTTATCTTTCATTCAAACGTTTCCAAATGTCTGCTACACAGATCCCAGTTGTGAGCTGAGAAATGGACTGTCCAGGGGATTGGCATCTTCTTCCTGGAACTTGGGAATGTGTCACTTTTGAGTAGGCCGGAGGGATTTGTCAAGGTTGTTTAAGAAGTTTTAAATGAGTCCTGGGACAGAGAGATAGCACAGCAGGTAGGGCTTTTGCCTGTACACGGTTACCTGGGTTCAATCTCCAGCATCTCCTATGGTGCCCTGAGTTCCTCCAGGAGTGAACGGCGAATACAGAGCCAGGAATAACCCTTGAGCATCACCAAGTATGTCCCTAAAACCAAAACCAGACCAAACCCAACCCAAACAACACCTCCCAAACAAAAACAAAAACTAAACCCAAAATGCCACATTGCTTGGGATTCTTCAGAGACTGATACAAGAGTACTTAAGACATTTAAAGAGTCTTTTATTTTTGTTTTCAGTTTAAGGACAATCTCCTGCAGGACTTATTCAGGACTTGTTCCTTGCTCTGCACTTAGGGGTCACTCCTGAACTTGGGAGATGTAAGTGACACTGAATATTGAACCCAGCTCGGCCACATGCAAGGCAAGTGCTTTCCTTAGTGTACTATTTCTCTGGGACTCTGTACCAGACTGTTTTCACTCAAGGCACCCCAGAAGAAGCCAGGTGAGAACCCTCCAAGGGACCCAGCCCCGGCAGCCAACCTCCACTATCCAACTGCCTCCCTGCTCCAGGCCACTTTCTGGATATTTTAAGACATTTCTTACCCATTTTCCATAATATAATATGTATTATATATTTACACATATATATATATATAGAGAGAGAGAGACCCAGCAAGCTACTGAGAGTATCCCGCCCACGTGGGCAGAGCATGGCAAACTACCCATGACGTATTCGATATGCCAAAAAGAATAATGATAGGTCTCATTCCCCTGACCCTGAAAGAGCCTCCAATTGTTAGGAAAGAGGAGTAAGGAGAGGCTGCTAAAATCTCAGGGCTGGGAGGAATAGAGACATCTACTCAAGTAAATCAACGAAAATGGGATGACAGGGATACAGTGATACTATTGCTCCAGTCCCAAGAAGTTTGAAATGAGATGATCCTGGATTAGCTCTGACTGCCTTCTTCTAAAGAGGAAGGCTGAAGGTCAGTCCAAAGTGGAGTTTGAGTGGCTGCAGAGGGGATGAAGGGATGGAGAGGATGGAGGGAGTGCGGCAGAAAGAGACAAGTCAAGGGAGCATTCTCCTGTCTGGATTGAGCCTCAGCAAGAAACAGCTCTGCTGACATCTTGATCTCAGTCTATGTGAGACTGATTTTTCACTTCTGACAGTCAAATTCATCATGTTTTAGGCCTCAGAGTTTGCAGTAATTTGTCACAGGAGTAATAGGAAAGGAATCTAGTTCCACAACCTGGCTCTTGCTAATTTAACAAACACGGTCTATTGTTTCTATTGCCTGACATCTAGAGTAGTCCTTACCTGTGGAAGACAAATCAATGGAGAGTTTAATTGGCATGTAGGTTAGGCCCTCTGGATGCATCACTGCCTTCTGGCACATGTGTACAAAGGAAAGGTGGGCATTGAGAGACAGTTTTACAAATACAACATGCATAGCTGCTGCGAGGAGTGCCCGGTAGACAGTGCCAGGGGAAGGTGCTGAAGGAGGGTTGGGGTGCCTCCCTCAAGTTCTGGGGACGCACAGCTAGAATGAGGACAGGACAAACCTCTTGCTTTCAGTTTCCAGAAAAGAAACTTTCTCAGTACAAAGAGGTGACCTGATTTAAGCTCTCATCGTGCCTCTCCCCCACTGCATCCCCCACCCTCCCACTATTTTTAATGGTTTGAGGCTGGCTGCCATTTGCTCATGAGGAAAAAATGTGGTGTGGGCTAAGCCTGGCTTTAAGCTGGAGAGGAGGTGCATTTTCATCTTCGAGCTGCCGTTAATGTGGTAAGTGCCTTTCGATAAATCTCCTGCCCACCCTGTGCCCCATTTGCTCTCCAGCTGATGAGTGATGATCTCACCTCACTCTGTGGGAATGAAGTGAAGAGGAAGATGAGGGCAGGCGGCAGGAGCGCGTGACTACTCTTTTTCCAGGGCTTTCCACTTGCTTCCAAAGCTGGGGAGGCTTCTCTCTATGTGGCTGGAGTCGCAGAACCGTTATCAGGCACCTCTGGGTAGCAGAGGTAACGGGACTGGGAACCAACACAGAATTCTTGTGCCATGCAGTTGGGGGCAGGTGGAAGAGGCAAACACACATGCTCAGAATACAAAATGTAGAACGTTATCGGAAAGTCTGAAGCAAGACACAATGAACTCGGCCTGAGCAATTCAGAGGAAGAGGAAGGTGCAGGTCCCATTGAATTGAGACTGGAAGGGTAGTGAAGGTGGGAAATGAGTGATGAAGTTGGGGAATCACATTCTGGGCCAGGGCCAGAAGAGGGAAGGTCCCTTGTACTTCAGATTCTTCATGATGGGGAACTCAGCGTTCTGGCAGCAGCTACTGCTCCTTGAGCATTTTCCGTGTTCTGGGCATTGTGTCAAATGTTGGACACACAGTGTGGCCTCCGTCCTCACACACCATAATTGCATTGCTGCCTTCATCCCTATCTTTCCAGATTGGTCCCAGAGAGGTATAGTGACTTATCCAGCCTCAAGTTGCTGCTAAAATATCTCCTCCTCCTCCTCCTCCTCCTCCTCCTCCTCCTCCTCCTCCTCCTTATCCTCTCCCTCCCCATCCCCCCCTCCTCCTCCTGTATCTTCATTTGGAGACCACATATATAATATTCAAGGCTTATTCCTGGCTCTGTGCTCAGGGATCACTCCTGACAGGACTTGAGAGACCATATGCAGTGCCAGGGATTGAATTCAGGTCAGCTACATGAAAGGCAAATGCCTTACCTGCTGTCCTATCTCTATTGGCCCTAAACTGTTTTCTTACTATCAAAACTGTGTGCCTCTCCCCTCTGTGTCTCAGGTGGATCTGTGTGACCTGAGGTATCTCCTCTTACCCCAACACAGAGAGAGGTAGAGGGGGGGGGGGGGGAACAGAGAGAACAGAGAAAACAGAGAGAACACCAGAAATCTGGAGTGTCTTTTCTGCTTTGGAGCTCAGAATTGTCCCAAATGCAGGTTAGCAAGTGTGTGTGGGGGGGGGGGGGGGCGGTCATTGGATAGACTCTACATCTCGGGCATCTCAGGGTGGTCTGCTGTTTTGAGTGGGGGACACCCAGGGAAGCTTTAAGATGAAACCATTTGTGTCAATCACATTCAACTCCTCAACAGCAGGGGAGGGTGTGTCCAGAGTCAGACACATGCTCACTGCAGGCACGCCCTGAAGTCTCTTTGGGGAGGAAACCACTTGAGCGTGGTAGCAGCAGGGGTTGGGCAGCCAGAATATTCTGCAAGCTGCCACTTGCCTCTCACCAACCAGAAACCCTCTACTCCCTGCTCCACCTCCTCTTCTTCCAGCTCTATCAAGTGGAATCTTGTAGGAACTACTGGCACCTCAACAAGTGGGGAAAACACCCTCGTCAAACAAAGGCTGTCCCGAGGAGCCAAGAGTTAGCCCCTGGCTATGGTCTCATGACACACTCTTGCTCAAGCAGCTGCAGAAAGGCCAAAGCCATCCTACAGACGGCCCTCCCACATCCTTCGGGTGAATCACCCCCTGGGGCACCCATTTGAGGGGAGACCTAGGCCCCACAGGTGAAACAGCAGCTGAGAAAGAAGGGGTGAAGGGATTCATTGGAATCAGTCCAAGGAATGTACCCCAAACTGGTACTTCTTTATCAGCCTGACCAACTGTAGACTGGAGTTTCTACACTGATTTGGCAAACTGTCACCTTTTCAGAACAAAATATCACTCAACAGCTCCCTTGGGGACAGCTACCTTCTTTAAATAGAGAGTGCCTCCCATTTTTTCTGGATGTATCATGCCCCTCACTCCAGCACCCTCACTTTGGAAAACACAGTGAACCAGGCAGGAAGCTCCCCTAAAAAGACTGCAAGAAAGGAAGTGGGAGTCAGAAAGATCCAGAACGTATGGGTACGCTTCCCCTTTGGGGGGAGGTGAGGCTCAGCAATGCCCTTTTTCTGTCCTTTGTATGAAGCTCCCTAAAATTTCTGGACTGGCATATGAACACACACAGGAGACTTTGTCCTTGGTGCCCCTTCTAGAGCAGCTCATCTCAGTCTAAGATTGTGGCCAGTCTGTGAAACCCTGAAAGAAAGACCATCAACTGTCTCTCCGTGGCATGAAGAATCCTTGAGTTTGTGCTGTGGCTGCTTCTGCCACTACAGAGTTGGCATATTTGCCATCAAGATGTGCCGGTGTGTGGATTCTTTTTCTTCACTTTGTTTGAGTTTGTCTGGAAGCTGGAGTGTGTTTCGAGTGTGTGAAGGTGTGGGATGGAAATGGGGTGAAAGGTGTTGGGCAAGGGTCTGGTTGGCCCCAGCCCCCTTAGTTCAGCACTCTCTCCAACATCACTCATCTCCCTATTCTTCTCCTCTGAAGGACATGGAATCTACAAAGAAAAGGCCAGAATCTTACTTTCCGTTGCAGCCCGAATTTCTGAGACAGTATAAGCATCAAATAAATATCGTTGGCTGCATGGTGGATGAATTGCCCAATTAAGTTCTTAAATAGAGTGGCATGTGGGCTTCTCACTAGCTTAGAGGGAGTATCTGAGAGAGGCAAGTGATAGGAGAACCAATCTGGACATTAACTGAATCAAGTGGGTAAAACTCTTAATAAGACCCTACAAGTTCTTATCTATTGGGTGAGGATTAGATGTTTTAAGCAATTGCATTTTCTTCTAACAGCCCAGGAGCATTAGTAACGAATTCCTACATGCCGGTCACTGCACCAGCTTTAGGCATACGTTATTTCTAATCCTTAGAAGGACATTTAAGGGAAGCATTATTTTCTTCATTTCACAGAAATTGAAGTTAAGATTTTGGTCAAGGCTCAAAAGTTTAAGGCACTCATTTGCTTCACTTATTCAATGAACATTTATTGTGTCTAGGCTCAGTTCCAGGCACCATTCCAGGCATTGGGAGAATATCAGTGAACCCAACACGAAATGGCAGGAGCATCTATTCTAGTGGAGGAAACAAAACCCAGATGGAAATTTTCTTGAATGCTTAACACAGTTCCTGACACATACTATGATGCACTTATATAGTCATTGTATATTTCATATAAAAATTTTGTAAAACTCAGCTCCTTCCTGACCTGCCTTGTCATCCCAGGTGAGGTTTGCCTCCGGCTTACATCACTGGGCCTCTTCCAAGACAAGAGGGAGGGCCCCTTCTTGCCAGGTGGGCTCCAGCAGCCTCCATACCTGACCAGCACCATATTAAGGACCCACCCCACAGTTCCTGAAGCACGCAGCTGCTTATGAGGCTGCATGACAGATCTACTCAACAAATACCACACTGTTCATGGTCATTCTTTCTGTCATTCTATGAGGAACAGACAGAGAAGAAAGAGAGTAACCTTTAACCTAAGCCCTCAGCATCTTCCAATGGGTGAGGGGGCTAACTTCAAAGACTCACCCCAGCACAGCAAGAACACTAGAAAACCAATGGGGAAAAACACATAGAAGCCCACCAAGTTCAATGAGTGCAAACAATTTTACTGAAGACATAAACAACAACCACAACCAGCTCAGTTAATCCTCAGACAATGTCTTTAGTGACACCATGACGAGGATGATCAATGAGCTCAAAGAAATAGCACAGGTAGTCAGCAACTCACAGGGAAGTATATGAGTAGAAATGAAAAAACTGCTACAATCAGAAAACATAAATAAAGAACATGGTAGGTGATATAAAAAAATTCAATAGAATCTCTGAATAGCAAATAACAGTAGCTGAGCAAAAGACCAAGGAGCTCCAAGATGAGGAGGAAATTGTTAGGAAACAGCAGAAGGTGAAAAATAGTGTGTAAAGAAATGAATAGCATACCAGAGAACTATGGAATGAGTTCAAGAGAAACCATAGAAGAGTCATTAGAATTCCTGAAGAATAGGAAGGCAAGTGTGATGAAAAAATAAGAGTTAAAAAAATTATTGATAAGAATCTCTCAGATTTGAGGCACCGAGATCCAAGAGCCCCAAAAGTCCCAGAAGAAAGAGATCCAATTAGGAAAACTCCAATACACATTATAGTCAAAATGACAAAATCCAAAGATAGAGACAGAATATTGAAAGCAGCAAGATCAAAGGAACATGCATACAAAGGATAGCCCATAAGATGTACACTCTATCAAATGAGACTCTATGAACCAGAAGAGAATGGAAGGATGTCGTACAAAAAGTCAATGAAATGAACACCCCATCAAGAATACTCTATGCAGTTAGATTTGTCATTCAGATTTGAAGCAATTATAGAGACCTTCATGGCAAGGAAACAGCTTAGGGAATTCATAGCCTTGAGACCAGTTTTGTAAGAAGTGTTGAAAGAGCTTCTTTAAAGGACAAGAGACAGTTCCCAATATGTAGCATTGAGTATGCACTCACTAATGCTGCAAGAAAGGTGAAAAACATAAAGCAATCAATCATCACAAGTTGACTTTAATTGATTTGTTTTACGATAATTTTATTTGCCATTCCTTTAAGTTTTATTGGACCAAGGAATATGAAATAAATTTGTTGCATACCTGCCGAAGGGGCAGGCTGGGATGTGGTGGGAGAGAAACTGGGAACATTGGTGGAGGGAAGGATACATTGATGGTTGGTTTGGTATTGGAACATCGTATGTCCAGAACAACTCTATTATGAACAACTTGTAAATCATGGTGTCCTAATAAAAAAAATTTAAGAATAGGTAAAATGAGATAAATCTGAAACATACTGGGGACTGAGCGAGGGGAGATGAGCTCCTCCATGAGTCTGGGCTTGTCCATCTTCATCCACCCTGTGCAGTGATTTGCTCTTTTTCCAGCTCCTGTTCTAGAAAGGAATGCTTTAGGTTTGCTGGGGGGATGGTCCCAAAAACGTGAAATTGTCTCTTACTGATCAGCACTGCTCCAATTAGGGCTTCTCCTGTACTGAACATCTGCCCAGGGATGCTAAAGGAATTCACTGGTACTCCAGAGAGACCAAGAATCCGTCCAACAACAACAATGCCATCATCATTGGCATTCGTGTAGCCATTAAGATGATTGGCAGGGCAACGGGTTAGCACTGCTGATAAACAGCTTTGCTAGTCTTCTGAGTGATACACACACACACACACACACACACACACACACACACACACACATATGGGGCTGGAGCGATAGCACAGTGAGTAGGGCGTTTGCCATTTGCCTTACACATGGCCGACCCAGGTTCCATACCTCTGTCCCTCTCGGAGAACCCAGCAAGCTACTGAGAGTATCTTGCCCACACGGCAGAGTCTGGGAAGCTACCTGTGGCGAATTCAATATGCAAAAACAGTAATGACAAGTCTCACAATGGAGACGTTACTGGTGCCTGCTCGAGCAAATCAATGAACAACGGGAGGACAGTGCTACAGTGATATATATACATATATATATATGTATATATATATGTATATCAGACAATTCTGGAACTAAAGGCATCAGTCCTTAAAGAGCTCATTTGATCAGATCTGCCCCTGGCTGTCACTCCTTTATCCTTTTCCCACCTGCAGTGGTATGTGCATGATGCCTAGTTCAGAAGGAAATTCAGATGAAGTACTTGAATACTCCCAAGTGTTATCTGAGAGTCCTTGTTCCTGTTGTTTTTAGGTATCGCGCCTTCTTTCTCCCGGCCCTGTGGGTCTTTTGCACTTGGAGTTTTCCTTTTCTGTTTTGTTTTGAACCATTCAATTGCTTTTGTTCTTGGAGAGGTGTCTTCTAGCTCCTCATTTCCCTGCTTAAGAAGAGCTTACTTCTTAGTGGCAAATCCATTCTCACTTTCTTCACAATTGTAAATATGAATGGGTATAACTCTATAACTCTGTCAGTTAAAAACGACATTTCCTGGTAGCATGTAGATCAGGAGGGGGGTTGGGATTGTGTGCTAATTTCTGCAATAATGCTTGTACTAAAGACTGTGTGTGCAACTTCTGAGGCTTTAAGGGGGGAGGTTTGTGTCTGTCATTCTACCTTTTGCCGTCTTCTTATTGTTGAAATGTGGATAATGTGGACTACGTGAATGAAGGTAGCATTCTCTGAAATCTCAAGATATCAGAGCAACAAGGTGGAAGTGGTGGAAGACACAGGAGCCCTGAATTGCTGGCATATAAACTAATAGGTAAGAGAGAAGTAAAGTTCTATTTTACTATTTTCTATATTTAAATCGTAATTTAAATATTATTAATGCAGGCTTTTATGAAAATGGATAAACCTATTAATTCTACCCCATACTATGGGGTAGGGCGTTTGCCTTGCACGAGGCCGACCCAGGTTAGATTCCTCCATCCCTCTCAGAGAGCCTGGCAAGATACCAGGAATATCCCACCCACACGGCAGAGCCTGGAAAGCTATCTGTGGCGTATTCAATATGCCCAAAACAGCAACAACAAGTCTCACAATGGAGACGTTACTGGTGCCTGCTTGAGAAAATCGATGAGCAATAGGATGACAGTGACAGTGAATATATATATTATATATATATATATATATATATATATATATATATAATCTGAGAAGTATAAGAGGGAGCCGATGACCAGAATGGGAGTGAGTGTTCCAAATAAGTATTCCAAATAAATCTGAATCTATATTCAGGTGCATCTCTGAATATCCGATCTCCTGCATAGATGGGTGAGAAGTGAGTCTTTTTTAAGTTAGCTTCATTTTGAGATAATTATAGATTTACACGCAGCTGTAAAAAATAAGAGCGATCAGTGTGGTAATTAACCAGTTCCCCCCACTGGCAACATCTTCAAACGTATTATATAAGATAGTAATTAGGATATTGACATTGATGGTGTCAATGGAGGATATATGAAATATCCTCCCACCCCCAAAGGTCTCTCAGCTTGGTGTTCTTTAGGCACACCCGCTTCCTTCCCTCTACCTTTCCCTAAAAACTGATGGCAGCTAACCTGATCTCCTTCACCATAATTTTGTCATTTCAAGAATTTAACATAAGAGAAATGTTCTATAAATTACAACATTGAACCTTGACTTTTTTCCACTCACCCTTATTATCTGGAGATTCCTCCAAGATGTCTAATGTACTTGGAGTTTGTTTACTTTCACTGCTATGTGGCAATCCATAATATGGATGAGCAACACTTTATCATTCATCTGTTGAATGACCTCTGGGTCATTTCCAGTTTGGGGTTATTAATAATAAAACTGAAAGCTGCCACAAAATTTGTGCATAAGATTTTGTGTGATTGTTAAGTTTTCATAATAAATTCTCAGTAGCATATTGATAGCATAATATGTTTTGTTTTTTAAAAAAAGTATCAAACTCCCGCCACGGATAAGTTGTAGTATACTTGCTTTGCAACGTGTGAGGTCTTGGATTTGATTCCTGGCACTGCAAAAATTAAAAAAGTAAAAGTAACAAATGTTTCTACAGACTAAATGTACCATTTTATATTCCCATTGCAATAGATAAGTAATATTTCTCTTCTTCTTGACAGAATTTGAAGTCACGATTTGATATTTAGTCTTGATTACTGTAACTATAATAAATCAAAATTGGGTAGACTGATTCCTCCTACTTGATTATTTTTTAAAACTGATTTATCTCTTCAATTTTGTTGCCATTTTATAAAAACTTTATAATATCCTTTTCTGGGCTGGAGCAATAGCACAGCGGGTAGGGTGTTTGCCTTGCATGTGCCCTATCTGGATTCAATTTTTCCGTCCCTCTCGGAGAGCTCGACAAACTACCGAGAGTATCCCGCCCGCTCGGCAGAGCCTGGCAAGCTACCCGTGGCGTATTAAATATGTCAAAACAGTAACAACAAGTCTCACAATGGAGACGTTACTGGTGCCCGCTCGAGCAAATCGATGAGCAACAGGATGACAGTGCTACAGTGCTACAATATCCCTTTCTGTGTATGTTAGAAATGTCTCACTAAAGGGCTGGAGAGAGATTACAGCCAACCTAGGTTGAATCCCCCTGATACCATATGATCCCCAGAGTCCCACCAGGGTTTATTCCTGAGCACAGAGTCAGAATTAAGTCTTAAGCACTGCTGCATATGGCTAGCAAACAAAGAAACAAAAACTCACTAAGATTTTGCTAGAAATTGATATACACTTTTATTTTTTTTAGCTTTTTGAGCCACACCTGGCGATGCACAAGGGTTACTCCTGGCTCTGCACTCAGGAATCACTTCTGGCGGTGCTCAGGGGACCATATGGGATGCTGGGAATCGAACCTGGGTCGGCCGCATGCAAGGCAAACGCCCTACCCGCTGTGCTATTGCTCCAGCCCTGATATACACTTTTAACATGTGTGTAATTTAGGAGTAACTTTAACACTTTTTATGTCAAATTCTCCAGAATATGATTTGTCTCTTAATTTATTGGGATATTCTTTTTATTTTAAAAATCTGAGTTTTTAGCATACAGGCACTATCCATACATTATAGATTCATAGCATAGCATTTAACTTTTTCTAATGATTATAAATAGTATCACATTAATTTTTTCTGCTTATTACTTATAAGTGAAAATATAATTAGCTTAATATTTACTTTTTTCCTGTAAGTTTGTTTAACTCATATTACAGATCATTTTATATTAAAATTATTAGGCATTTATTATGTAAATAAGTCATCAGACTGGAAAACTTTTTTTCTTTCCAAACTTGGTTAATGCAGATAGAGAGATAGCACAGTAGGGAGGGCATTGTCTTGTATGTGGTCGAATCAGGTTCAATCCCCAGCATCCCATATTGTCTCCTGAGTCTGTCAGGAGTGAATCCTAAGTGCAGAGCCAGAAGTGAAATCTGAGCACCACCAGGTATGACCCCCCCAAACAACAAACAAACAAAAATCCAAAACAATTATTTTCTTTTATTATTTTTTTCTTCTTGTTCTGGTTGGAATTTCTAGCATAATGTTAAATAGATAAGAGTACTTTTTTTTTTAATTTTTAGGGAGGGCATATCAGTTTTCTTGATTTTAGGGAGAAGACATCTCTCATTATTGAAATATTATTAGCGGCAGATTTTATGGATTTATTTATTTTTAGCAAGTTAAAAAAATCCTCCTCTGTTTCTACTTTTCTGGGAAGTTTTATATTTAATGTGAATTATATTTTGTCAAGTTTGAGGAGAGGCAGAAATCCCATTATTTCAAATTCTTTGTGAAATCGGTCAATGGTCATACTATTTAATGAGTACCATCAAAAGTTTAGTGTTGTACTGGGGCATGTGAAACATAGAGGCACTTAAACTTGACCCTTGGCCTCCAAACACTAAGGGCTAAGGGGACTTGATTTCAATTCCATAATTTGGCATACTGTAAATCTGCAGAAGCTTCTCCATAGAGAAGGCCAATAATGACTTCGCCCAAGAAGGTACTTTGACTGACCTCTGAGAATCAATAGAGCTTGACTATACAAAAGAGGAAGCAGGCATTCTCCATCACGGAGATTTACCTGCATCTCAGTGTGAGGTACTCTTAGGTTTTCTCCCTGTGCAGAATCTTTTTTCTTTTTTCTTTTTTTTTTTTTTTTTGCTTTTTGGGTCACACCCAGCGATGCACAGGGGTTACTCCTGGCTCTGCACTTAGGAATCACCCCTGTCGGTGCTCAGGGGACCATATGGGATGCTGGGAATCGAACCCAGGTCTGCCGCATGCAAGGCAAACGCCCTACCTGCTGTCTTATCACTCCAGCCCCTCCCTGTGGAGACTCTTGTGTTCTCTCTTGAACACACGGATCTCTCTCAAATGCTATCTCTCCACATTAAAAAACTAAAAAAAAAAAAAAGAGAGAGATTGAATTACAGAAATTGAAATGGCCTGAATGTTTAATAAAGTTGATGGTAAGTTAGTAATTAATTAGCAGTCTACAGGTAGTTCTGTTTCTTTTTTCTAAAAAAATTTTTTTACAGAGATGGTTTACCTCTGTTCTGTGGATTATCTTCAACAAATGTTTAGTCCTGATTTCCTCCCTTTCTTCATCTAGTTGATCATCTGATTTTCTTTTCCTGCATCTGCCAACATGTTAAGGGAATGCAAATAAAATTACTATTAACTAAGGAAAAATGTAATTTAGGAGGGCAGTCTGTTGTCCCAAAATAATATCATCTATTCCAAACTAAATATGAGTGATATTTGTTCTGTTTCTGGTTTGTAGCTGTCCAGTGTTGCTTCTCCTCTTTTAAGGACAAACAAAAATTCAGCTATGTTACTATCACGCACACACATTTCTAATAAGTGAGCTGAACTCTTGGGAACTAAGAGAAATGCCTCAGGGATCATAGACCCCATGGCACCTGATTCATTGGACTTTGTCATATTTTTATGTGTTTATTCCAACATGAAGTAATAATGCTATAATGTTTCCATCTGTAAAATGAAAAGCTCTGGTACATTATTTAGGAGGTCATGCTTTGGACTGTCTTTCTGCAGGGTTGATGGATATGCATGGAGGTGGCCCTTCTATCTCACTTTGTCCTGCTGATGACCAGTGGCTCATCTTTGAGGCAGATGGCCAGGGTTAAGGGTAGAATCTGAGGCCATGAGGAGAGTGAAATTAACTGCTCCCTTCACGTGGGGATTGAACCTCTGACCTTCACCTCATTAGCACAACACTCCAACACAGCAATTCCCAGCCTCAATTTTACATCACCCCAGGGCGTTTCTACTTATCTCAAGAGGGAGCTGTGGAATTCCCCGGACAAAATTAATTTTAATTCACTTTAATTTAAACATTAAATATGGGCTGTGCAGGCAGTACTTGCAGGCATGGAGGAAAATGGCTGATGTTAAAAAAAATAATGATAATCCAGCTGCCACGGTGTGCTGGTAACTAACCATCCTCAAACACCCTCTCCAACATATTGAGATAGACGGTCTGGGGAGAATAGAGCCTGTCTATAAGGAGCGGGCAAGGGAGACTGAAGCAAAACAGCCCAACCCCACCCGACATCTATATTTCACAGCACTATTGTCTGAGGTCAGCTGGGCTCACTCTAGCTTCACCTGATTGAACCCAGTGGAGGCGTGATGGGTACCGTTCAGCTGTAGTCCAGCCAGGCTTTTCCCTTTTCTTCTGAGGGCTGCTATTCTTTGCATAGTCTTAAGAATTTACTAAAGGGATAGTTTGTGATTTATTAAGATAATAAATTAGGCTTAGTTGCTGGGGCTTTTTCTTGGGTCAATATGCAAGATTTATGTCCTCCTGACTGGCCCAGAAGTGTGTGGCTCAAAAGGTCTCAGTGTTCTTGGGCCACTGGCTTATTCTAGATGTTACCCAGATCTCAGGAAGATCTTTGCAGGCCACACCAATAGCTTAAGGAATGCAGGGGAGCAAACAGTAGGAATCAGTTATTTCATGAACAGCTTAAAAACGTCACCGTAGCTCATTGATAATAACCCTATGCACTTATTGAAGGATAGAAAATACAGCTTTTTACCTTTAAAAGGAGGTGTTTTTGTTTTTGTTTTTACCAGTTTCACATACATTTTATTAGCTTCTTACAGTACTTGTCAAGAATTGCTATGTTTCTGTTATTGACATATAAACAGACTTTTAAAAAATGAGATATTAAATCCAAGGTCCAGTGGTTAGTGAACTGGGTGCAATTCAGCACCCAAGAATGCGCAAACCCTGAGCTCTTTTTTTCTCTACTATGCTTATCTCATTTTATCATCAACATCCATTTGCTTTTGGCAGAGAAGAGTTTAGTATCTCCATTTTATGAAGTAATTTGACATAAAGATGTAATTAAACTTTTTGACTCCTGCCTCTTTTTCCGGTGTTATTATGTCCCGTTCTTGTTGAAGGGCAATGGATTCTTTCACAGACTAATTTCTATTCTGAGTCCAGAAATTATGTACTGACACTTCATGCTGATCCTTTGTCTGCAACTTACCCTCTGCATCTGATGGGGTTTATGCCAGCAGTTACTGGGAAGAGAGGTGGTTGCATATCTTCTTAAAAGTTTACACCATTTAAAACTACTCTTTTGTCTCTACCATATCAAGCAGATGCTGACAAAACTCTCCTTTGTCTTCCAAGAACAGGCATTTTGTTCTAGATATTTTTATGCAGTAATATTCTGTGAAACTTTTCTAATAGAGAGCATGGGACACATTTTCCCAATTGGGATTTTAGACACAACTTGCCATAAATGATCAACTTTCCTGAGGGCCATTCTGGATGTGTGGCTACCCATGTCACATTAACTGGATGAGAGATGGATGTCTTTTGAACAGTTTAATGGGCATTACCTAAAACAGTGGTCTTCAACCAACACACCACAGGTGTAAAAGCTTAAAGAAGTCTAGTTTCATATATATAGCCAAGAAATTGTGAATAACACAAATGGGTTAGGATTGATTAATTATGTATATCTGTTTCCTATGCTAATTTAGATGGAAAACTTCTGAAGACCATGGAAGGTACCATGACTTCTTGCATTCTTCATAAACACCCCCAAAAGGTATATTCCACTTAGTGAGTCCTCAAGGTATATTTGCACAGTGAATGACCTGAGATCATTAGGCCAGACAGCTAAGGTCAGACAGCTAAGAGGCTGAAGTATTCTGAGGATCATATTCTCTGTATGTACAAGTATGCATTCAAACACATAAACACACTGACATATTCTCATTTTTTTAGGCACCATTTGCAAGAGGCCATTTGGACAATGTTGTGGACCCACTAAAATCAGGAGAAATCCAAGGCCATGGGCCAGCTACCCCACAGAAACCCCATGCCCAGCCAAACGTTCTCATTTGGCAAGTCAAACTCCAAAGCTGTTACCAAATTCTGCTCCCTCACAGTCCAATCCAACAATGTGCTGCGAGACAAAAGAAGTCGAAACTCAAGTGAAGATAGCCAACGTGTCTTGTGGGCAACCAGCAGACTGCACAGAGGGTCAGCACAGATATCAGCACAGAACATTATCTTGGCAGGACTCTATCTCCAAATTAGGCACAACTTCACAGGATCCCAGCTTTATACCTTCTGTGATCTATTTTTTTTTTTAAGTACCAACATTTGTTCTTAATTATTCTTAATAAAATTCCTTCTTAGTGGAGAACGACTCATTCACTTTGGATCACTTATTCATTGAGTCAATTAACTTTTTGTTTTTTTCATGTATGCACTGGTCCTTTTTTCTGTCCAGCTAGCAATAAAAACTTGAGGAACCAGGAAACCAGGCTCACTTCTGCATGTTAAAGATGGAAAGACCCAACCAGATAGTGAGATGGCCCTTGCCTCATTAATAACAGAACATTTGTTTAGATCCAAATGTCCTAGCTCTTGATTTTAATCTGTAGCCCTGGACAAGTGATTACTGAAAAATGTCATTTTTTAAAAAAGCAATGCACGGCACATTACTCTAGCTTATGGCAAGGTTGGTAGTAGTGTTTGTAGTTCAAAACTCTGTTTGTCATGATTTTACAAATGTAGGGGGGTTTTAAGTTACTCCATGGTGTTACTAGTCAGCCCAAACTTCCCCAAAGAAACCAATTTTAGTTTGAGTTAAATAATATATAATGCAATGGGGTTTCTCCCCACGGTGGTGGGAAGGAGGTTAAAAAGCTTGGGGAGAAGGCTGAAATCTCAGCATGGAAATGCAGATTGGGGCTATACTTTGTGCCTGAAAAGAGAGTGGCAAGAGAACTCAGGGAGAACAGAGCTTAAAACTGTGTCTTGGACCTCTCTCACGGATGAAGAGAGATTTGAGGGGCTGGACCAATAGCACAGCAGGTAGGGTGTTTGCCTTGCATGCGGCTGACCTGGGTTCGATTCCCAGCATCCCATATGGTCTCCCGAGCACCGCCAGGAGTAATTCCTGAGTGCATGAGCCAGGAGTAACCCCTGTGCATCGCCGGGTGTGACCCAAACCTCCCCCCCCCCAAGAAAAAGAGAGATTTGAGCAACCCAAACTACGAGAGTGGGCGTGTGAGGGAATCTCAAATCTGTAGAATTGCAGAGAAAGCATCTGGAATTTGAAGGAACCATCAGGTTGGTGGATGTCTTCCCAATTTGGATGGGAAGGGTCATGTGGGGGCTCCTTTGAAAACTTTGATTTAAAAAAAAAAAAGAAAATTAAAATTTTTAGGTTCTAAAAATAATTTTTCTTTTTGGTGGAATGGGGGCAGGACATACCAATGATATTGGAGACTTGCTCCTGGCTCTGCACTCTGGTATTATTCCTGAGGTATTGAGAGACGACACGGAGTGCCAGAGAGTGAACCTGGACCAGCTGTGTGCAACATAAGTGGCCTATATGTCGTCCTGTCTCTCTGACCCTTCTGGGTCCTCCATCTTAAAAATCCTATTCAGTGAGGTCTGAGTTGAGGTCCAGCTATTTGCGTATCTAGCTAAACTCTACGGGATTTAAATTTTATCTTCTCTATCTTTTGTTTTTAAAGGGGCCACACCTAGCAGTGCCTGGGGCTATTGATGTTGAGTCCTGATGGTTTGATGCTCAGAACGCTAGGGTCACATCTGCTGGCACTCAGGGGCCGTGTGAGGCCAAGGATTGGATTTGGGGCCTTGCGTATATACTACGTCGTCCCTCCATCCCTGAGCCCATCTCCCAGGTCTCTGAGTGGCTCCATAACCCGGAAGGATTTGGGTCAGCTCTGGTGTTGAAGATGCTGTCTCTCACAGTGAAGGAGCAACTTGGCAAAATTGGTCTGAGAGAGGCACTGTGCATTAAAAGGAGAGAACGAAAACAATGTGAATCTTTTTTTAAAAAAATGGGAATTGGCCAAAAAAAAAAAAAAAGTAGTTTTGGTCCCGATTTGCTGATTTCCCATGACTCCTGAAAACAGCTGAGCTTGTAGATCTCTGTTCACACACTGGATGAATGGGGTCTGTGTGCTCCCAGCTGCCACCACAATACACACATTATTATCGTGGAGCGCCCAAGAACCAGTCCTTATGAACCCCCTGGCCCCCCAATGTCCCGGGGTGGGCTTGCCTTAGATCCTTTTTTCTCCTTTCTCTCTTCTCTCCAGTTGACAGTCTGCAAAGGCTGTGCAAGCCCCTGCCCCCTTTCTTTAAAAATCTCAGTTTCTGTGGACTTCCTAGGAATCAAATGACCATATTTCCCTATCTCCTGGCTCTGGGCCTCCTGTGGGGAATCAAGAGGCCTCAGTGTGTCTGGAATGACAGAGACTTAATCTCCCTCCCGGTTCTGACCACACACCCAAGGAACTGACCCTTCTGTGGCTAGGGAAGCTAGAAGCCTAGAAAAGTCTTGGCCTGGTTTCTCAGGAGGGCTTGAAAAGCCTCAGGTTTGTAGCAGGCTGGGACACCCAAGATGGGAACTGGCTGCAGGTCCCAGCAGCCTAGCACAGATAATCCCAGAAGTAAATAATCAAATCCCTGAAATCCTTGCCAGTGATAACTAGGTGGTTGTCCCTCACATGGTTCCTTCTGGCAAGTCCTTTGCAGGACCCTGAAAGAGCCTCCAATCATTGAGGAAGACGAGTAAAGAGAGGCTGCTAAAATCTCAGGGCTAGGAGGAATGGAGACGTGACTGTGCCCACTCGAGTAAATCGATGAATGACGGGATGACAGTGATACAGTGATCTTATACTCAATTTTCAGAGGAGGGCAGAAACTTAACATAGTTAAGTTAATTTGTCAGAATTGCCCAGACAGCTAATAAACAAACTGTTGAAGGTTAGAGCATAATGTCTATAAAGAAAGTTGTTGAAACTGCTTAATGGATCATCACAACCCTGAACATACCTGTGCAATTTATGACCAACCGTATTACTGTATCACTGTCATCCCGTTGATCACCGATGGGCGCCGGTAACGTCTTCATTCGTCCTAGCCCTGAGATTTTAGCAGCCTCTCTTTACTTGTTATTTCTAGCGGTGCCACATTGGAGGTTCTTTCAGGGTAAGGGGAATGAGACCCATCATTGTTGCTGTATTTGACATACTGAATATGTCACAGAGAGCTTGCCAGGCTCTACCGTGTGGGCAGGATGCTCTCAGTACCTTGCCAGGTTCTCTGAGAGGCAGAACTAGGCTATAAGAAGCCGCACACTTCCAGGAGGTTGGTTTTATAGTCTCTGGATCTTGGCTGTTGATGGGACTACACGGTGCCGGGGGCAGTTTGTGTGTGTGACTACCAAGCTACTGGAAAATGGGGGATCTGGGTGGAAGAGGCCCAGTCCCGATCCGAGCAGGCTTGGAGATCTCTGCCCCGGGTCCCACACACCTGGGTTCCTCTGCCGGTTCCTTCATGTGTGAGGCTCGTCTGAACGTGTGGAGTGAGGCCTTGAGCATGGCTCTGGCAGCTCGAGCTTTTGATGACCAACATCAAAAGCTAATACCTCCGGGCCCACTTTAGTAATCACCCCCCTAATAGACATTACTTGGCCACTTACAAAGAGACTGATTGCTTATGAGGGTTTTGTTTTGTTGTATTTTGTTTTGTTTGAGAAGGGGAGGGTTTGAACCACACCCAGAGGTGCTCAGGGCTTACTCTTGGTGTTGCTCCAGTGATCAAACCAAGGTCAACTGAGTGCAAGGCAAGCACTTCACCCTTAATAGTGTCTCTTTGGCCCACCTTGGTTTTGAGTTTTATAAAAATGGAATGGTACATTATGCATTCTGTTTATCTAACTCCTCTATACTCCCCTGCCACACACACTCTTTATGTTCAGTCTATAAGATTGTTCTAGTGTTTTTGAAAACACGAGTTTACACCATTTAAGTACTATAAAGGTTGTCATAGTATGAATATACAATTGATATATACATTCATTTAATGCTAGTCATTTGGGGAGATTTTAATTTGAGCATATTACAAATAATGCTGCTTGAAATATCCTTGCTCACATCACTTGGTGCATACATTGCTATGAGCCATCCGCTAAGCCATAGGGGATGCATGTATTCAGTTTTATCAGACAGTGCTGAAGAGCTGTGCAAATGACTGTACCAGTTCATGTTTAAAACAAAAACAGGGCTGGAAAACCACATTCTTACCAGCACTTGATATTGCTGGCCTTTGAAATTTTTTGCTCTTCTGGTGATGTTTTTTAGTTTGCATTTGCATGCAAACTAAATAGAATGGTTGATGAAACTAAGCACTTTTTTCAAATGTCATTTGTATATGTACTGCCCCATTCTGAGCTTTTGCACATTTTTCTATTGTTTATTTTTATCTTGGCAATATGTAGTAATTCTTTATATTTTCTGGACACAGTTCTTTGGCAGTTAATGGATTGTAAATAACATTTTCTCTGTGCCATCTCTTCTCACTCTTAATGTTGCTTTTTTTTAAATGAAAAGAAGGTTCACATTTTAATATAGAACAACTTATCAATGTCTTCTTTTTGGATTATGCTTTTCGTCCTTGTTATATAAAATTACATTGAGATTTATATATTGATGATTTTAATGTAACAACTCTAGAAGACTTACTATTGATTCTGATAGTTTTTCTATAAAATTATTTTGTATTTCCTACCTTAGAAATCATATAGTCCACAAATTCTGTTTATTTGTTTCTCTTTCCAATTTGTAAAATTTTTATTTATTCATCTTACTTTATTCCAAAGATTGACCACTAGAACAATAAAGAATTGAAATGGATAGAGGGTGCATCCTTCTTTTATTCCCAATATTGGGAGCAGTTGCCTAACTTGGACTTAAGTACATTATTCATTAAAGATGATTTTGTAGGGATTCTGCCAGGTCAAAACATCTTCCTTCTATTCTTTTTATTTTTCTAAGAAGCCTCTTCTTTTCCACTTTTTTATGAGTAGGGTTTGATTTTATCAAATACATTTTTTAAATTTATTAAACTAATCAATGAGTTTTCTTTATTATGCTACTGTGGTAAATTATGGTACTGATAGTTGAACACTGAGATAATCTTTCATTCCTGGAATAAGGCCTATCTTGATTGTGATGAATTATGATTTTTACATATTGTTGGATAGTGTTTTGGTTCAAGATCAGCATCTATGTTCAAAAGAAAGAAATGTCCTATAATTTTCTTTCTTTCTTAGTGCTGCTAATAATAGAACTCAAGAATGAGGTGGGAGGTCATTTGTTTTTTTTTTTAATTTATTTTTTTTAACTGAATCACTATGATACAGTTACAAAGTTATTTGTGATTGGGTTTTGGTCATACAATGTTCCAACACTGGTCCCTTAACCAGAAGGTCACTTGTTTTTTATAGTTAGAAGGTTTTGTGTAAACTGTTGCTATTTAATCCTTTAATAGTTAGAGAAATTTATTAATGAAGACACATAGGTCTTCAGTCCTCTTTGTGGAAAGATTTTTTATTATAAACTTTATTAAATAGACATAAAGTATGAATTGACATTTTATTTTATTTAATCATTGTAAGCTGTATTGTTATAACATTTAAAAAATTCCTGGCAGGGGCTAGAGCCATAGCACAGTGGGTAGAGTGTTTGCCTTGCACGCGGCCTACCCGGGTTTGATTCCCAGCATCCCATATGATTCTCTGAGCACCACCAGGAGTAATTCCTGAGTACAGCTCCAAGAGTAACTTCTGTGCATTGCCAGGTGTGACCCAAAAAGAAAAAAAAATTCTTGACAGATTTAGAATCATTCCTCATCCTTAAAAAAAAAAAAATTGTTGTGAAGGGGTGAGTGGAAAGAGATAGAAAAAAAGAAAATAAATTAGTTCTAGGAGCTTACCAGTTTTATCTTTGTAAAGGATGTTTTTTGTAAAAGATAAGTTTTGGCTTTTTGACATTTTTGGTTGTAGTATTGTTTTATATGTTAGTGGTTGATTTGTTATTCTTTTATTAAAATCTTAAGCTGACAGTTTGGATTCTTCTTGTGACACAGTTATTACTATAAAGTTCTATTAAGCATGCTTTGGCTGCATCCCATAAATTTTTATGTTTTTGTCTTTATATCTTTTCACTAAAGTATCTTCTAGCTTCTGTGGATAGATTTGAGGGATGTTCAGAAATGTACAGCTTCATTTTATTTCCTGTTCACCTGGTCAAGGATTGAACTCTTTAGGGATGACTCAGACTTTCTGTAACTCTCTTTCTGGGTCACCTCTTTTGTGGGGAAGTCTCAACAGAAGTCCCAAGATATTTAACCTAGTCCTTCTTCCTAGATTGAATTCTTTGCTTGCCATCTTAGTCCCACAAGACTCCTGAAAACTTGACTCATCTTCTTAGCTACCTGGGAAGCAACAAGTTCCAATGAGAAAAGTTGCTAGGGCCTCCGCTTCACCTTGTTTCTGGGACCTTCGCTCCTTAGTATCTCACCACATGGGTAGTCTTTGATGTCTTCAAATTGATTTAGAACAAAATCGTGTTCACATTATCAATAGTTCTTGGCAGGCAATAGTCTGAGATGAAGCCAATGTGCCAATCCCACCAGGAAAAAATGTCCTGGCGCTTAGGTTTAGGCACAGATCCCACAGCCAAAGCTGCCTGGTGGCGGGTGGAGCAGTTGTGAAAGAGAGGACCAAATGTGGAGTTCAAAGGAATGTGAAAATCATCCTCGCTTCCTGACTCTCTCCTTTACCTTTCTCATGATTCTTTTTTTTTTTTCCTTTTTGGGTCATACCTGGCGATGCACATGGGTTACTCCTGGCTCTGCACTCAGGAATGACTCCTGCCGGTGCTGGGGGACCCTATGGGATGCTGGGAATTGAACCCGGGTCGGCTGGGTGCAAGGCAAACGCCTTACCCACTGTGCTATCACGCCAGCCCCCCTCATGATTCTTGACGGAGCCCTTTGGATTAAGTATTGCCATTTAGCCTTGCCTATAGAATGTGCTTAACATGTGTTCTAATTTCTTCATTAATCTTTTGGGGTCACTTGCTCTCTGATGTTTGTTCACCAGGCCTCATAGACCTCTGCCCTTTCTTTCTCCAGTTCACCCATTCTAGTCCAAAACCGAGATGTCAGCAGAAAAAAGGAAAAGCAAATTGTCCTGTAATTCTTTATGCCCCTTGGTAGCCTGGGTTGGCCCCTGAGAAGCTGATGCAAAGCTGTTTCAGAGAGCTGCTCTGAAGCCTCTCCAACAGTAGCCTCTCTCCTGTCAACAGGAATGCTCCAAGTGGCCACGTTTCCCGTTTCCCTTTGCTAGGAAACCTCCTATGGAGAGGCTTTGCGGTTCAGCTCCAGAAGCTTCATCGAGACCGAACCTGACATTGCCATCCTGAACGGAATTCTCCTTATTTCCCTTTCCCCTCGCTCCAAACCTTCCTTATTTTAAACATTTTACCATGCCATTGTCTCTCTGTGTTTGTCTTTATTTGAAGCTTGATTTATTCAAATTCTGTCAATTGAGGCAACCACACGGAGTTTTTGTTTGTATTTCAACTTTTTTCATCTATGGAGGCATTTGAAAGACGACAAAATGGATCTTGGGAAAAGAAAGAGATGGAAAAAATGGCAATTTCTAGGATTTATTGTGAAACTGGATCTTCATAAATCTTTGCCATATGTAGTTTGCTATTGAAGACTTTTCATAACTGCATATTGATTGCTTTATGTGAAAGACACTTCAAAATTAAAATTAATAAGTCGTTTCTTTGATTTACCAAAAGCAAAGTAGATGGACAAATTTGGCTGTGTAGTCTGTTAAGCATAAAGCTATGAAGATCAATTACATAAAGTTATAAAAAAATTAAACAAGTTATATGTCAAAAGCAAACTACTTTATTGCTCATTGTTGCCATAAATCAATATGTGAATATGTGTTTTTTCCTTTTCCCATAAAATACATTAATATAAATAACATGTAATTCACATAATTAAAAGTGCTAATCCATTCCATTTTGGGTACTATAGTGTTTAGTGTATTGGGGGAGGGTGTGGTTGTTGGTTCTCAGGGTACCATGTGGTGCTGAGAACTGAACCCAGAGTTCCCCTTAAGCAAAACATGTGCTTGAATCCTTTGAACTATGGTTCTGGGGAGAGGTCTTATCAAGTGGTGAACGGGGACTCAGAAGCCATTTCCAGTGATTCTTGGCCAACAAGGCTTAGTGGTTGAATCTTCAAGGGTCTGAGATTGCTGAACTACTCTGGCCCTCCTACTGTGATGCCAGGGACCAAAGCAGGGCTTGGTACATGCAAAGCACACACCTACCTGCTGTTCTACTCCCCCAGTCCTTATTATCTGTCACTGTTGGGCATCATCATGTCTAGGTGGATGTGACTAAGAACATTTTCTTTCTTTTTTCTTTTTTTTTGGGGGGGGGTTCATACCTGGCGATGCACAAGGGTTACTCCTGGCTCTGCACTCAGGAATCACCCCTGGCGGTGCTCAGGGGACCATATGGGATGCTGGGAATCGAACTCAGGTCGGCCGCATGCAAGGCAAATGCCCTACCCGCTGTGCTATCGCTCCAGTGCCAAAGAACATTTTCACTATGAGTTTTCCTTTACTCTGACTTTGGTTTTGTTGTCTCATGTCTTATAAGAATATTTTTATTCTTATAAGAATGGCAGGTTGGAGCAGGGGGCTGCAATAGCTATACTGGGATGAATCCACATGGTGTGTTGCCAGGTCCCTGCAAGTTGCTGAAGAAAAATAGCTTGCTAACCTGAGTTCCAGCGCCTTGATGTTCTCTCCTAACCACACCTGCTCTGTTCTCTGCTTTCTCCAAAATGAGCTGGTTCTTCGCACACCTTTCCCCAGGCGGATGCTCACATTTCCTCCTCAGTGGCCTTTGTTATTGCGTTCAGTCTCTGTGTGCTCCCACCAGAACCTGGCAGAGACTGGCTCTGTGTGCAGCTTTCTATTTTGTGATCTCCGAGCCAAGGAGCTCCAGTCAGCTGCCTGGGCCCCCTTCTCAGCCCAGCCCCATCTCACTGTGTGGTCTTAAAGCAGGTCACCTCACCTCTCCAGATCTTGATGTAAAATCCAGATAATGATACTTTCCAAATAAAGAAGAGGTTTTTTTTTTCTTTTTCTTTAAGCCCTTGGAGCGCCTCAGATAGGAGTACCACAGAAATGCCCAATGGTGCGTTGGACGGGGAGCTGCCGCCATCTCATTAGGTAACGTGAGATGTAGCTCATTATGCTTTGTTTGCAATGAATGGAGCCCTGCCACAAAGCACTGGGAACTCTCTGTTACAGCGAAACCCCATCATAAGCCCGGGTTGGCTTACGCTAATAAAGCTCACAGAAAAGAGCAGCAGTTTGGACTAGCCCAAGTCCTCAATTAACATTCTCATTTGGTTTCTTCTGCTGAGCACAAGACGTGACCCAGTTACAGGTGAAGGGAGGCCAGCCAGATCCCTGCGATGGGGGGAGGGCAGCTGGCTGAAACACAGACTGTTCCCCAAGTGTCAGCCAGGCGAGGCAGAGCTGGACTTCTTGCTTGCTCCAGGGGGAAGCAGTGGTGTCTGTCTGTCGGAGACCGATTTCCTCCAGGTACCAACAACTCTGCTGGGCTTGCTGTTCTACCTGAAGGCCCCGCACAATTGCTGTTAACTAACGTTGATATTCTAACATGAAAAAAAAAGAAAGCAACGAAAAAAGGCTTCCACTATCCTCGATATAAGCTTCACCATAATGAAAGCCTATCCACTGGGTACGCAAGCCCAAGCCCGAAAGTTTGGCCTGGGGCCTCCTCGCTGATCCTGAGGCTTAAAGACCACACAGCACGGGTCTGCAGACTGCAAAGGGGGAGGCTTACTTTCCTCATTCCCACCCAGACCCAGAAGTGGCCCCGAAGCGAGACGGAGCCTCCTTCCATGTGAGGCCTGGCTAGCTCTCCCTTCAAAGTTTGACAAATTTTTACCCAGAACCCTCTGATCCTGTTTCCACTAATGAAATTCCGTCATCCGGCTGCTGAATGACAGCCAAAGATAGGGTCTTGGTTACAGTTTCCTTCGAGCTGGTTATGATCTCGGGTGGGCTGGGGGTGGGTGCATAAGAGATCCTGGAGTCAGAGAAAATGAGGGCAAGGTTCTTTTTTTGGCTTAGAGTTCTCCAACCCCCTTAAGCCAAGTATCATGTGAGAAAACATGGAGAAAACAGGCCAGTGAACAGATTGTTCAAAAAAATTTTTTCCTTGGTGTGAGAAGCAGGGAAGGCCTGGACTAGTTTCTTGTGCCACTGGCCCTGTGATTCTCCCAAGAAAGGGCCTTCTGGAGAACCATGGTAAGGAGACATTTGTGTGTCCTTAATTGTGTTGATTGCTGGAAAACATGCTTAGCTGAACTGACAACTTTATTGCAAAGTGTGAGTTGTGTGTGTGTGTGTGTGTGTGTATGCTGCTGTTGTTGGGGGAAATTATGGAGAGAAGGGAAGCAGAAGGCTCCGGGTAATTGCTGCACCACTGAGTTCTGCATGCTGAGTGCTGATTGAACAGGCCCTTCCAAAGAGGTTGAATATTATTCAGGGAGCTGTTGCTACCCAGACATCCCTGGGTTGACTTGCTCCCTTGGGTGCTGATATTTAGGGAAGGGTGGAAGCAGCTGGTTTATGGAAGTAGCAAGCGATGTGAGTCGCAAAATCTGCCAAAGCCCAAACATGTCTCACGATGCACCCTTTCTTCTCGGATTTGAAACACTCATTGGCGCTTCAGAAGTGATTCTGTTTAACTGGCTTATTCCCTTTACTCCCAATCCATAGGAGGCTGCATCTTGGTCTTGCAGGAGGTAAAGGGGACTTTTGGAGATTCAGTCTCCAAGGCTTCGGGGAGACCGTAGCACATGAAGATGTGGAAGAGCAGAAATCTGCACTTTCAGGAGAGGGAATGGTGCCTTCCAGGAAGCCCAAGCTATGAAACCCCGATTCACCACCCGAGGCTGCAGGAGATCATTCACAGCTTTCTATTCTTAACCGAGCCAATACTGAGGATTGTTTATTGTCTGGGAAAAGTCAGTAAGAGGTAGAAAGTGAGACTGTTTCATATATTAATATCTCAGAGAAGGCTGTATCTCTCCCCCTGCCCCCAATGTCCCTGTAAATGATCTTGAAGGAGTAAAGAAATGAGCTGGTTGCGTTTGCCATTAGCAAATTCAGTAGTTTCCCACCAACCTCACAACTTGTCCAGGAAATCTCTGGAGGTTCCTTGCAAAGAACTTGGTATTGGACAGATGTTAATAATGTCTTTCTCCATCACCCTAGGTCTTGTCCAGTCTCCAGAAAATCTGGGAGAGGAAAGAACTCAAGAGTAAATGGAAAAAAAAAAACCAAAAAAACACCCAATGGAGGAAGATTCTGCTGCCTGCAGACATTAGGAAACCACTGGTTTGATTCATTCGCTATGGGGACTTTTTCATCCACAGGCCTGGCGCTGCCGATGTCGTTCCGCCTATGAAGGCTCCCTTTCAAGTAGGCCAGCTGCTCAGCGCTCTGGGCTTACAATGTGGAGGGCAGATGTGCCATCCTTTTGGAACACACTGGCTGGTGGGCAACAAAATCCGAAGGCAAACCCCCACAAAATCTGACTTCTTTCTTTCCTTTTTTTTTTTTCAACTTTCCAGATCTGAGTTACCCATCTGGATATTTCATTAGGATCCTAAGACATCTGGGGTCCAGCCATGGAAGGAACTTGCTTATGGTGAATGCTTATTATATGCTTGTGCTAAGCCCTTTCCCATATGTTATCTCATATGATTCCCTACCCCCCCCCCCACAAACCTCCCCACCCAAAGCCCCTGTCAGAGTGAAATTATCATTCCCATTTTAAAAATGAGGAAACAGAAGCCCAGTGAGGCTGAGTTACTTGCTCTCAGTTCTCATCTACAGACCTGCTTCAGGCTGGAATCTTTCTGGGACTAGAAGCTGAAATATGCAGCTTCCTGGAAGGGCAGGGGCTGTCTGCCTCCTGAACAATGGTTTTGCTTACACAAAAAATCACAGGCTGGCATCAAAGAGCTACCTGGTGGCCTGGAAGAGAGAAAAAGGACCCTCATCCACTGTTAGTGGGAATGCCTACTGGTCCAATTGCTTTGGAGAACCATACAGAAACTCCTCAAAAATATAATAATTGAACATACAGCAATTCTGTTTCTTAGCATGTACCCTAAGGGTCCAGAAACTCCGTTCAGAAAAGACATCTATGCTCCTATATGTATTGCAATGGTATTCATAATAGTCCAAATCTGGAAACAACTCAAGTATCCAAGATCAGGTGACTGGATGAGGAAATTATGGTTCATATATACAATGGAGTACTACTCATCCGTAAGAAAAGACAAAATCTTGTGATTTGCTGCTCCCTGAATGGATCTGGAAGGTATGATGCTGAATGACATCAGTAAGGAGAGGCACAGTCACTAAATGATCACCCTCACATGTGGAATATCAAGACACATAGTTAAAGAATAACAAACACACAAAGGCAATAGGACCTGAGAACTGGTTTGTAATAGGAAGCTTACCACAAAGGCATGGAAAGATGGGGAAGCAGGGGTGGCAAGATGGGGGACCACAATGGGGGATGGAAGTAGACACTGGTGCAGGGTGTGGTCCTGGAACACTGTATGCATGAAACCCTACCATGAACAGTATTGTAAACCATGCTTGCTTCAAATAAAAAAAAAAAAAAAGAAAATCGATTCATGAGACTATCTGAAGACAAAATAAGCAGTGTCCCCATGGACAGAAGCTCCCTGGCACTGCACCTCACGAATATGGGGAGGCCCCAAATTCCTGCACTCCTGACTACTGAGGCAAACGTTCTTTCAGGAAAGCACAACCCTCCTCACCCTCAGGCTTTTTTCCTAGCTCCCCTTCACCCCAAGAGCCCTGGACCCTGAGGTCAATAACCATTCTTCTTCCAAGAGCCAACATGGTGCTTTTCTAATGTCAAAAAGTGTGTGTGCAAGCATTCAGAAGTACATAAACAGTGTTTCATGCTGCACACATATTGTCCTGTGGTTTAGGGCCCAGAGATAGCTCAAGGGTTGGCACACAGGCCTCATGTACTCAAGGCCCTGAGATGGTTCCTTGGCACACAATGGCCCCCTAAGAGCCCCCGATATAAGTCTGGTGGCCTTCAGCACCACTCTGCTCCAAGGTCTGAACCATCAGACCCACACAATTGTACTGAGTACCCGTGGCTTGTGATTCTCTGGTTCCCTGAGCCCTGTGATGGGAAACTTCTCCATCAAAATTCTG
Source organism: Sorex araneus (assembly GCF_027595985.1). Classification (NCBI taxonomy): domain Eukaryota; kingdom Metazoa; phylum Chordata; class Mammalia; order Eulipotyphla; family Soricidae; genus Sorex; species Sorex araneus. The sequence goes on from NC_073310.1 coordinate 28,525,607, forward strand.
TTACGTAGGTCTTAGTATCCTCATTTTTTTTTCTGGGAATGAGTAATATGCTCCTATCTTATGCCTCTATGTGGTGGAGCTAGGAACTCAACAATTCTGCTTTCCGTTTACTTCTAACTACTCAGGAAGTGTTTGGGTCCAACTGTATAGGCAGATACATCCCTGTCTGTTCTGTGTCTGAGGTGTCAGGATGCATAGCAGATTCCTTGCGACCAGTGAAATGGCCTTAAAGGCATGTGGGAATCTCAGGAAAGGCCTCAGGGATGTTCTATGAGAGGACACTCTGGCCATTTCAGGACTGGGAGAGAGCATCACCTCCTCAGAGAGCGACTGACCCTGGGTCTGAGGAGGCATCTGTGAGAAGGAACAAATGCTCCTGAGCATTTCCTCAGAGCTCCTCTGAGGATTGGAGGCATTCTCAGGGAGCACCCTGTGTGCAGGAGTGAGCTTCATCTTCCCGGCCTACATCTCTCCTCAGTATTCACTTTCCTTACTTGTTCTCATGCTGGTTTTTCCTTTGGATTGTCTCCAAGTCATCTCAGCCCTGACCGTATCCATCCTTGATGGATGTAACCCCTCCCTTGTGTGAGCCTTTCCCTCTCTTCAAAGACTGTGGCGGCAGCTCCTACGCACTTGAGTATGGAATGGGTCCAATGCGTAGCTTCCTGATGGGGTTTCCTCTCCTTCTTGCAGTTGAAACCATGACCACAACCCTCTGAAACAGGCACTTGCCTAACGGGGATGGGGGCCAGTGTTGGAGGGAACAGGAGAAGTAGCTGTATTTTCCTAACACTTTTGAGATTCATTTGGAGGAAGTAAGAAAGGCTGAGCCGATCTTGTCTGATTGGGAGAGAAGAAGCTTCTTTCCTGGGCCGGAAGGAAGTTGGTAAACCTGCCCTTTATCATTCCGTGTGTGCTGCTCCCTAGACATCCCTTTCCCCTGACAAGGGAGAAGTTTCGTCTCTTAAGATTCCTCTTTCTTGACTTTGCAAGATGCCCAGGGCCCTGGGGTCAGGAGTTGAGACAGCATCAAACCTAGTCACACTGCTTACTGGGCAGTAACTGCGGGCATGTAATTTAACCCGCCTCCATTGCCTTATTGTAAAGCAAGAAATAATAACAAGATTTAGCTGATAGGGTTGTTGTAAGGATTAACTGAGTTAATACACGTAAAGCTTTTAGAACTGTGCTTAGCACTGCATTTGCTATCGACTCGATTTATTACTGCATCTTTTTCTGCTCTGCACAATTGCCTCGCGATGTTTGAGGTGGTCACGGTCTCTTTTGCTGTCTCTGTACCATACGTGTGTGCTGTGTGTGCCTGCCGTGTCTTCCTCTCTCTCTTCAACTGAGTGGCAGCTCCCGAGTTTGCCCACAACTGTGTGGGGAGTGCAGCATCTTCACCGGGCCTGGTAGAAAGACATTTGAAGAAACAGGTGGTTGGCAATTGCTTGCAGGAGTGGGTGTTGTCCCTGGTTATTTATTGCAGGCCTACATCATCATGGTTCTCTTCAGCCACAAAGTCTGTTGCCTGGGTGGAAGGGGAATATGCAACATGCCCCTAGGTGGGAAGTGACCCCCAAGCTCATTGGCTTCACCAGGCATACGGCCAGGATGCATGTGCCAGCAAATCCCCAGTGCTCAGCAAACCACATGTGCAGGTAGGTGGGCTGTCCTTGAGAAACCATGGCGTGGGAGTTGTGTTGGGGCTGGGGAGTGCGGGTGATTTGAACACTATTAGGCAGCCCGAACCATTGAAAGACTATCAAAAGTGACTCAGTCAAAGTGATTCAATAAAAACAAGTTTTATTTAAAAAATTTGAATACAGTGACTCAGTCAGCCTGTGTTAAGCTATAAAATGTGGGCCAGGTCATGTGCTTTAAGCATTTCATTCAAGTTGGGAGGACATGTCTCTGGCACCCCCCTCCGGGGTGACCTCGGTGGCAAGTGGTGGCATTGGGTGTTTCAGCAAGTCACAGTAGTACCATGGGGTGAGTGTTTGTCCTCTAGGTACTAGCTTGGGCTTTGCACACGCTCTTCATGCTTCCTGTCTTTCCCTGAATGTGAGAGGCTTGGGGACTCACGGGCTGCAGACACAGCCATGACTCCTGTCAGGGCCTCCGTGCCCAGAGATGATCCTGCTGCTCGGTTCCACCATGCCGATGCCCGTGCCCAGCCTGAGCAAGGTCTCTTGCTAAAATGTTGCATATGCAGTCCTGCCCTGTGCACTGGTAGGGATTGCCAGTGTGAGGAAAGATGGGTATGAGAGGTCAGAAAGGGCTCTGGCCTATGAATGTTCTTCTGATTAAAAAGGCTCTCTTCTTTGGGTTGAAGCACGTTGGGCGCTTGCCTTGCACGTGGCTGATCCAGGTTTGATCCCTAGCACCCCATGTGGTTCCCTGAACCCTGCCAGGGGTGATCCCAGAGTGCAGAACCAGGAGGAAGTCCTGAACACTGCCGTGGTTGGTCCAAAATCAAACAAAATAATAAAATTAAATTAAAATGTCATCTTCAGAGAGATGGCTCAAAGGACTGGAGCACATATTTTGTACGCAAGAGCCCTGAGTTTGATTTCTGGCATCATAAGTTCCCCTAGGCATCACCAGAAGCAACCCCTGAACACAGAGCCAGGAGGAGCACCCCCCAGCACTGATCATGTGGTCCCCAAACATGAACGCTATTAGGCAGCCCAAACCATTGAAAGACCATTTCGATGATGATGTCAAAGCCAACAGTGATAATGAAAAGTAACAATGGCGGCGACCACTAGTGAAGTCTCTCCCTCCATGTCATGTTCTTAACGGTGTCAGCTCAGCAACCCAGTGACGTAAGCCTGCTACTCTGTCCTCGCCTTGCTGGTGAGAGAACCGAGGCTCCTTTAAGTACTGTGTCTGAGGTACACAGCAAGTGGGTGACAGAACTGTGATTCAGCCCAACAATGCTCAGCGCACCCTTTCTCCATGACGGGAGGCCTCCTCCCCTCCTGGTGCGTATGGTTCGAATGAGACTCAGGTTCCTTCTAGATGAATCTCACGAAGGAGACGACTCTCCTTACATAATGGGAGACTTGAATCCAGACTCTGATGACTCAGAAGTCGAACAAAGGGTTTCCTGCAGCTTTGACATGAGGGGAGCTTCTCTGTCCCTGCTTGTCCATTGCCCCCACCCCCGGCCTCGGCCTCACCCCAGAAGAACTATCTCTCACAATTTTTCAAAATATCACTTTTAATTTGGGGCACTCTCTCTCCCTGGGATATTGCAAAAATTAAATCGTTTTTAAGCAATCAAACAACACTTCTGGGGTTTGTAATAAACTTGTGAAATTTGCGGAACTCAGCCGTTGAGGTTTTTTTTTTTTTCAGGGCTGGGGCCCCGAGGGGCTTCAAGCTGGCTCTTTATTCTCTCTGGTTAACGGTGGGTCTTGCCAACTGGGGCAGGGCTCTTGCATCTTGGATCCAGGACGCAGTGAGTTTTAACACCATCCAGGGGGACTTGGAAAGCCCTCTGGAGTTTGGATCCTGCTTTCCTTCTGCCTTGACAGGGCAATCAAACAGACAATAGGTGACTTTGTCATCGCAGCCACAGAGCTTGCTAAACGGCTAAGGGGGCGGAGGGGGGGGAGTGAGATGAGGGTGGGACACACACAAGTAGCCAAACTTCTCCCTTTGTTTGAATTTTACTTTCTCCCTTTCCACTAATGACTCCACCCTTCAGGGGACCACTCACAATTTATGGCACTATTTCTTCTCCTCTGCAGCAGAAGGCCCCTGTGTGAAACAGCAGGGAGATGACTTCCATGCATCAGACATCAGCGGGCTTGTACTGTCTGTCTGAGAAGCTGAGCGTGCAAAGTAGGATGTGTTTCTGGCTCCTCAAAAACTCCTGTAGCTGGAAACTCAGTCTCATGTAGTCAAGGCTTGATTTCAAGATCACCAGGAGGAGTGGGTCCCCGTAACTCATCCTTCTCTACTCTCTGGGCCTTTGACAAAGTCGGGGTACTTAGGTTATCTCCATCTGAATCCCCAGTCCCTGGGATACATTAGGCTACATGGCAAAGGGGAATTAACTTTGCCTGTAAGATTAGGAGAAGCCATGGATGTCCTATGTGGGCTGAGGGGAACAAATGGGAGGTTCCAGTGGGTTGAGGTACAGGCAGTGAGGAGACGGGGATAAAAATGGAGAAGCAAAGGGAGATGTCGCTACAGAGAAAAGGCGCAGTGGACCAAGGAGACCTCAAGCTAAGGACGACAGGGACAGGGTGCCTACATGCCTTGGAAGGATGAGGACCCCAATTTCCCCAAAAAGTTTCAGGAGGAGCTGCTTTTCACCTGCTCTCCCTCATCTTTGGTCCCCCCCTTAAGCCTGGACCCTGCTTCAGACTTGCATCTTCCAAAAACATAAGGAGATCATTTATTATAGAAGCAATCGGAGACCAGTACACGGAGCTTTTCTTCCGAGACTGGTTCCGGCATACGTATTTATAATTGCCCATGCTTTGTATGCATGATTGGAATACCCTGAGCACTGTGCTTGGAGAACGCCAACCTGAGGGTACCTGGTTCTTAGAAACCCTCCCCAAGAACAGGATGCTGTCAGCAATCAAATCTTTGCTGCAGCTGCTTATTAAAACTCCAGGATTTCCTCCCATCTGTTGGGAAGTCACAGAAATAGTGACAATAAAAGAAACACGTCCTCTATGGGATGCTTTCATGGCTTACAAAGCGCCCTGCCAGTTCAGGGTATCTTGTCACTGAACTCAAACTGCTTCAGTCCGGGCCTTTATTTCCCAAACAACTCCATCCCTCGAAGGGAACCATCCATGACAACACAGAGTGTGAGAATAAAATGGACCCGTGCACACATCCCTTGCCCTGCTGATCAGATCAGAAGGAAGGGCTCTGGCCCGACTCCCCCTCGAATGGAGGGAACTGTAGCTCCATGCTGGATGACGAGGCCAATTTGGCTGCTTCCCCTACCCCTCCCACCCCCACCCCCGGGACTGAGCATCTTCAGAAGCTCCAAGTGCCTGGAGAGAATCCTAGCTGCCCTCCCCAGGCTGCCTTCCCTCCTGCCTTTACCAAACAAGGTTAGGATTTATAACTTCTTTCATGGCAACATCTGGCTCATTTCCCTCAAGTCCTTTTTTGAAAAAAAAAAAAAATCTTTCATCTAAAGTCATTTCATTTCAGTTCACTTCGCTGTCTCCCCCATGCCTGCCCCCTCCCCACCCCCGCCCTTTATTTGCTTTTGGCCTTTGGAGACAGTGAAACACAAGTGTTGGGATGCATTATCCACAGCTCAAGACTTGGGTTAGGAGTGAAAGCCCTGGCTGGGGCCTTACTTCTTTGTTCCTTTTTGGTCACAGAGCCACAAGACTGGGTCCCCAATGACATCTGCCTGTCCCCACCCACTGGCCCTGATTATCATTGCTGCCCTAAAAAAAAAAAAAGTTTTGTTGATTTTATGCATTCACTAGTTCCGTACTTTTTTTAGGCTGGGCTTGCTAGCATAAAAGCAAAACCAGGGCAAGGAGAATCAAACAGAAAAAAGAGGCGGGCAGAAGGCTGGGCCATCCTCAGCAAGGCCATTGAGCCTTGAGGGAGGAGGGGGGGACGGGAGGGGGGCAGTACAGCCCCAGAAACACAGCTGAAAAGTTCTGGTGGCCTCAGGGTTTAAAATACCCACACTTCCTGCTCCTGAGAGAGGGTATGTGTAGAATGCAAGGGAGTGACTCACCAGCGTGGTTTTTGGTGTGTCTGTCAGAAGGAGGTAGCTTCAAAAGCCCATCCTGTTTCAGATGTTATTTTTTCCACTCGCAGCTCTCTCTCTCTCTCCTTCTCTCTCTGTAAAAGCAGAATGCTTAAAACCAGTGTTTGTTTTGAGTGCAGAAAGTGAAGGACAAATTAATTGTACTGCAGCAAGTAAAAACCTAACTCTTAAGACAAAAAAAAAAAAGCGCACACACAACACAGCATGTAAACAGTGTGGAGATTGAGTTTCAAAGCCCTTGTTTTTGAAAAGTTTAATTATATTTCAACTAAAGCCAAACTGTCAAAACATGGGAGGGTGATCTGCCTGCTTTGAAAATGCATTAGCCTTCTTATGTAAAAGCCCATAATTGATATCCAAGACGAAACTGGAGCTGTGCAGGGAGAGAAAGGATGGCCTCTTAAAACTGCTCCAAAGGCACTTCCCTATCGACCACGTGCAATTCTTCAGATCTCAGTTGGTGAAGTGGGAAATCAGAGAGGAGAACAAAGGGAAAGCTCAGATGGCTCGGTGAATGCCCTGGGTTTAAAATATCAGCCCTAGTTTAGGAAACGGGTGGGCCCAGAGCATTGTTGATTATCATTTACATAAGCGGAAATCTGCTTGAGATCCTCAGGATCTGTGCAGGTTAGAAACAACAGCAGCCAGCCGGGTGCTCGCTCTCTTCCTGCTGAACCCAGGCTAGCTCAGAGCTGCCCCCAGGGCCGCAGAACACTCTGCTGGGGTTGGTTTGCAGACATCCTTGCTCTTCCAGGCTCTGCTCAGTCACTCCCTCCTAAAAATGACAACTTAGCTCCTATTTTTTTTTTTTTTAAATCTCTCCTCTGGTCAACTTTTCGAACTTGTAATTTCTAGGCCAGAGATTTTTTTTTCCATCTTTTTCGTTTGATGTCTGCAGGGTGGAGGGGTGGGGGGAGTTCCTGTGCATTTGTGAAATATTCTTAAGATAAAATTAAACTTCAGGGGCTGGAGCAATAGTACAACGGGGAGGGCGTTTGCCTTGCACATGGCCAACTGGGTTTCAATTCCCAGCATCCCATATGGTCCTCCCGAGCACCACCAGGAGTAATTTCTGAGTGAAAAGCTAGGAGTAACCCCTGTGCATTGCCAGGTGTGGCCCAAAAAGTGAAAGAAAGAAAGAAAGAAAGAAAGAAAGAAAGAAAGAAAGAAAGAAAGAAAGAAAGAAAGAAAGAAAGAAAGAAAGAAAGAAAGAAAGAAAGAAAGAAAGAAAGAAAGAAAGAAAGGAAGGAAGAAAGGAAGGAAGGAAGGAAGGAAGGAAGAAAGAAAGAAAGAAAGAAAGAAAGAAAGTTAAATAAAAAATCAATGAAGTCAAAGAAAGAAAGAAAGAAAGAAAGAAAGAAAGAAAGAAAGAAAGAAAGAAAGAAAGAAAGAAAGAAAGAAAGAAAGAAAGAAAGAAAGAAAGAAAGAAAAAAAGTTAAATAAAAAATCAATGAAGTCACCCTGTCCACAGCTTGGGGTTAAAGCATCGAGGTGTGGTAGGAATGTGGTAATAAAGGGCTGGGAATTGCTGGCCTGAAACTTTGGGGTCCTAAAGGCATCCACTGTTCCTCCTCATTCTGTGCTCTGAGTTGCTGGCTTCTGGGAAGGCCCAACTCACCTGGCAGGCCTTTTCTGGCTTGAGATCGTCTCTTGTCATTTCTACCCTGGATACTTGTATTTTGAAAACAAGGCAACGTTCCTGGAAAGCAGATGCCCTCGGGATTTAGATATCTCTTCTATGGTGATGGCATAAGTCCGCCATCCTTTATTTTCTTCTTTCTGGTTTTGCTGAGCTTCCTGAAATGTGAGACATTCCACAGAACCCATGGTAAGTAGGGTAGAGTGGACGTTTTTGGTTCATGGCCTGGGATTATCTGTTGAATGGACCTCAGGAAAAATTGCCAGATAAAATATAAGATGTTCGGTCAAATATGAATTTCAAATAAATAACACACCATTTGCTTAGTGCAAATAGATGCAGAAGGTTATATTCAAAAAGTATGACCCACGCAATATTTAGGACCTATTTCAACTAACAAATTGGGTATTTACTTATCTGAAACTTGCATTTAACTGAGTGGTCATATTTTTACTAAATCTAAGAACCTCTCTGGAGCCATTGTGTTCTACATGATGGTGAGTGCCAAAAACCATGTGAGCAAGCAGGTTCCAACTAGGATCAGGGCCCAGTGCCTGGTGGGATCTCCCTACAAACCCTAAGATTCATCCTTCACGCTAGACTGTCCTTTATTGCTTCCTCCTCAGCATAAGTCTGTGTCAGAGCTATTGTGTCTCTGTCTCTGTACAGCATGAATGATAATAGTCAAAATTCCAGCCTTTAGAACCTGTGGAGTGTCCATGTTTGCACATGTGTGGGCCTGGCACACAGCAGATGTTCAATATGTGCTTGTAGAGCCAGGAGCACTGCAGAGAAGGCTGAGTCTAGGCGCTGTGACCATGACGATGCAGAAAAACCGTTGCTGATGGCCTTGCTAGGCTGTGGAAGTCGGCACAACATACGCAGTACCCTTCAGCAGTGCGTAGGTCTTTCTTATCCCAACCAGTTTGTATTCTTTAGAAGAGAAAAAAAAAAGATTGCCTTTTTCAAAAAAAACAGAGGGTGCAGAGAAACTCAGGAATGGGCTGCCAATGGAAAACAGGAAAGGAACTCCTCTAATTAAAAGCAGCAAGCTCCCAGTCCATCTGCAGCCTTGCGAATCCAGCTGAGAAGGGGGGCAGTTTGCCTCCCTGGCTGGAGCTGGGAGCAGGCAGCAGGGACAGACCTCAGGAAGGAGCGCTCGGGGCCCACAGAGAGGAGGGTCAGGGTTTGTTAAGCCTCTTACATAGGATTCTCAGATCTCTGCCAAGTTTGCTCCTTGTCCATCAAAGCCAATGCTGGGCTCTGAGCTGCATTGCTCAGATACGAAGGCTTAGAGATGTTCAGTCTGTTCTCTTTTTCTTTCATTAGTCAGAAAAGCCCTTTTCAAGTTCTCCAAGAAATGCTCTCAGCACAAGGCACTCTCTGTTGTACTCTGCATTTCCACGGCTGTGAATACACACCAACCAGGAGGCTAGAACATAGCCATATGGAATTGGTGATATCATGCTCAGTTGATAGATCAAAGAGCAGACCCAGATATGGTGAACAATTGGCTCCTAGTCACATAGCCAGCAATTCACCCATATTACATATGTGTGTGAGGAGGTACAATGGAAACAGTAGAGAAAAGGTGAGAGATGATAGGTTTTCTGGTCACTGTCACTGTCATCCCATTGCTTATCAATTTGCTCGAGCGGGCACCAGTAACGTCTCCATCGTGAGACTTGTTTGTTACTGTTTTTGGCATGTTGAATACACCACGGGTAGCTTGCCAGCTCTGCCGTGGGGGCGAGATACTCTCAGTAGTTTGCTGGGCTCTCTAAGAGGGATGGAGGAATCGAACCTGGGTCGGTTGTGCGCAAGAGGAATGCCCTATCGCTGTGCTATTGCTCCAGCCCAGGTTTTCTGGTAACCCCAAGAAAAGCAACTATGTCTTGAGCCAATAAGAAGGCAGTGGGGAAAGGAATAAAACAATTGTGAGAGGTTGAGTTAACCACACTAAGAGGAAGGAGAGAGAACTTTTATTTAGCAGTGGGTTGGGAAAGAGCACAGTCAGGTTTAGAACTGAGATTACAGACCAAAGCTGGGATGCCTGGTGCTGAGATAAGGCCACTGCATCACGGCTGTAAGATGGATGACAAAATAGTAGTCGAAGGGTTAGCTGGGCTGGGGCCATGGAACATGCACAGAGTACTGACCCGGCTCTCAGTGAGGAGACCCAGCCCAGTGCTGCTAATAATAGCAACATTTACACCCACATCTTCCCTGTCAGGGCTCTCACATCTGAAATAAGAAGGTAGTGTTTCATAATTTCTAAGATCTCTTTGAGCTCAAATATTCCAAAATCCCCCCTGAAGCTCTCGGCTTGTAGATCAGGACCTGTTGCGGTTGTCTCAAAAGTGTACTATTTTAGTCGAATGCTGGCCCATGGAGAACATTATTCAACCACTCAGCTGATGGTTCCTGAGTGCCTACCATGCTGCCGCAGTAGAAATGCAAACCAGTTCAGTCCCTGGCGAGAGACTGCAGACCACATGCTCTTGGAAGTTCTCTGGGCTCAGTTCTTACGCTTGCTCACTATCACCTTGGCTTACTGGCTGAATGCTAATGGATATGTGGGGAGTGTCAAACAATGATCCTCAGTAACTTTTCACTTTGATCATAGAACCCTGAAAAGTTGCAATCCTCAGCTCTTAGGAGCTCAACTCCTCCTCAGGGCATTGAAGTCATTTTTTAAAAGTTAGTAGTGTCCTGTTGATGAGATTGATCCAAAGCCTGTGATCAGGGACTTGGGGTCACAGCAGTTGGGTCAGGATCCCTCCCCAGAGAGTCAACTTCCAACTTAGTGGCTAAGTCTATCCCCCCTTAAGAAAGGTACTCTGGAAAGAGTAGTTGAAATAGGCACTTCTACGGGTAGTGTTCAATGCCAGACTCAGGGAAGAATTTAGACATATAGAGCAAAGGTGTTTATTAGATGCACAGGTAAGAAGAAAGGGGAGAGAGAAGTCCAGGATCATGGCAATGGTGAGACAATACCTCAAAGCACAACTGGGACTTTCACTTCCTTTTGAGGTATATGAAAATTCTAGCTCATCACTCACCTCCTCAGTGTGGGAGAGATGGCCGGGGTCTATGTACCTACTAGGCAGCTGCATTCACATTGTTCTCATATAACTCTGAAGCAAGCATCCTCCTTCCATTCTTAAAAGCTCATTTGTTTGGGCAATATGTTATTTGATGACCTTTGAAGCACTAAATCAAGTGGCTATTTTGAAAGCTTGAATTAGATTAGGGAAGCTGAGGTTTGGAAAAAATAATGACCCATGTTCTGTTACCTCATTGAGTACTGGTCCCTTCTATGAAATCATTTCTTCCCCATAAGAAGCTCTAAGTGCTTCTCTGGTAGACTATCATCAATTCTGCACTGAAGGTTTGGTCCTTAGAACAAGAATTGCTTCAGCCCCGCATCCCCTAATGCAGTAGCACTTTGGAGACTGTTTAATTTCACCTTGCCAGCCACTGTCCCTCCACTCTACTTTCAACATCTGTCTGCTGCATTCCATACTGATAATCCCAGTGCTTAAAGAATATACTTTGTTAGGCAAGATCTATACAATTGCATTCCAAGGGAGACAGGGAGCTCTCACCAGCAGGCCTGTTTTGATAAAAAGAACATGGGCCTTAGAGCCCCAGTTCTGCTATAGTGATTGAATAAGGGAAGGGCTGGGTTCCTCATGAGTCAAATGACTGTAAGATTGGCGAGTGAATGGAATCAAGAAAAACATTGCTAATGTGAAAACTTAAGATATGGCTACAGATTAGTTAGTAATGGAAGTCTACGAGCCTCTGGCCTTCAGAACAAAACTTAAAGTCATTGTGTGTGGACTCGACTTTACTGTCAAAGCTGCCTCTAACCCTGCAAGTGGAGAATATCTAGGTACAGACTCTGGGATTCCCCAAGCTCTGAATCAGTCCATGTGTAATGAATTTCAGCACATCTTCCTTTTCTGGTGTCCACAGAGCTGAGCTAGCCTTGGGGAGAGACGTGTTGATGCCACTCCTGGTGGGAAGTGATTTCTTCCCAATGAATTGGAGTTTGGTATTTGGTGCAGCTATCTAAAGATTTCCCTGCCTCATGGATCTAAGGTGAGAAGGAGATAGACAAACAGGTAATGTCAAGTCAGTTAGATATAAATAAGAAAAGCAGAATAAGGAGACGAGGAGATGGAGTTTCTATTTTAGGATTATTGGGTGAACCCTCTCCAAGGGAGTAGCATTTAGGTGATTTGTGGGAAGCAGCTTCCAAGATAAAAGTTCCATGCCAGCACCTCCTAAATGTTTGAGAATAAGTCAAAGGCCACCAGGAACAGATGTACAATAGGGTGAAAGTGGAAGCCAAGTCATCTCATATGCCATGATAGTGATTTTGGGACTTTTCCTGATAGCGATAAGAGGCCACTGGTACTGTTGATCAGAGAGGTGAAATAAGCAGATTGAAATTTTACTGTATTTGTTTGGGCTTTTTGGTGCACACCCAGTGGTGTTCAGGACTTACTCCTGGCTCTGTGCTCAGGGATCTCTCCTGGCAAGGCTCAGGGGATCGGATGAGGTCAACCGTGTGCAAGCACCCTACCCACTGTACTATTTCTCAAGAGTCTTGGTTGAAGATTATAATAGATGGATCTAGAAGTTATCTGAAAACTAAGTGGTAGCAGGGCAAAAGCAAGGGAATTTTAGAAGACAATTGCAACTGTGAGCAGTAATTGTGGGTTGCTTCAGTGGCAGCAGGTCAGATGGTATGAAAAAGGACTTGACTAGGGTTAAGTTTCGATGGTAGAGCTTATTTTGTTATGGATTAGGTAAAGAGAATGACAGAAAGAAGGGAGTCACTGATGATGCCAAGGGTTTTATCTTTAGCTGCATAGTGGTTCCATTTGTATAGGTGGGGAACATTGGGTATGGGTAGATTTAGGGGAAATCAAAACTTTGGTTTGGGATATTTTTACTTTGGGGTGTCAACTAGACTCCCAAGCAGAGATATTGAGTAATTTTATTGTATCACAGTTTATTGAGTTGTATTATTGTGTCACAGGTGTGATGTTAAAAATATTAAATAGTTTCTTAGAAAATTTAATATAGAATTGTCATGTGATTCAGCAATTGTGCTTTTGGAAACCTACTCAGAACAGTGGAAAGGAGGGACTTAAATATGTTTTTGGACAGCCAGGTTCACAGGAGAATTACTCACAACAGCCAGACTGGCAGAACCCAAGTGTTCATAGATAGATGACTGGATAATATATGATCATACCTACATGCACTCACAAACATATACACAGAAGAATCTCCTTTAGCCTTAAAATGATGAAATTCTGACACGTGCTACAATATGGGTGAACCTTGAGATATTATGCTAAGTGAAATAAGCCAGTTACCAAAAGACAAGTATTATGCTTCTCTTATATAAGGTTCCCAAAGGAGTCACATTTTTACAGATAGAAAGTAACATCATGACTGTAAGGGAGAGGGACCTTGGGGAGTGTTTTTGGGGACAGGTTTTGTTCTGGGAAGCTAAAAAGGTTCTGGAGATGGACAGTACATTGGTATTATACCATTATTGTGCACATAGCCAACAAACTATGCTCTTAAAATCATACTTTTTAAAAAAAGTTGAAAGGGCCAATTTTATATTATTATTTTATATAGATCTTACCACAATAAAAAAAATCTGCCATTACAATGGCAGAGACACTGTCCAGTAAGAACCTGTAAAGAATAGGTTCAATGCAACAGCCCTGGATAGAGGTTGGTGCTTTTATTTTTATTTATTTATTTATTTATTTATTTATTTATTTATTTATTTATTTGCTTTTTGGATCACACCCAGCGATGCACAGGGGTTACTCCTGGCTCTGCACTCAGGAATTACCCCTGGCGGTGCTCAGGGGACCATATGGGATGCTGGAAATCGAACCCAGTTGGGCCGAGTGCAAGGCAAATGCCCTACCTGCTGTGCTATTGCTCCAGCCCCTAGAGGTTGGTGCTTTTAAAGGAAGGTTGGATGTGGATTAGGGGAGAATAAAGTTCCACGCAGAGACCTTTTACAGATGCCTGTATAAACATGGACCTAAAGCCACTGGGGAGGTCACCAAGCAGAGGGGAGAGGGGAGGCCAAAAAGTAGGGAGGTATTGGCCAATACCTGTGACCAAGGCCACGAAACTCCAAGCACAGCCACGGCAGGCATGCCTGAGACGCTGCTGTCCTCCAGCTAAACATCAGACCATATGCATTGATTTCTATACTATATGCTGCTCCTTCAGCCAAACACACGAACATTCTTCCGTCCACCTGTGTCCATTGTCATCCTCTTTGAAGCCTCTCTCTGCCAGCTGCATTTTCTAGTTACTAAGATGACTTTCTCCCCTCTTGGTTCCTGTCACCCTACAACCCCAGGCTCCCCAGGCAACCAACTGAAGCTCCTGTCCTCTTGTCCAAAGGAAACCAAACCCTCCTAATGCCCACAGGCCTCAGGAAGGTGGAGAAAATAGAGAACAGGAGATAAGGTGGCAGGACGGTGCTACCAACACTCTGCGTGCAGGGAGGGGATGTGGAGTGCGGGGCAAAGATGGAGAGTCTGTATACAGCTTGAATATAGATAGTAGCAGCGAGGATTCAAAGGACAGGGTATCCATCACCAGCAAACGTAGAGGACAGGGCAGTCAAAGGCCTCAGTGCTTTGCCTTCAGGCGGGTGAGTGAAGCAAGTGTGTTTCTATCAAATACCCTGTCCTGGACTGGTAGGGCCAACCTTGCATGCGGCCGACCCGGTTTCGATTCCTCCATCCCTCTTGGAGAGCCCAGCAAGCTACCGAGAATATGCTGCCCACATGACAGAGCCTGGCAAACTACCTGTGGCGTATTTAATATGCCAAAAACAGTAACACCAAGTCTCACAATGGAGACGTTACTGGTGCCCACTAGAGCAAATTGATGAACAGGGGGATGACAGTGCTACTGTGCTACCCTGTCTTGCAGAACTCAAAAATACTGTTGATGCCTCTCATCTACCTACCCCAAATTAACTTATCCAAAATTTGGCTCCAAGTTGGGTAGTCAGTCCTCACCCTCAGTCTTGGGCACCTAAATCTTCAAAGCGTCTAGCTTTATAAAGTTGATGTCAACTGTAAGTTGACATCAAGAGGTCTTACCCTGGCATTCACAGCCCTTTGTGATTTGCACGTGGCCTGCCTTTCAGACCTATATCTCTAGCTGTGTTTCCTGCCCACACTGGTTTTGCCCAGAGAACTTCTTCCTATTCACCCTGTAAGTGCTCCGCAGCTCAATGCCTACTTGGTCTTACAGCTAGAAGGCTGGATTCCCTTTATCTCCTTTGCCAATAGCTGCCAACTCCTCATCTACTTATAGGTAGATTTCCTGTAAGATATTAAACATCAGGATCCCTCACTTACACCCATCCATAGACCAAAGAGGCCATAACAATTGGGTTGCAAGGACATGTGCTCTGTAAAATTTTCCACCACCAGAGAAGAGGTTGAGAATTTGTTTCTTTCCATTTTGACATTGCTTCAAGTTTCTTCACTAGTGTCTTGTGGTCCTGAAGTGACTTTGGACACTTTGGGGATCTTCCTTGGGGGAACTTAAGTTGGGGAGGAATTTATTTTGGACTTAGTAGATACTATTTCAGCTTTTAGTCTCATATATTAGATTATCCTGAGCTTATTTGGTGCAGAAATTACCTCCAGGTGTCCTGTCCCTCTGCTGGCTCAAGTGAAATCATGGGGTAGGCCTGTGGTCATATCACAATGGAAGGAGAGCTTGCACCAGGCTAAGTAGGAAGTAGGGGCAAAATTTGTAATGAGTGCAGTTATAATATAGTCTGTGGGAACTTCTTTTACTTACTAGATATGTAAAATTATAAGGATATAATTATATTGTCGTTGACGTCTAGTCAAAATGCAAGCTCTCTGCTGTCAGGAACATACCCACTGATGCAATAAATGCAGAATGTCTGCACAGAGATGGCTTACGGAAGCAAAGAGTTTATCAGTGAACCTGAGACCTGTGTGACTGGGGCCCATGTAGAGAACTGTGGTTGTATATGCTTATATATCTCTGTGTTAGAGTATACTGTATGTGTGTATGTGTGTGCTTATGTATTGTATGTGCTCTACAAGATAGGAACATATTTGCCACATGTGAAAATTAGGTTGCACGTGTATATAGTTATGAATTTTATTGCACATTAGTGAGTAATTCAAATGAAACCTGGTAGTTAGGTTATCACAAAATTTGAGATTCCTGATTCAATCCATTGACAGGAAAGAAGTTTTATGCCCTCCTACCCCATAGAAATCAGAGACATCTTAATGTTCTGAGGTGATAGAGAAGGGCTTATGAGAGAGGGCAATGAAAATCATTGTGTTGGGTGTCTCACAATCACTAAACCCAAGAGATTCTGGTGAATCAATACAATCTGTCGATGGGACTCAGGGCAAAGACTAAGGAGCAAGCAGTACCTCACACTCACGTTGACTCAAAGTCAAAATCTGCAGCGGCATCTAAGAATATCTCACCTATGAGAGGATTAAAAGTGAAACAGGAAGCCAGGGTAAATGGCGAGGGACTCCAAAGCAAGAACACAGATTCCACTTGAGTCCAGAACCCCAAACTTCTCTTAGATGGTAAAAGAAGACTGGAATGATTTTGACTTTTAAAAATTGCAAATCTGCCCAACTGTTGGTTTGGCTGACGAACTGGAAAATTCTTAGGGTTAAAATTCAAATAAGAATAATAACATTGGAGTCTTGAGTATAATTTTTATTTAAATTATGCTTCCAGATCTCTGTGAAGCCAATCCAAAACATAATTAATACTGGATTTATTTTTTTAAAACTACAAAGGATAAGATTTGATTGTAAAGGTACACACACACAGATGTACACCCATGGATGTGAACACTCATAATACAACACACACACACACATATGTGT
Organism: Sorex araneus; assembly: GCF_027595985.1. Taxonomy (NCBI): domain Eukaryota; kingdom Metazoa; phylum Chordata; class Mammalia; order Eulipotyphla; family Soricidae; genus Sorex; species Sorex araneus. The sequence continues at coordinate 28,541,988 of NC_073310.1, forward strand.
TGTGCAGAAGTACTGGGGATATAAAAGATCTCCCCAAACTGGTGATGCATATTGAGAGAGGGAAGTGGGTGACTAAGCTTCAGAAGTGCTGGGAAGAAGAGGCCTCTGAGCAACTCATACAACACAGTCAGTGCTCTGACAACAGGGGCAGAGACCCCAGACCTCCCCTGTCACTGCACCCAAGCCCTCACCTTGTAACTGCACCCCCAGCGCAGATAGAAGGTCAAGCTCTAGCTCTATAATCCTCATTCTCCTCTCTCTCATTTTCTCTTTCTCTCTTTCACTCTTTATCTCTGTTTTTCTTTCCTTCTCATCCCACCCCAATGCTCTTAGACCTGCACCTTGACTTGCTATTGGCTTTGAAGATTGAGTTGAGCACACACACCCACACCCACACCCACACCCCCCACACACACACACACATCACACACACACACAAACACACACACTCTTACACACGCCAGCATTTGTAAACTCCTCTTTCCCTCTTGGAAGGGAAGGACGTGGGAGAAATGCTTGTTAAGATTTGATGTGTTAAATGTGTTAAATCTGATCCTGAGAAGATTTTCCAAAAACTAACATGGCCACAACAGACGAGAGCAGGCTCTGTTCTGAGTTGCTGGGACTTGGTCCTCTCTGAGGGTTCTGGAGCAGGGGCCTCTCCAGCTGACACTGCAGACTTAACCAGCCTCAGACATCAGGGGCCGGTGGCTGTTTCCTGTTATGCTGAGACAGAGCTCAGGAAGGAGTCTCAGGAAGGAGGATGCAAAGACCCAGAGACCCAGCACAGCAGCTGCCGCCTGATGGCCCCGAAGCAAAGTCTCCCTGGGGGTTGGGACTTCTAATCCGAGCAACCTTCTCTTCCCTCACGGTCTGTTCTTGGGGGAATTTCTGTACCTCACCTTCAGTAGATTGGAATTCAAGTCAGGGTCCCTCTCTCTCCAGCTCAGCAAGAGCGGCGTGGGATGCATCTCTTCAGGAAAACCTCCTTTGAGAACATGCCTAGTGGTTAGACCTGCAGTCATTTTCTCATCTGCGCCCAGGATCCTTTTTCAGGGCCCGTGAACAGAGATATCTGCTATTAACATAGGGGTTCTTAGACATGGTTCCTTCAGAGTTCACCTTGTACATTTTTTTTAAGCTTTTAAATAACAACTTTGGTTGGCAGCACAGATAGCCTGAGCAGCTGTACTCACTTTTTTTTTTTTTAATTAGCGAATCACCGTGAGGTACGGTTACAGAACTTACACTTTTTTGTGCTTGTGTTTTAGTCATACCATTTTCGAGGACCCATCCCTCCACCAGTGCCCATTCTCCACCACCGATGATCCCAGTATCCCTCCCACCCCCATCCCATTCCCCCCACCTCACCCCACCTCTGTGGCAGGGCATTCCCTTTTGTTCCCTCTCTCTCTCCTTTTGGGTGTTGTGGTGTGCAATAGAGGTATTGAGTGGCCATCGTGTTTGATCTACAGTCTACTTTCAGTGGGTATCTCCCATTCCCAGCAAGTTCAAACCACAGTTTACCTGGTGTTCCCTTCTCTATCTGAGCTGCCTTTTCCTCCAGCATGTGAGGCCAGCTTCCAAGCCATGGAGCCAACCGTCTGGTACTTATCTCTACTATTCTTGGGGCAGCTGCACTCACCTTTTGCATGTCAGAAGTCTAACATCACTGCACCGTGGGCTGGGAGGCTAACTCCCTCCCGAGCACAAATGGGGTGGGGAGCACTAGATCCAGAGACTCAGAGTATCCTGAAGTTGGCTCCGTGACATTGGATATCCTCTAGCGACAGGTTCTCGACCTGGTGATACTCTTCTCCTGCCATGAGGAACCCCCAGAACTTAAAGCAGATGAAAGAAGTGCCTTTCTTTTTTTTCCTTTTTTTTTCTATTTTGCTTTTTGGGTCACACCCAGCGATGCACAGGGGTTGCTCCTGGTTCTGTGCTCAGGAATTATCCCTGGTGGTGCTCAGGGGACCATATGGGATGCTGGGAATCGAACCCGGGTCAGCCATGTGCAAGGCAAATGCCCTACCCTCTGTGCTATTGCTCCCGCCCCAGAAGTGCCTTTCTTGAAGACAGAGGCAGGCTCTCAGAATCGAAGGGTTTCTCTCCAGTCTCCCACGGGCTCCTGAAGTGACTTTGTGGCATGTGATTTACCAAAAGACTATTGTAGTTGGACTAGCCACAAAGAAGTTGGAAAGACTTGTGAGCTCAGTCCATCACCTTCTTACTAGAAGCTTCTTACAAATCTGGAAAACAGTCCAAAACACTGAACAAAATCACCCTTTCTCTTTGGAGAATTCTTCTCATCAGACTGCCTCTCAGCTGCTGAATCAGATTCCTCTCAGCCCTGGTGCCGGGTGGGTTGTCTCCCCTGCTGCCTTCCAGGTTTCAGTCTTGCTTTGTTCCTTGTGTTGGATGTGGCAGGGCGGCCCCTTCTCCTGGGACACGGCAGTCTCCAGTTCAGGCCCACATGCAGAAGTTCCTGCCTCCACCAGTGAGGCTGTAGTGCCCTGGGGAACAGGTGCAGAGAGTCTATCTTCCTGCCAAAGGAAGAGGAAACTTTTCCTAGTGCCACAGGGGCTCTTCCTGCTCCTGCCATAGTTCCCTGCAACGCTGAAGCTTTCCTTGTGCTCCCCAGCAGCACTTGAGGAAGACGGAGCCTTAGAGCTTGCTTACAATTCAAAATTGAGAAGATTTACTTGGAAAATTGACCCGTTTCTGGCATATGGTGTTCTATCAGCAGTTAGACCACATTTAACACTCAGGTAAATACAAAAAAAAAATAGTTACAGCAGGAAGGCTCCAGATGGATGTCATGGTCGGTCACCCCTGCCCATGGCTTGCAACATTGCAGAAGTAATTGGGAGTCTGGGAGGTCAGAAATTGTTATTAGGTTCCACGGCCCAGAAAAGGAAAGAGAAAGGAAGAGGGAGGATAGGAAGGAATAGAAAGAACAGGACAGGGCACTGCCATTTTCTGATTGCTTGCAAGAAGGGGCCTTGCCACAACCAAGTGATGATACTTGGTTTTGCACCGTGTATAGTCCACCTCATGCTTGGAGGGTCTTTCTGTTCATCTTATCAATCCAACAGGGAAGCAGATGCAACATGGTAAATCCCACAAGGTTGCCCAGATTAAATAATCTTCCAACTTCACTTTGCTTTGAAAGAAAGTTCTTCTGGGAGCTGAAGCAATAATGCATTGGGTAGGGTGCTTGCTTTGTGTGTGACTCACCTGGGTTTGATCTCCCACATCACATATGGTCCCCCGAGTCTATCTAGGAGTGATCCCTGAGCACAGAGCCAGGATTAAGCCCTGAGCACTACCAGGTATGCCCCTCCCCACCAAAAAAGGAAGGAAAAAGAAACTTTTCTGCTAGTGTCATCTTTGACTAAATGTGAGAAATAGTTAGAATCTTCCAGAAAAATGATCCCTGTGTCTCTAATATTAAGGGTGTATATAAAAGAGTTGGAATCAGACTGATTTAGTCCAATTTTACCCTCTGACTATGTGACTTTGAGCAGGGTAGTGAACATCTCCAAGCTTAAGTTTTCTCAATCATAAAATGAGGTTAATGATTATTGTTTCCTCATAAGACTATTTTAAGGACGAAATGAGCAATGCATGCAAAAACACTCAGTAACAAACCAGGCATATATTACACGAATGTCCATTGGCTTTATTATTTCTCATATGTCCCAATTATATAGCATTCATCTAAGGGTACACCAGTAGAACTTTCTAGAAAAGCAACCTGTATTTAGGAATATTTGGTCAAATGTGCCAATACCTATTGAGGTGGGTGTGCGACTCTGTCCTTGGCCTGTCACCATGCAATATTTATGGAGGAGAGATAGGGGGAAAACTGGCTTAGGGGACGTAGCAGGACTGACCTCAGGAAGAAGTGATATGCAAATGACCCAGATAGAAAGGATCAAGGGCACCTACAGGTCTCTCTCTTTCTGTCTTTCTCCTTCTCTTTCTCTGTCTGTCTCTCTGTCTTTGTCTCTGTCTGTTTGTCTGTGTGTCTGTGTGTCTGTCTGTCTGTCTCTCTCTCTCTCTCTCTCTCACACACACACACACACACACACACACACACACACACTCAACACATCTGTGAAAAGGAGGTTCGTGGGCTTCCTTTGGTTCAAGTTCCGGTACAGAAATTTGTTTCTACCAATGACTTTCTCCCCAGATAGTGAGAGAAAGTGTATGTGGTGTAAAGGATGTGGACATAGAGGGCCTGAAGTTGTGGGTCATGGTTTGTGGTTAATTCCCCCACATGTCTAAACAGCGCACAAATGTTTATAAACAGGAACTCCTTCTTAAAGTGATGAAAGCACTGATCCTCACCCACGCTGATTGCTTGAGTGTGTGCACGTACACACGCACGTGTTGAGTCTGTGCGTGCATGCATGTGTGTGTGTGTGTTCACCCACAGCTGTGTGGAGTGCAGAGCTTGAAAGGATTGTTGAGAATCATTGATCAGGCTCATCTTACCATTCCCACCAAATTTTCTTTCATGCACACCCATCCATTGGAATTAGGTTGGAGAAAGAAGCCAACAGGTCAGCCCAGACATGGTGTAGGCAGAAAACGCCCTGAGAAGATTTGGGAAAGGAGGGTTGCTAGAAGAAGGAGGGATGTGCAGATTGGAAGTTGGGGCTCGAGGCAGTGTTCTGCAACTCACTCCTGGCTTCCCAGGGCCTGGGGCTGCTCTTCTCTGACGCTGGATCTGAATCCCATGGGGGAGCGTGGTGACTGTCTGGGCTAATGGCACCTGTGATGGCCAGGGCAGCATTAGTGTGAAGATGGGCACAACATTGGATTTCAGATCCTTATTGTTCTGAAGACCATGCTTTTTATTTTCTCTCTTTTTTGATTTTATTGAATCACTGTGAGTAGTTACAAGCTTTCATGTTTGAGTTACAATTGCATCAAACACGCATCCCTCCACCAGTGCACATTCCCCACCATCAATATCCCGGGTATACCCCCACTTTCCCACCTTCCCCCTGCCTCCACGGCAAACAATATTCCCCATACCCTCTCTCTACTTTTGGGCATTATGGTTTGCTATACAGATAGTGAGAGGTCAATATGTTTGCTCCTTTATCTACTTTCAGCACACATCTCCATCCTGACTGATTCCTCCAACCATAATTTTCTTAGTGATCCCTTCTCTATTCCAGCTGCCTTCTCCCCTCCACTCATGAGGCAGGCTTCCAACTCTGGACCAATCTTCCTACTGTTAGCAATCTATCTACTGTTCTTGGGTGTCAGTCTCGTGTTATGTTTTTTTATACTCCACAAATGAGTGTAGTCCTTCTATGTCTGTCCCTCTCTTTCTGATTCATTTCACTTAGCATGATACTCTCCATCTGAAGACCACACTTGGTTGTGGCATTCCCCCCAAAAGCACATTTTCTGCTGTGGCTGTGGGGATCCCAAGAGGCAGTAACACTTGGAACATACTTAGTACATATGGGATGGTGCTGAGGACCCAAATCTTGGCCTCTTATTTGCAAGGCAGGGACTCTACCACTGAGCTCTCTGGTCTGGAGTTAGGCCTTTATTTATAGATAGAAATTGCTGCTCTCCTCTCTAGGTCCCCTTGTTTACTAAATTTCATCATTTTCCCTCTTTCTTTGTTAGAAGGGTAAGATGATTTTCCAGGGACATATGAACACACCCCTTTTTCCAATCTGCTCCATCCCGGATCCTCATCTAAGTGGCATCTTTTCTGCAATTGCTCAGATTTTCAGTCTTTGCAACGCAAACACACACCCTCTCTATGGGCTGTAGTGAAACTTCACATCCCAGGACTGGTTAAAACTTGAACTGTTCCAGAGCATCTTTGAACCCCTCTGTTCCTCTTGCTTCTGACCTTTATTTCCCAAATGTACTATCGCCAGTAACTGGGATTCTTCGTCATTTGGGTGGATAGAAGCCCAGAAGTACTTGTGAATTTGTGAAGTGACTTTGAGTACCGTCTGACTGTCCCACCCTGAAATATGAAAAAGTCAAACACAAAATCAAGAGGCTTGTCCCTATATTAAAAGCAAATACGATTGCAAAATGTCTACTTTAGGAGACCTTTAATATCAATATCCACCACCAATATCCCTGGTATAACCCCCCCCTTTCCCACCCTCCCCCTGCCTCCATGACAGACATTATTCCCCATACTCTCTCTTTCCTTTTGGGCATTATGGCTTGCAACACAGACACTGAGAGATCATCATGTTTGGTCCATTATCTACTTTCTGCACAGAGAAGGGATCACTTAGAAAATGATGGCTGGAGGAATCAGTCGGGATGGGAGATAAGACACGCTTCTTGTCTCACCAACATTTGCATCTCTTGAGATGATCCAGTAAGCCTGTCTACCTGGGCCTTAGTGAGAAGCCCAAACAAAGTCTGAGAGCATGCCATTGTCTTTTCATGTCAACTCCAGACCCATGGGCAGTCTTTGTCACAAGGTCATGTGGGGGTCAGAATTGCCCCAATCTGGGTCAAGACTAATCAAGTACATGACCAGTGGAGGAACCCCTTGGAGCTCTGTGTTCACCTCTTGTTCCTTTGCTTCCCTCCTACTTGGGATTTTTTTATTTCTGGTTAGATTTGTGAAAATAACAGAGTCATTATCTCTCCATGGAGTAACATCTCAAAACATGTGTCATTCCCCCAATTCCGTAAATTGTTGATGTTTCTTCTTAAACCCAAAGTGCTTTGAGCTCCTCCGGAGAAAGGCACAACCTAACACAAGGTAGTATTATTTTTGTCAGTTATCATTATTTCATAATACAGGACCCTTTTAAAAACTTCCATAAGTGTGAAAAGCAATTATTTTGCTTGCTTTGATTACATCTGGGCCTTAATGACAGCAAGGTGTGATATCCAGGAAACCTAGTCATAGGAGGAAAATAAAAGCATTACGTGTGTGTGTACTTCTTGCCGACTGAAGGGTTTACAGCCTGACCAGATGTTAATTTAAAAATTCTCTGGTTATAAACAGATGTTACTGTCCCCCATTTTAAAGACAGAGATGCAACAGAAAAAATAAAATTCCTTACCTACAGAACTAAACTCCCTTTAGTATGTGCTGGAAATGCTCTTTCTTTTCATACTAAAGAATGACTGAAAGTCGACATGTTTGCCCACCAGTAGCTATCAGAAAGCAGGAATGATTGTGTCCTTCTGATATCTTCTGGGAAAAAGGCTCCTTCTCTACTCTTCACCAGAAGTACCGACAACCATGGTGCCAACTGGTAAGTACCATGTGGTCAGGCTGATTACAAGATATCGAGTTCTGCACGACTGAACTGCACAACAACTAACTGCCGAATTGGTTTATGGTTGTAAAGAAGCTCTCGTGTCTCCCTAGGTTGGATTTGGGGTTATTTTTTTTTTGGGGGGTGCATACCTGGAAGTGCTCAGGGTTTATTCCTGACTCTGCACTCAGAGATCACTCCTGGTGGGCCCAGGGGACAATCTGGAGTACCAGGGAGTGAATCCAGGTCAGCACATGCAAGGTGAACACTCTCCCTGCTATACTATTGCTCCAGCTCTGCGTTTGGAGTTCTTAGGCCCTCGGGGATCTTTGTCTGGGACACAATCCTGATCACTAAAACTAGTGGGCCATCACTGTTGATCATAGTAATGTGACAAATAGGCATAACAGAAAGATGAACAGTTTGGGAGTCAAGGAAGCTTGGTTTTAACTCCTCTTGCTTGATAACTTATTTGGGGCAAAGTGTTTTTCAAGCTTATTTTCTCATCAGCCAGATGAAAACAACAATCTATTCCCCTTAGGGTTGTTGTGAAAATATTGCTAATACTCACTTAGTTTTAGCCAGGGGAGTGACTAGAGCACCTCTTACTGGCAGGTGAAAATTTACTGTGTCTCCAGTGATATCCTACTGGTCGCTAGAAATTGGCCCTGGCCAGAGCATTTCTTCCATAAAAAAAATCTGCAAAGGCATTCAAATAGGACTTATTATTTCCCTCTCAAGAACATATTTATCAGTATGTTGCTGCATAGTAGGCACTCAATAAATGTAGCTATTATTAGTAAACCTGAGTAAAACCCATGTTGAGTCAAATGTAGAAATAGAATGCATTCATTATATAGAACACAAAATCACTGCTTGTTTTACAAGAAAAGTGATATCACATCTGCCCAAAATTGATCACCCGGAAAGATGAATGGGTGGCCTCTTTTGGTACATGGAGCTTGTCATTTAGATCTATTGCTTTTGCTTATTGAACTTAGGCACATATTTCGTGTTGCTTCTAGTAACTCTGGTACTTGTTTAGCTTATAATAATATACTGGCTTAAACTCAAACTGACAGGAAAAAAGTGAATTTTGGAAATAAATTAGACTATTTCTACACTGGAGAGACAGCTTGTCAATCATCAAATATCCAAGATTGAATTTGATCCTACAACTGATTCAAGAAATATGCAAAATGATTCTTGACTTCATGAAGCCAGAATCTGCATGGAGTGGGGAGAGAGAAAACACACATATCTGAAGTAATACAAACTACTTTTTAAAATATTATATGCTACAATGGGCCAGAATGATAGCAAAGCGAGTAGGGCATTTGCCTTGCAACTGGCCAACCAGGGTTTGATTCCTCCACCTCTCTCAGAGAGCCTGGCAAGCTACTGAGAGAATCTAGCCTGCCTGAAAGAGCCTGGCAAGCTGCCCGTGGCATGTTCGATATGCCAAAAACAGTAACAACAAGTCTCACAATGGAGACATTACTGGTGCCCGCTCAAGCAAATCGATGAGAAACGGGATGACAGTGACAGTGGTATGCTACAATATGCTTCCACATATAAGAAATTCAATCGCAGGGAAATGAATATTTTTAGGTAATACAACTAATAAGAAACAAAGCTGGGCAAGATAGCTGATCAACAAAACTGAATTAGGTGGAGGGCACTTTGAAAGGGAGGTACATCGGGATCCTTGGGGGCAGAGGTGGGTACATGGTAATGGGAGTGGTGTTGGAAATTGTACATGATCTATCATCATTAAAATATTGTAAGACATGGTTCCTTAATCAAGAAAAGAAATTAATTTTATGAAAAAATAGTGAAGTTGAGATTTGAGCTCCAACAGGCTAGTAATATAGAATAAGCGATAACAGTACATGCAGATATAAAAATAAATGAATTTTTAAATGGTGATGTGAATTTTGTACATTACTAATCAGAGAGTGGACAGACTCAAATAGGAAGCTAACTATGAGGGATTGCAATGTAAGAACATCAGAACAATGGGGTGGGAAATCAGCACGGACAGCATTGGTAGGGGAAAATGGCCATTACTTGTAATTTTAAGGGGCGTATATACATTTTTGTGGTATTTTTTTTTTGCTTTTTTTTGGGTCACACCCGGCGATACACAGGGGTTACTCCTGGCTCTGCACTCAGGAATTATCCCTGGTGGTGCTCAGGGGACCATATGGGATGCTGGGAATCAAACCCGGGTCGGCCGCGTGCAAGGCAAACGCCCTACCCGCTGTGCTATCACTCCAGCCCCGCATTTTTGTGGTATTTTGCTATGCAATGAACGCAAGCAGGTACTATCTGTTGAGTCTGCCGTGATTGAGACAAGGTGGGGAGAGTGAAGTTGTTGGAAAATAGTGGTAGAGAAGGCCTCTTGGTTCTGCAATTGGACAATCCTAAACTTAAAGAAAAATGAATCACACTAATATTTTGGTAGTGTAAATTCAATCTAGTTATATATATATGTATATTTACGTGTGTATAAATATGTGTATACATACACACAAATACTTCTTGTTTTTCTTCTTTCTACTTTCCTTCTTGGTCATATTTTTTTTTAATATTGATAGGCTTCTCTGACTGTAGCCAACCCAAACATGACTCCAAATAATAAATATTGGAGCCATGATGGCAAAGCCATTGCTTGACTGGGGGGAAGCAATACTTCATTTCATACATCATTTACTACTGTGCTCAGCAGCAATTCCACCAGGCCAGGAAAGATTTAGAAAGTTAAGAAGGGAGGGAAAGAAAACTCCAACAACATCACTACTCCATCTCCATTATCTTGTAAAGTTTATTGATGCACAACAAGAGGCAATTTATTATGGTACCATGACTGTGCTGATTTACACACAGAAGGGCAGAACGGTCCTAAACAGTGTTTCTGTGGCATTTTTATTTGTTCCAGGCTTTATTGGAAATGTAGTAGCTTTTGTCTGGGACCCAAATCTGGCTTTTCTTGAGCCCAGTTTTGAGTTGAGAGCCAATATCACCGTGGCTATCCAAGGTAGCCTCTGCAATGAGCTGGGGTCTCGATTGTAGAAACGTAAGAGAAACTCCCCAGGTAGCGTGGGCAGTCACCCCATCCTTGAACTCTGACCAAGTAGAAAAGGAGGCGCTCAGAGCTCCTGTGGGCAGCAGAAGGAAGAGTGCCACGTAGGAGAGGATATAGGGGAAACTTGCTCCGCAAGGCTTAAGAATCCTTGTGCAAGTCTTCATCTCCAGGCCTCCACTTAGGACACGACAGGGTCTCCTAACACCCCTTATTTCCTCCAACTTCATGCCCTGCTTGTCTTAGCTGGGCTGCTGAGATTTCCTGTGCAGACTTGAGGCCGTCCATAGGGCAGTACCTGGCAAACTGCTCCCCAATCCTGCCCTGCCAGTCACAGAGGCTGTGAGATCAGGAGATGTGAACTGTCAGCACAGGGAGTGACGCCAGACTACCCCAGAGGGAAAGGGCTAGAGACATAGTTCAGGGGCTAAAGGCCTCGTATTCAGCCTACCAAATTTGATCTCTGACACTTGCATAGGGGCACAGGGACCCCTGAGGACCTCCACGAGTGATCTCTGAACTCAGAGCCTGGAGTAAGCCCTGAGTGCCACTGGGTGTGACTCAAAACCCAACTAACCAAAGAGAAAGAAACAAAACACAGAAGAACCAGCCAGAGGGGAGAAGGCGTAGTAAGGCTGTGTGCTGGAACAGGCCACACTCACTTTTCCTGTGGTCCTGAGCACTGCCCGAACACTGTTGGGATGCTTCAAAGCAGGTTTCAAAGGAATGGCTCACAGGGAGTTCTACAGGATTCCTGTCCCTCCCTCTTCCTTCCACTCCGCACCCCCTACCCCGCCCTCAACATGCTCAGGACATCTTTTGAACAGCCATCATGCACACCTGGGCCCCTTAGGACCCTCCTGTCAGATTGATCTCCTTTATCTCCTTTCCTACAACAGCTCCTGAGTTGTCAGAAAGTGGTGAGCAAAACCCTACTTGCTTGAGTTTTACATGCCATGGCAAGGAACCTACCATACAGAAGGAATCCCTTCTCATTCTTCCAAGAATTTATCTATAAACACTTCTTTCTGTGACCTTCCAGCCTTTCTAGCACCTTCTGTTTGGTCTCCTACGAGACAAAAGCACACCGCAGGAGTTCTTAGCAAAAGACTGTCTTTTTTTAAATTTAGTTTTGTTTTGTTTTTGCTTTTTGGGTCACACCCAGCAACACACAGGGATTACTCCTGGCTTTGCACTCAGCAATCACTCCTGGCAGTGCTCAGGGGACAATATGAGATGCTGGGAATTGAACCTGGGTTGGCCACGTGCAAGGCAAACACCCTATCCGCTGTGCTATCACTCCAGCCCCGGTTTGTCTACTTTTGGGATGGGAGAGATAGTAGAACTGGTAAGGCAATTGCTTTGCACATAACTGACCCAGATTCAATCCCCACCATCCCTTGAGGTCCCCTGAGCACCTCCAGGGGTGATTCCTGAATGCAGAGCCAGGAGTAACTCCTGAGCATCACCGGGACTTGACTTGTCTTCCGAGGACTTGAACTTGAACCTTTGTGACTCCTCAGACACGTTAAGGCCTTAATCTCCCATCTGTAAAGTAGGACTAGGAAACTCCCCCTGTCCAGAGCTGTGCTGGCAAAATCTGAAGAGTTCAAGCTCATAAACTAATCATGCTACAAACAGTTCCGATTTTAGAGCATTGGCCAATTTCTGCCACGTAGATAGTTCTCTCAGCACCAGTTTCAGAGAAGTAGCGGGATATCATTGAAGGGGCATTGGGAAGTAATGTACATTTGGGCTCTGTGAGCTGCTTCAGCACACACTGTACCTACACCCTGAGTTTCTGGGAGCTTTTCATAGGCAACACAATGTTTAGTACAGTCCCTAGCACGCAGGAAGTGAACCTCTCAGAGGAGTGGCTTGTAGCAGCCTGAGCACTCAGCCTGCAGGCCTTCTTGCCCTTTAGGCTGCCACTAATGGATCCCCCTTTCTGGGAGAAGCAAATGGAAATGATTTTTAAGTAAGAAGAGATTCTCTTTCTTGGCTTCTGAAAAATTGCTCTGAGCTCTTCTTGGAAATGACCCAGGGTCAATGTCTGTGCCTCAGGGCAGCCTTGAAAGGGGACCCCGATCTGATTGCAAGCATCCCCGTCCCAGATGCGAGGCTCGCTAAATCTCCATCTTGACAGCCACCCTAAGCTGCTGCCTTGGCTAGCACCACAGTCTTTGATAGAACACATACAAAACACTGTTTCACTTTAAGCAAGTTCCAATGTGTTTTGTTCCTTTCCTAAGCAACAGCAATGCTGCAGGTCACATCCAAGAAAGGAACAAAAAGTCACATTGTTCAAAACAAACAAGTGCAGTATCAGTTGGAACAAATACACAATCACACCCCCCCCCCAGACCTCAATCTCAAATCCCAGCTGGAGAGAGGGGAGTGAAAGCTCAAGGCCACAGGCCGCAAAACACACCTTTATCTGCTTTCAAAAGGCCTCTATCAAGTGCAGTTTTTATGTGGATTTTTCCCTACTAATATCCTTTTGGACATCTGAAAATAGCTTTTCTTTCCTTACTGATAGTTTCTGTTCCATGTGACTTTAATTGATTGATTCCCCCGCCCCTCCACCTCTTACCAACCCTTTGTATTTAGAGAAGGACAAAGAGATTTCTTTCACTTTTGTGTTTGATGTTTTTTTTTTTTTAAATACTCATGGTACTTAAATCTTGTCCCCTATCTGTTGGATTAGATGATAATTTTAAATTCATCTACCATGTAAAAAATAGCACCCTTTCCTGGCTTCCTGCGTCAAGACAGTAAAGGCTGACTAAAGGATTCGTCTTATAGAAATTGACCTCATCCAACTTCCTACTTTCAGACATACAAGCTCAACAGAGTTCCCTGTTCTCTGGGTTCCACATGTACATAAACCTTTTAGGGGAATGATCCCTGCAAGTCCTCAGAGTAGTTGAAGGTCAGAAGTGTATACTAGTGCGTGTCTCTCCGCACAGGTGGACATTTAGAGGGGCTTAGTAGCTGGCCAAGTTGCAGAGATTGGAATGAAATGAAACTAGAATAGCCTTTAGCCAGTCCTGAATTCTTGACACCACCTCTTACACAGGAAGGGGGGATTGCTGGGTGGTGGGGAAAGATCTTGTTTAGAAAGGCCACTGTTTTTTTTGAAACTACCTACTTTGGATGGGTCAGAGACAAACACACTGGAGATAGCTAACCTTGGTACAATAGGAGAATAGCAGGGAAGTGAATGAAAGAGTCACTATGGGAGTCTATGCCAGAGGTGACAGGGGGTTTGTACAGACTCCAAGAAAGAGGAGCTGTGACTAACAGGATGAATGGATTTCTTTTCCCAACATAACTGAGAAGGGGGGGAGATTCAAGCAGAGGGAAGAGAATAAGCAAAGGGGTAGAGATAAGTAATATTCAGAAACTTATATGTACACAAAACCCTTGGTATGTCTACACTTCCTGAATTCTTTTTGGGGAGCTGTTAATTTTAACTGTTTAAAAGATTATTAGGGGGGCTGGAGAGATAGCACAGCGGGTAGGGCGTTTGCCTTGCACGCGGCCGACCCGGGTTCAAATCCCAGCATCCCATATGGTCCCCTGAGCACGGCCAGGGGTAATTCCTGAGTGCAAAGCCAGGAGTAACCCCTGTGCATCGCCAGGTGTGACCCAAAAAGCAAAAAAAAAAAAAAAAAAAAAAAAAAAAAAGATTATTAGGGCTGGAGAGAAAGAGTACAGTTGGTAAGGTGCTTGCCTTGCACATGGCCAACCTGGGTTAGATCCCCGGCACCCGGTACTCAGTGCCCAGACCCCTGCTAGGAGTAATTCCTGGGCACAAGGCTAGGAATAAGCCATGAACATCACCAGGTGTGGCTTCAAAATAAATAAACAGAAAACATTATTATGTGCTTTTTGGTGTTCTAAGTCTACAGAAAATGCCATGGTTCATGTGAAAGCCTAAGATGCTTCTACCTGCATCCACTCTTCCTTTGTCAACCTTCCTTAGGGTCACTCTTGAGCCCCTGTTTTAAAGATGACATTAGTCTGAAAGTATGGTGTTTTCCTTCAAGTGCCCCACCTCCCCTGTATGGTTATTGTCTAGATAATGAAAGTCTATTTGTCACATGAGTTTACTGCATCACTTCCACTGTTGTCCTGGACATTATTTACATTTTTAAAGTACTACTTAGTTCTCCATTTGTTTAAAAATAAAACAGGGAAATTAATTTGGCAATAATTCACAATAAAAATGCACAAAACTGAAGGGTACATTTAATGACAAGTGGGTGCATGTAACCACCAACTCAAAAGGCTGAGACATGCCCACCACTTCAGAAAGTCCTGAGGACCTCACTGCCTGTCTCCCATTCCACTATCCACTCAGACCACCAGCAACCATGATCTGACTTCTATTACTGGAGTTTAACATAGTCTTCTTTTCTGGAGTGTTTCATGAACAGAATCAAATAGGAGCTTATTATTTGTATCTGGTTTGTTTTGCTTAACCTGATTTCTTGAAGATTCATCTATACTAAGTATATCAGTAGTCGGTCAAATTTTTATTGTTATGTGATAGCACATAATAATTTCTTTTTCATATATATATTTTTGCTCTTTGGGCCACACCTGGAGATGCACAGGGGTCACTCCTGGCTCTTTACTCAGGAATCACCCCTGGCGGTGCTCAAGGGACCATATGGGATGCTGGGAATCGAACCCAGGTTGGCAGCGTGCATGGTAAATGCCCTACCCACTGTGCTATCGCTCCAGCCCCTCTTTTTCATATTTTATCCTCTAAATAGACATTGATGTTCTTTTCATGCTTTTTTTTTGGTGGGGGGGGGTCTTGACTTTTCAAATAGATTGTGAGTGTAAAGGAAGGATGTGTCCTATTCTGGAAACTATTGGAGCTTCAAATACATTGGTTAATGAAATTGTATTTGTAGTTAACATGTAGTCCTTGCATGTTAATACCATATAACGTAATGATGGAGACAGATACAAATGTAAATTGTTATTCCAAGGCAACACATTCATGCATTCATTAAGCAAGTATTTTGGAGGAGGGAGACAATATTCCTATGAACATTTAAAACATAGAGCAGAAAGTGAAAGGCAATATAGAAGAAATTCAAGACGAGAGTACCAGAAATTCCAAAGCGGTGCCTTTAACTGAGAAGCTCAGGGAAATATTCAAAAAGGATGAATAAATACATAGGTTTCAGAAGATGGGCAGGGTTTGAGCATGGGAGGTTACTCTGGATCAACAACCCTGATTTCAACAGAGATAGAGAGCTAGAAACTCAGGGTAGAAGAGAGAAGGCATTCTCAACAGTGGAAGGAAGGTGACTGAGATCACAGAGGGAGCACTAAGTATGTGGGAAGTGGTGAGTTGGCAAGTTTGAATAGAATCTGAGAAATAGGCAGAATGTGTTGGAGCAGAGAAAACGAAACAGAGGCCTTGACTGTTAACCTATGAGCAAGTTCAAAATAAAGATTAGTGCCCATTAAACACTTATGTGATGATAATAATGCTAATACTGGGTGGCTGGAGAGATCATACAGAGAGTAAGATGCTTGCCCTGAAGGTGGCCAGCCCTAGATTGATCCCTAGCATTACATATGGTCCTCGGAGCACCTGGAAGTTATCCCTGAGCACAGAAGCGGAGTAACTCTGAGCTCTATACAGAATACAGAAATGGTACCCCCAAATGATGCTAATATAATAATTTGTTGTCTATAAGGCAACCCCTTATCTCTAAATTATCAATATTACAGAGGAGTTGGAGGACTCCATCCCTCTCAGAGAGCCCGGCAAGCTACCGAGAGTATCCCCCCCACACAGCAGAGTCTGGGAAGCTACCCGTGGCATATTCAATATGCCAAAAATAGTAACAACAAGTATCACAATGGAGATATTACTGGTGTCTACTCGAGCAAATTGATGAGCAATGGGATGACAGTGATAATGATGATGACAGAGGAGTCACTAAAACTGAGAGGGTCTAGTAATTTGACTCAGTAACGCCAAATGTCAGTCAGGGCTCAGCTCCATCTTGGTCTTTATGCACAGTGGGTGGTAAGTTCATAGGAAGCACAAATGACCAGATGGTCAAGGCCAGAGAGACTCTGGTCAGAGAAAGGCAAAGGAAACTTGTTTTGTTTTGTTTTGTTTGGGGGTGACACTTGTTGGTTCTCAAGGCTTACTTTAAATTTTTATTTTACCCCACATAAATTTTATTCACTTACTTTGCGGGGGTGGGTGTGCACACCCAGTGGTGCTCAGGGCTTACTCCTGGGTCTTCACTAAGGGATCACTCCTAGTCTTCACTCAGGAATCACTTCTGGTGGTTAGAGGGACAATGTGTGGTGCCAGGGATTGAATCCTGGTTGACCATATGCAAGGCAAGAGTCCTGCCCACTGTCCTATTTTTCCCATTCCAAGAGATTCTTTTTGTGGTGAGCCATAGAAATAGAAATTGGGTTAAGGGGATTAAAATGTGGAAAAAATATTTCCATTGAAAACATCACATAGTATTTTAAGAACTTTATACTTTTCTAGTGTTTTCATACACATGTGTGTTTAGACCCTGAGAGCAATCCTGACAGTTCAACAAGTTACATTTATTACTATTAATCTAGATTTTTCAGGAGACAAAACCAAGACCCAATGAAGTTAAGAACCTTTTGAAAGGAAATTGAATTAATTACCCAGGACTGAAATCTCAGGTCCTGAATAAAATTATTCACCCTGTTGTTAGAGAATAAGGAGGAAGAATTCTACTGGATAGAATTGTCTTACTAGGCCAATGTTGCCAAGACAAATTAGCTGGTCTCAGGCTTTTTGCCATCCATCCAAAACCCATTATTGGCCTATAGATGGTCCAAGGGAGGCCTTAAAAATGGCAGAAAAAGAATGTGATTAAAAATTCTTACCACTTTCAATAAATGAAATAATTTTATTCAAGTTTTGAGTTTGAGTTTTTTAATAAGAAGGGATTGACTTTGTGGATCACTTTGCCAGTGTAGACATTAGTCCTTCTCCAATCCTCAGGGCCATTATCAGAAAAGGAATTGTTGGTATTATTGACAGTTTGTTATGTTATGCCTATTAATATTTTGTTGCCCCTTGTCATCTATTGGGAGTCAGTGCCAGGGGTCCCTTTCTGGTGGGCAAAAACTTTAGACTCTTGTGGCTTATTTAGCCAGCTAGAGAGCCAAAAGAAAAGTGTTTTCCAAACCCTGACCGTTTCTCTCCCACACACAAAGTGGGAAACTGGACAAAGATTTTTTTGTAATCCTAAATTTTTTTGCTCTCCCTGGCCTTCTCTATAGGACAAGGAGCCAAACCGAAGCCCTAGTTTACTGCCTGGGATCCACCCGAGGGAGGTTATAAAAGCCTGTTGGCATGGAGTCATCTTGAGAAGCCTGCCTCCTGTGTCAGCTGAAGGGGGGTTCTCATTCTCTCCCCTTCCAACATTTGTTTCCCTTGGCTTGGAGAAATAAACCTGCTTTCTGTAAGTCCAGCTCTGCTGAGCAATTCTTTTCTCATCAAGAGCAAGAACCCACCATTGATTGCAATTCTGCAGCTGACTGAGTTGTCTACAGTAAGCAGAGGGAGCAACCCTAAGTGGTTTACATAAGGATACAGAGAGGCAGCTCTGGGCTTCCATCAGCTGAGGCACTGGCCCCACAGTAACCTTTGCATGCTCGCCACCATTCCTCCAGACCCACCCAAAGCTGCTTTTCCCAGATGTTGCCAGGTGTCAACCTGGGCTGGGTCCTTGAACAGATGAGCCAGAGTAGGCCCTATACTGTCACCAAGAGTTAGCTGGGAATAAAGAAGACTTCCAGAGGGGATGGCCCAGATGAGTTGCCTTACTCAATCATGTTACTTTGGGTAAATCCTGAATAACCAGGAACCAGAGAGAATGAGTCAACAACCAACCATGAGAAGCCATTGTTGTCAAACAGAGCTTCTGAAGAATTCCTGCAGGGCCAGGCTCCTGCACTGGGGATCTTGTTCCCAAATCTCACTGCCTAATTTGGAATCTCCCAAAATGTTTGTTCTCTCACTTCTATGTGTTCTCACATAGGGAACTATATATATTGACTAGTGCTACTTCCATTCCCCTCACCCCGATTGTTTCCTTTTAAATCCATGACAACATGACTTCCATCAGGGCTCGAACTAATCACCCAATACTCAAGATGCTCCAAAGAGAGAGAGTAAGAGAGAGAGAGAGAGAGAGAGAGAGAGAGAGAGAGAGAGAGAGAGAGAGAGAGAGAGAGAGAGACTTGGCTTTTTCCCTTGGCACAGTCACTCTCCTCTCAAAATACACAAGTGTTGTGAAGCAACTCTAAGAAGAAATCATTCCTCGATGCAATTCTCTACACATTAATTTCTCTCCTTCTAAACAGTCAGCAAATGATAATCAACTGCCCATGGGTATGACTGGGAAGAAAAGGGATGATTAAAGGAAGGCCACATAACAACCACCTGGTCCACCTTGTCTTGGATCAAGTTTGTATACGTTCTAAGCCTGAATATCAAAGAGAAATAAAAATTGACATAAACAATATTTTTTCCTTGAAAAAGACACCTCTTACATTCTCTCTGTGCCTCTGTTGCTGTCTCTGCCTCTCTCTGTCTCTGTCTCTGTCTCTCTCTCTCTCTCTCTCTCACACACACACACACATACACACACACACCCCAAAGCAGCTTGCTTAGAGCAATCTTGGGCTCAGAGCTGTGAGGAATTGCTGTAGGTAGGAAGAGACGTTGGCTTTGGAATTCAATTAACTGTCAGCATTGCTGCTTGAGATGGGATGAGTCACTCCTCTTCAGCATGGGGGCTGTGAGCCTCCAAGATTAATGGTGATTGATAAGCTGCTAGAGGACCAGGCCTCCAAGCCTCCCAGAATCCTTCTCTCACCCACGCACATTTTTACATGAAAATATAATGAAGAGATAGTGGGAGAGAAGGTGTGAGGGCTTGGGAGACGCTGTCAAGCATTTGCTCACATCCTCTGCTTTTCTATTTGTACGTTTCACTGCATCCTAAATTGTTGAAGAGCAGAAATGGTGTTTTATTTTTCTTCTCACTCAATTCATATCCAAATTAGTGCTTGAGGAGAGAAGAAAGGATGTGATCTGGTATTCCACTTGATAGGTACTATTATTAGGTCCATCCTGTAATGAAGAGAGAAACTTGCTCAGAAGAGGAGTTAGAACTAGGTCCTTGAAGACAGTTGAAAGCACTATCTTTAACCATAGTGCACTCTTCCAATGTAAGGGTGGAATGAATGGTACCATTTCCGTATCCGACCTAAGTAAAATATGAGTCTGAAAATTAGGGAAGCTGTGGGTCCCTTCCATAGGAAATAGTCTATGGATTGTCTACACCACCCACAATGGAGAAAGCAATCCTTCACCCTCCCCTTAGTCACTTGATGATTTAGGCTACAGTGGATTGGTTTTGTGACTGATGTTATTTGTTTGTTTTTCCCAGTGCCAACATTTGTTTTCCAGAATCCCTTGTCTGTCTTTTATTTCAGTTTCATGTTTGCAGATAGAATCTATGAAATATTTCAGGGGAAGAAGAAATAGTTTAGTGATGAAAGAAAAATTAGCCATAAAAAGCAACCCAGATTAAACTTCAGATGGCTTCAAGAGTTGAGGATGAATATTAAGACAGAAGACTCAAAATTCAAGGGTTTTGGCTGCAGTCCCCAGAAGAAACACACTGGAAATGTCACAGGCTTGTGAGAACCCAGTCAGGGTGGCCAAACAGGCAGATGGACACTATTCAAGGGGTGAAAAGGATGAAATAAGATACTCGAAACACATGAGAAATGCCAGCTGTGAAAGCATGAGCCCTTTCATTCACACCCTTCATCAACTCCAGGTAGATGAGAGACAACAGCAAGGAGAAAGAGATCAGCGTGAGATCCTGATTCAAATTGGAATGTGGCTATCACCGCTCCGAATATGACTACAGAAACTTTCCACGAGGGCCATTTTATATTGCATCCCAGCATCACTTGTTTTTGCTCTCTGTGCCTTTGTCTTCGCTTTCTCTCCCTGTTTCCCTACAAAACCAAACAAACTACTCTCCCAGCTTCACAAAGAGAAACCAATTCCAAGAGGAAATCACTTCACAGCAAGTGAGCCCTGGGAAGAATTCAAGACTGAGGAGCCCTTGTAATGAGATTAAGGGAAAAATGCTTTTGTGCATCCAACTCAGACCCGTCCTCAGTACTTGGAAGGAGCCAAAACAAACATGGGCATTGTTTTGGGAAGGAAAAGGTTAACAAGCTATGAAAACAAAATTAGAGATATTTTCAAAGCATGACCCTCAGCAGAATGAGTAGAATGCAGCCTGCCAATGCAGCAGCATTTCCCCTCCTCTCTGACATTTATCCCACAGCTCGGAGGAGAGGGTGGGGGACCGGAGGGAGGGGGAGCAGCCAGTACTGTGATGTTCCCAACAGATGATGGAGGGAGCCGTGTTCTCCATGGCAGATGAGCTGCATCCTTTGGGCAGAGGCACAAAAGCCTGGGACCAAGAATAAAAAGCTCCTTGGCCCCTTCTGAGAAATGAACTTAGAAACAATTCTTTGTGGATCGTGCAGTGCTTGGAGCATAAGCTTTTATCCAACCTCTGGCAAAAGCCCTTGTCTGGAAATGGAAATTCTGAGCTGGTTTGCAGACTTTGTTCTGCTAATGACCCCAGGACAAGATCTGGTCTCAGTTTCCTCATTCAGTCAATGAATATTTATTGGGTGCTCAGCTCGGGATACGTAACTGCAGAGCTATTGTATTCAAGGGACTCATAGTCCCAGGGAAGAAATAGACATGCAAATAGGCACAGTATCTAAAATATAGATAGGTAGCATTTATCAAATTGGACATTTTTAATTGATTTCCAAATACAAATAATAGGAGTAATACCAACGGATATTTAAAACTCAAGTGGAATGGCGTGTGTGTGTGTGTGTGTGTATGTGTGCGCGCGCGCGTGTGTACACCCTTCATTCTCTACCAATCATGTTCCCTTGGTTCTATAGTAACCAAATGGCCCCATATCAGTGCTTCTGAATCACTTAGAGAGAACAAAATCCCAAATGAGAAAATTGGGGTGTTTCCTTGCCACTCATCACCCCCCAAAAGATTGCTAGTGCCTCAGGGACCCCAGATTGTCTTTGTTTAACTTAATACACACAAATCCAGGCACCGTAATCATAAACACTGTCAGAGAAAATGACGAGAGGCTCGGTAAATGGAATCAAAGCCCAAGAGAGAAAGAGACAAGAGCGTGGAAATGCCTTTAGTGGGCTCTCTGACTAGACACCCAGTGTTCTCCAGCGAAGACTTAAAATCATGCTTGTCACATGGAAGTCTCAGTGCTGCCCTGCCAAGAAGCGCTATTCTTGGCATCCGAGATGAACCTTCTGAACTTCGCTCAGACTTAGATGGTGTCACTTAGTGTCTCTTGATTATTTTATACAACACACCTCAGAACCCTGGCTGGTGGATCTCCCCAGATAGGAACTGCTGAAATTAATTTCTATACCTGAAAAGAAGATGTATCGAAAGACTTCACGCTCAAGGGGGTAACAGCACAGCAGGAGGTGACTTATCAGAGCTGCAAGCTCCAATCCGTGGATGACAGTCTGCCCTCCCTTTTCTTGACACTTGTAGTAATCAGCCAAGATATTTGATAATGCTTGAAAGTAAATTTGGTATAGAGCAGGTCACAGCACAGTTAATGCTGCCTGTTCCTTTCGTCATTTGGGGAGAATTACCAAGCATTC
This sequence comes from Sorex araneus, assembly GCF_027595985.1. Classification (NCBI taxonomy): domain Eukaryota; kingdom Metazoa; phylum Chordata; class Mammalia; order Eulipotyphla; family Soricidae; genus Sorex; species Sorex araneus. The sequence continues at coordinate 28,564,152 of NC_073310.1, forward strand.
ATTCACCTTTTGGACCTCTGGATGAGTTCTGGTTAACTAACATATCCCAGTAGGTTTTTGTTATTGCTGTTAATCTAATGTGAAGTTAATCAGGTTTTCTATTTTCAGAACTATGCAGGAGATTTTAATTCTCCATTCAGATAAAGTACTTCTGTCAAATTTATTTTTTTTCCTTCTCAAATGTAAGGTTTCTTTGAATGCATTCAGCCAACGCTTGATTTTCTGGAATAAAATTTACTAAAGCTAGACCAGTTCCTCTCATGCCTCTGGTTACCTCCCACCTTTTTTTCCTGCCCACTTCAAGTCAGGAATTTCCACTGTACTGGATACAGTGGCATTTAATCCATGAGGCATCTTATGGGAAACAGAAGTTTGAAATCTGCTTTTATTCCCCCAATGAATGAAGCCTACACCTGAAATTTTAAAGTCATACTTATTTATCACTGTATCACTGTCACTGTCATCCCGTTGCTCATCGATTTGCTTGAGCGGACACCAGTAATGTCTCCATTGTGAGACTTCTTGTTACTATTTTGGGCATGTCGAATACGCCCACGGGTAGGGGCGAGATACTCTTGGTGGCTTGCCGGATCTCCGACAGGAGCGGAGGAATAGAACCCGGGTTGGCCACGTACAAGGCAAACGCCCTCTCAGCTGTGCTATTGCTCCTATTTTCCATGTCCAAAATATAACCAAAGGCCATCTTGACAACTCCACAAGCTAACAGATATCCAGCTCAAGCTCCACATTATAATATTGAGCTTTTCCTTCTCCATCCCTCCCTTCCCATGCTCCACCCCTGGCCTTCTCATCTCAGCCACTGGGACCATCTGTTTTCCACCCACTCAGGCCCCAAAACTTTGCAGTCATCCTTGACTTTTCTGTCTTATATTCCACATCCCAAATGTCAAAAAATCCTCCTTCCTCTTGAGAATATATCTGGCACCTGGCCACTACTTATCAACACCACTGCTGCCCAGGAGGGCATCTCACTGGCAACATCCCTGCAGCCTCCAGTATATGTCATTGCTTTTTCTCTGCCTCTTGCCCATCACCTACCACCTACCAAACAGCACGAGCCTTTGTAAATGCAAGGCTGATAGCACCACATCTGCTTAGAAACCTCAGGAAGTTTCCAGCTCGCCCGGGTCAAATGTGTTCTCATCCCAACCACCTCCACTGTGTCTTGAGACCGACTCCTACCACCAAGTATACTGACTTATTTTCTTCAGCAAACTCGACATGCTCCCACGGTAAGCCCTTCCCCTACCTGTTTCTTTCCATCTGGAACGCCCCTCCTGGCAGGATTCTAACAAAGTCCCGCATCCATGATTGCCTCTAGTCTCATTGGCATGGCGGCCTCACTCTGAAGTCCAATGAATTTGCCTGCATCGTTAGCTTTGCCTGCCTTGCCCTATAGCTCCTTCCCTCTTACTCTGTGTGTGTGTGAGTGAGTGTGTGTGTGTGTGTGTGTGTGTGTTCATGGTGCTTCCTTTTCCCCCAGGATATTCTCCTTTTCTCTCACAAGACCCGGAATTTATGTTTTATTTACTTCTGTGTCCTTAGCACCCAGAACACTGCCTGCTGCAGTAGATACTCACTAAAATATTTACCAAGTGAATTGGTTCAGGGAGTCGGTATGTGGTGTTGAAAGAGCACAGAGGGAAAGCAGGTGGCTCGGGACAGAATCCTGGCTCCTTGCTTAGAATCTGTGGGACTTCGGGCAAATCACTTTAACTTTTTGAGTCAGTTGCATAAAATCATGACTATAAAATCATCTTTGTGTCTGATGTACAAAACACTCAATAAATGATGTTATTAATGGTATTGTTATTACTGTTCTATGTGCCAATACCGACTGTAACTTGGCAATAACCTCCAAGTATAATCTACTTAACTTCCAGCTTGGACCATAAACTAAGGACTAACTGAATGGACTTTTGCACCTGTCAGGCTTCCTGCTTGCCTATCCCTGTTGTTTCTCTGTTTAGTAAGAGGGAGGTGGTGGGAAGGCATGTAATTGCCATGGCATTAATTTTCTCAGTGGCATTAAATTCCAGCCTCACAACTTCAACTTAAGCCTGCTTTGAGAGCAGATCAGAAACTTTGAGACAGAACCAGGCTCATTTCATCTTTCCTGCCTCCTCCAGCTGGTTCAAACTGGCTTCTTCATTATTGTCACACTACAAGGCAACCAACAAGGGACAGCAGAACAGAATGACTTTGGGGTTTAATCTCAAGTCTACTACTTGCTCGGTAGACTGGCCCTCTCTGCATCTCACTTTCTTCCCTAAAATGCACATGCTCGTTGGAGCTCATCTGAGAATAAGGTAAAATGCAGTGTCCCTTGCACTCAGTAGGTGGTCAATATGTCATGGCAGGGGCTGTGTTATGAGAAGATGAGCTCACCCAGGAAATCACCAGCATTCACTTTCCAGATGGAAATTCCTATATAATTCAATAGGTCTTCTCCTAAAGCAGTGAGATATCTGTCCTTAAACGTATGCAAAATGAAATTGCGACTACTTAATTGGCTGAATGACCAGCTTCTTATATAGGCCTTTTCATGTCTAAGATGTGTGATGTAATAAATTCACCCTCCCACCCTCCGCCACTGCCCGATATAAACCTGACCTAGCTCTTCACATTGCAGACTAGAGCTCTGTCTTTTCATGGTGGTCGCTGCAGAATGAAAGCATAGAACAAAGAGAAGTGCTCAGAACACTCATACGAAAGTAGAAACATGACAGACGTCAGAAATTTAGTAAATGCTTATTAGAGATGCAAGGTTAAATACAGCAATATTGAATATGCAAGACTAGCAGAGCATGTTTGGAGGAAACATTCAACACCCCCCCCCCCTTCTTGATTTAAGGGAGAAAAGATGAGAGAAGCACCCTGAATGATGGGAAGGTAGAAGAGCCGAAAAACAAATGGGGGGACAGTGAGAGAGAGAAAGTCCTGGGTGTGTTCCTCCCTGCTGTATACGCCAGGAGAGAGCCAGGGGGCAAGGGTGAGAGGCACCTCTGTGCAAAGAATGCATCTGGGTTCACAGAATACCCAGGCCCAAATGCACTCTGCTTTCTTTCATGATGTGCCCTAGGATTCTTTGCACCCCCTCCCAAAGTGGTCCATAGCCAGAGTGTGTTGCCAAGGCAACAGGCTCAGTAGGGGAGCCACTCAGCATTACCCAGTAATTCACATCTGTGCTTATTTTGCTCTCTCCCTCTCCCCTCTCTCCCCCACCCTCTTTTTATCTGTAAGTGGAGAGCAGCTCATGAGTGACACCATCTTGATGCTGACAGTTTCCAGAAGGAAGAGGAGACATTTTTACTAGGGGATAGTTCTCCTTCCCCCAAACAAAAGACCGTTTTACTCCCTGACCCCTCATGGAGGGGAGGAGGGAGCTATACCAGAGAGTCCCACCATGGAGCATCTGTGACTCCTCTAGGCAACGCCGGGGATCAGCCAGAGTGGCTGACCTTTGCTGCAGGAGCGTTTCTGTCTCAAAGGCTAAGGAATGAGCTGGGAGACGTTTTACAAGTTCCCCGGGACTTCAGGTGAAGTCAAGTGGGTGGTGGAGGGCTCAGTGCTCGAGTTATTCTAGCACTTCCACCTTACCTGTCTGCAGCCTTCCCATCAGGCCCTTGGTGTCTGTCTTTGGTCTCCCACTGGTTCTCTTTCTTTCCTCACTTGTTTTCAGGATCTTCCCCTTTGTTCAACACCAAGACCCAAAGCTGTGGAGGATTGGATGTGTGGGGTGAAGACAGCGCCTGCACTCCCTGCAGGGCTCCTGAGGACACCAGGTACTGCGCCTCGCTGCTACCTCCTACTCGGCTTGTGCTAACTGGGTGAAGTTACAGACAACAGTTTGAGGTGGACCCACCTACCTCTGCTTCACCACTTTTCCTTCCTGTAAGCTGTACCTCTCCCTAGGCTGGTTTGCATCTAATGACACCTAGCAAAGGTGCCCAGCACCTCTAACAGGGCCAAATTCCCACCGAAACATGATTTGGAGATAGCACAACATGGGAGACATGATGGCCCGCTTTTTAGTAGCATTATTATTTGGTGTTGTCTAGAACTTGGATTATTTTCTCTCCCTAATGTTTCCCTTTCCATTCTTGTTTTCTTTTCTTTTTTTTATTTTGGGGGGGTCACACTTGGCAATGCACAGGGGTTACTCCTGGCTCTGCACTCAGGAATTACTCCTGGCCGTGCTCAGGGGACCATATGGGATGCTGAGAATCGAACCCAGGTCAGCCGCATGAAAGCCCTACCCGCTGTGCTATCGCTCCAGCCTTATTTCTTAAATAAGAAATCTATTAATATGGTCAAGATTTAAAGTCACCTAAGGAACTGACTGAAAAATTTTCCTTCTGTTCTTGGCCTTCTAACACCAGTTTTTCTCCAAGAGGTGACCATGATTAGGGTTCAGACTAAAGATATGGAATGTATAATATATAAGCAAATGCAAGTACTTATGTGTATTTTATCTTTTCTTTGAAAATCAACTCCTCAAAAGCTAGAGGTTCAGGATTTAGAAGGGAACATGCTCCGAGCTGTTTTCTATCCAATTTACTTTCCTAATGAAATTTAAATTTTAACTAGTGTGTCTGTATAGGGATGAAATAAGTAATCACAGAGCTGTTTATTTTGTGGCACTCACAAAACGGTTTATTTTATTTTATTTTTTTTTTAATTTTTAGAGTGACCTTTCTTCCCTGTCATTTGCCAGGATGCCGAAAATGGTAAGCTAGGTTGCCTTTGTTATCTTGTGCAAAACCAGGATCCCTTGGATGGATAACTTGGATGGAGACAGAGTGCTGGCTGCCTCTCTCAAAGATTAAGGATGCTTTGCAACCTCTTGTCTCCTTCTCTTGGGGGTGTGGGGGGGAACTGGCAGGGGAGGTGGGCCAGCGGCTCCAGCTCCAGGCGGCATGTGGGATGGGGGTGGGGAGGGAGGAGAGAATCCACCAGACTGCTTATTTGGCTTTAACCGACTCGTCCGCATCTCAGTCAAAGCTGCCCAAAATGGCTCCTGTGGGCAGACAGGCCTGAGTCAGCCCGTCAATAACATTCAGAGCATGTTCCTGGGTGCTGAGCCCAGAGCCTGGTGGTGTAACAGTTCAGTTCTCCTTCTGAAAGCCGAACATCCGAGGACGCAGGGCAGACAGATGCACCCGAAAAAGACTCAAAAGCCCTGTAACACAAACACAGAGATGGGGACACAAAAGTTCCTACTGACCAAGTCCCATCTGACGTGGTGCTCCTTCTTTGTTTCGCTTTTGGAGGAGCCAGCCAAAGCCCCTTGACATACTGCCACGAGTCCAAACCATGTGGATAAACTGTTCACACAAGCTGTGGTGAGCAGGGGGAGGTGGAGGTGGGTGGTGGTCGGGCTTGGGGCGGCCTCTCTATACCACTAGATATTGCTAGAGTATCTGAATCTCACATTGGCAACGTGGGGACAATCTTCACAGCTCACAACTGTGGTTAGATCAGAGGCCCAAGATATTTGCCCAGAATTGAGGTTAACTTACCAGAAGGGCATGTTTTGCATACAAGAAGCCCCGCGTTTCATCCTACCACCCCTTCCCCCTGAAACCTGCTTTACTTTGATGCAAAGGGGGCCTCTAAGTCAGTGGTGGAGTTATCTTCTAGCAATCATTTTTTCCCCTTTTTGGGTCACATCCGGCGATGTACAGGGGAATACTCCTGGCTCTGCACTCTGGAGTTACTTCTGGCGGTGCTTGGGGACCATAGGGCATGCTGGGGATTGAACCCAGCTCGGCTTCATGCGAGGCAAACACCCTACTCAAGGTGCTATCGCTCCAGCCCCTTTTAGCAATCATTCTTAACTGATAAATAGTCATAGGGAAAAGCATCCCACTCTTCTATTGCGTCCACCCAAAACAAGTCCCCCCCACCCCACACCACTGTCCCTTGCCTTGGCTTCATGGAGTCTTTTTCTCTGAACCCAGCATGCTTCCATGGGACAGCTGGAGTTGACAACCAGGTAGGCCATGGCTGGGTGAAATATGGCTGCATAGACAGTGCCCAGTGTTGGTGTTGTTGAACAAAGTCAATGTGAGGATTTTGCCAGGGGAAAAAGGGAGGAGGCTGAGAGGATAACCAAGGAGATGGGGCCCAGGTTGAAAGCAGGAAGCAGCCAGCATCTACACGGAGCATTGATAGATGGGACCAGGAATAGAGAAAAGTGGAGTATCAGGAAGCCGGTATATCACCATGGAGTGATTCCTGGTTAAGACAGAGAAGTTTCTGGCAAGCAATTGCCTTCAGGCCATTTACAGGCAAAGATGGCAGAGGGATTATTGGTGGCTGGGGCTATCTGTGAAGACCATCAACTGATGACTAGGGTGAAGTTTTTCAGTTGACTTTGCTCTGAAAAAAGCCAGCTGGTCTGTGCCATTGTTAACCCCCTCTGTATTAATGCAGCCACCACCTCCTTCCCCTCCCCTGTCCTCTCTCTCTGTCCTCATCCCAGAGCTGAGCTCCACTCTGCAGCTCCAGAAGCACCTGGGACCCCCTTGACGGGATGTTAGGTCCCTCAAACCCTTCAATGGTTCCATCTCACTGAGCGTGAAAGCCTCGGTCCCTATCGTGGTCTGAGTCCTAGCTTCTTAAACTGTGGACTCCCTTGAATGTGGAAGATTGCAAAAAATTCATTTAAAAAGAAATTTGGGGAGTATTCTCAGTAAATGTTTGATTTATACATCGACTTTGGAGATTCAGTAAAGAGTTCTTCAAGAAAAAAAGTAGAAAATGTTTAAGAAGCCCTGAAGTTAGTTTAGAGAGCTGGTACAGCAGGGAAGGTGCTTGCCTGGCATGCAGTCGGCCCTCGGTCAATCCCCACTAACCCCTGTGGTTCTCTGAGCACTGCCAAGAATGGTTCCTGTACACAGAACCAGGAGTAATTCCTGAGCACTGCTATGTGTGAGCCCCAAACCACCTTTCCCTCAGAGATAAAAGAAGCTCTGGACTAGGAGGACGTTGGGCAACTGAAACCCACTCACCGGCCCTCTTGTCACCTCTCTACTCCTCATTCAGCCTCTGCCCTCCACACCGTCTCCGGGCCCTCCTTACAGATCCTCAGACTCCCAGGAGGAACGGGGAGGTCACTGGCCTGCTTGGAGGATGCACTTGTACCTTCAAAGTTTGTTCCCCAGGACCGACACGGCCACTCCCTTGCCTCATCAACATCTTTGTTTATTCATTCCCTTTGCCAAGAAGCCCACTCTGACTCTGCCACTTAAAACCACGCTTTAGTCTTATGCCATCTCCCTATCCCCTTTCCTCCGTTTCATTATTTTTCCCGTAGCAAGTGTCACCTTTTAAGTCAGTTTCCCACCTCATTTGGAACACCTTCTGAGAGCTCTTCAGGCTCTCCAGTTTCCCCCCACCTCACCCCTGCTCTTGCTTGCTCTTGCCCAGAGGCTTGGCACTAGCTGTCCCTCGACCTGGAACACTGCTCCTCAGACCTGGCAGAGCTGGTTCCTCTTCTATCCCAACTTCAAGGTCACCTCTCCCCTGAGAAGCCTTCCCGGATGCTCTATCCTCCTATTGGGGTTCACTGCAGAGCACCTTTCACTGAGGCTGCTTCCTAGCTTGCAAGTCTGGTTCCCTGCTTCTTTCTGGGCTCTGCCCAGGAGACTGGGAACATACCGCAAGCAGGCCTTGGGTCTACTCCACTGCCTTGAGAGGTCCCAACAGTCCCGGGGCAGATGAAGCTGCCTTCCTATTTCAGAAACAACATTCTGGGCCTTTAGTGCAAGGGGTGACACCAGATTTCCACAAGGAAACCTGAAAATGAGAGAGCAGGGTGATAGATCAGGAGTCAACAAGTTGTGGGAACACTGTGTAAGCAAGTGTGGGGGACAGCAGCCTGAGAGAACCTGAAAAGGGGTCTTGCCCCCCACCATGAAACCCAGCCCAGTGATGCCAGGCTCTTGCAAGTGACTGTGTTAGCTGGTGATTTACCATCCAGAGCAGGATTCCTTCCTATACCAACCCCATCCCCCACCATCTCAATGGGCATATTATCAAGAATCGCTTTGCCATTTAGAATTAAAAATACCGATGTATCACGCTGTTCTTCTCAATTTGTGGTTGTTGATTCTGATTATCTGTTGAGTTTCTAAATATTTTTGAGTTTCAATGACTCATGTAGATGTAAATATATACAAATAGACCGGCTCTGGCCTTTACTCATCAGCAAGGATGCCAGAAATGAGTGCTGGATTGTCATTATTTGTCACCACCGGCCCGGGTCATGGTAAAAGCATGAATCAGCACCAGGGGACACTGCTTCATTTCCTTGTTGCTTCTGTTCTTCTCCCTCTTCTCTGGCTCCTGCTGATCCAAGCGCTTTCTCCTTTGATGGTGAAAGATTCGGGTCAATGAAGGTTCCAGAGTGTTTCTCTGGCCGAGTGTGCCTGCCTTCGTCATTGCCCGCATCAGAGCTGGGGCTGCCGGGAAAAGCTCAAGGGGAGAATGATACCTTAATTTTTTCTGGTGCTTCCTATCATTTCTGGCAGCTTGGTTTTGAACATCAGGAATGCTGTGTGAGGAGACAGTATCCTTTTTGATGGAAACTTTATTCATGAACATGTTTTGGAAAGGGTAAAAAGAGTAATCAGTAGGAGTTTCATGGTTTGGTTATTTTCTCCAGAGCGCTGCCATTCCTTCCCTTCTCTGCATTAGGAAGACCCCAGACGTTCCCGAATGTTCCCACGAGTGGATGTGGGACTTCCCGTGCTCTGGCTGGGCTGAAAACTGCTGGGCAGCAATCCCCATACTCCCCAGAGCACTCTGGGGCTTGTACTTTGGCGAGCTCATCTTCTCTGGAAGGAACAGGTTTATCTCCCCATGATAAGCCCTGAGCTCAGAAGTTCATTTTCTCTGGTATGCAGAAAGTCAGGACTTCTCTGCAGAGATTCTTATTGATGCTGCGGGGTCACGTCCCTCAGCCTCTGCCAGGTGGATGCACTGGTGGACCCTCATGCTCAGATTCACGAATGAAGTCTCTGAGGAGATGCAAGCCAGGCAGCTAAAATTCATGGACACACAGGTCTCATGACTGAAAACTCTGGGGTGCTGCCGGGAGGAGGATGGGCTGAGTCCCCACTCTGTCAAAGCCTGCCAGCTGCGCCCACACCTCAGCTGCCACCACACCAATGGCCTAACTCTACAGCTTCATGAAGAATCTCTGCAGACTCATCTCAGTTCTACAGATCCCGATGTCCTGGACCCATGACTGCATACGCCATTGAAATTCCAGTAGGAGCACACCAAATTAGAAAGTAACATAGTAGCCAACTGAACTCAACAAACAAGGTCAGTAACACAGAAGGCTGAGCCAGTGACCAACAGCTTAGTAAATCCTCAGGCAAAGGCTTAACAAGCCTGTGGTGAGATACAATGATTTTCACACATTTCCTTTCACTGGATTATTTTTGATAATTTCTTTAGTCCTTTGGTTGTAGCAAGCAATGTAAAACAAATTATTGTGTACCTGCTAAGGGGTCAGGCTTGGAGGACGGTTGGGAAAATGGGGACTATTTTAATGGGGACTTAAAAATAGTGGAGGGAAGGTGGTGGAATTGTGAAAGCCCGTAACAACTGTATTATGAACAATTTTTTTTTTTTGCTTTTTGGGTCACACCCAGCAATGCTCAGGGGTTACTCCTGGCTTTGCACCCAGGAATTACTCCTGGCGGTGCTCGGGGGACCATATGGGATGCTGGGAATCAAACCCGGGTCGACCACGTGCAAAGCAAACGCCCCACCCACTGTGCTATCTCTCCAGCCCCTATGAACAACTTTTAAAACCATGATGTTTAAATAAAAATTTTAAAAGGATACAAAACTCTAATTTGAGAAGAAAGGAAGAAACAAAGTGAGAAAGAAAGAAGAAAGAAAGAAAGAAAGAAAGAAAGAAAGAAAGAAAGAAAGAAAGGAAGGAAGGAAGGAAGGAAGGAAGGAAGGAAGGAAGGAAGGAAGAAGAAAGAAAGAAAGAAAGAAAGAAAGAAAGAAAGAAAGAAAGAAAGAAAGAAAGAAAGAAAGAAAGAAAGAAAGAAAGAAAGAAAGGGAGAAAGAAGGAAAGAAAGAAAGAAAGAAAGAAAGAAAGAAAGAAAGAAAGAAAGAAAGAAAGAAAGAAAGAAAGAAAGAAAGAAAGAAAGAAAGAAAGGGAGAAAGAAGGAAAGAAAGAAAGAAAGAAAGAAAGAAAGAAAGAAAGAAAGAAAGAAAGAAAGAAAGAAAGAAAGAAAGAAAGGGAGAAAGAAAGAAAGGGAGAAAGAAGGAAAGAAAGAAAGAAAGAAAGAAAGAAAGAAAGAAAGAAAGAAAGAAAGAAAGAAAGAAAGAAAGAAAGAAAGAAAGAAGGGAAGAAAGGAAGAAAGGAAGAAAGAGAAAGAAAGAAAGAAAGAAAGAAAGAAAGAAAGAAAGAAGAAAGAAAGAAAGAAAGAAAGAAAGAAAGAAAGAAAGAAAGAAGGAAAGGAAAGGAAAGGAAAGGAAGAAAAGTCAGCCATGACTTCTGGTGCTAGATGGTACTAACCCTAACTGTCCAAGTGGACAGGATTTAAAACAGGAAGCTGAATCCATTTCTCAGATCTCAGTTAAGCCATACATTTCCACAGAAAACCTCAAGAACCACCTCAAATTTAACTAAAGCTTCTTCTTTGTGGGTAAGGATGGATTATCTCTGAGTTTGGGGTGCCATGAACATTCCTTCCTCCCTGGACCCCTTAGCTACCATTGAGAAAACTGAGCACAAGATGGCTGCACCCATGCTGAGGCTCAGCTGAGAAGGGCTGCATGTGCACTTTTTGTGCAGGACTCACAAAAAACATCTCTGAGAGGGGCCAGTGCTGAGAAGCATGACCCTGCCCAGGCATACCTGGGATATCAGGGTAGGAATCCCCCCTCTCTTGGAGACTAGATACTATTTTCCTTCATTACGGGTCACTTTTGGAAACCAGCATTCTACCCAAGAATGGAGACGTGATGTCTTTATTGACACCTCCTCAGTTGTGGCCTCCCTGAGGTCACATCCCCCACAATATGGCTTTTCTCATAATTCCTGTTCAATAAATGAGCACAAAATCTCTGCTGCCAAGGTCATTAACTTGTGACATGTACTGGAACCAGTTGGCCAGCCTGACCTAAGCTCCGGCAGCTATAAAACAGACACTAAGGTGAAATTGTTATGTAGGGGACAGGAGACCAGCCTTGCGAGCTCACGGCTTGCCTCTCCTGGTGTACAAAAGGGTGTTCCCGTGCAGGTAGGGGAGGGCAGGCCTGGGGCTGAATAGAATGCTTTCATTCTTTTTGCTTGATACTTCCTGCAGTTTCATGTTATCTCATGCAGTTATGAGATGCAGATAATATTCATGTTTGCCTTTTCCTGATTGTGCTCAGTATCACTTGCTTAGAAAACTACACTGGCCCAAAACATACATTCTGGCATATTAGAGACTTTTCTTATTATCTTTTTAAAAGATTTAAAAGATAATTAGCCACTCCATTAAAAAAATTTTTTTATTAGTGAATCACCTTGATGTACAGTTACAGACTTACAAATGTCTGTGCTTACATTTCAGTCATATAATGATCAAGTATCCATCCCTCCACCAGTGCCCATTTTCCACCACCAATGGTCCCAGCATCCCTCCCACCATCCCCACCCTGTTCCCCCTCCCCGCCACCGCATCTCTGAAGCAGGGCATTCCCTTTTGCTCTCTCTCTCCTTTTGGGTGTTGTGGTTTGCAATAGAGGTATTAAGTGGCCATAATGTTCAGTCTATAGTCTACTTTCAGGGTGCATCTCCCATCCCGAGTGGATCCTGCTAGCACCATTTTCTTGGTGATCCTTTCTCTAACTGAACTGCCTTTCCCCCCAGTATTGTGAGGCCAGCTTCTAAGCTGTGGAGTAATCCTCCCAGTACTTCATTATATCATCATCATCATCATCATCATCATCATCATCATCATCCCGTTGATCGTCGATTTTCTCCAGCAATCTCAGTAACATCTCCATTTGTCCTAGCCTTGAGATTTTGGAAGCCTTTTTACTCATCCTTCCCAACGATGCCACATTGGAGGCTCTTTCAGGGTCAGGGGAATGAGACCCATCATTGTTACTGGTTTTGGCATATGAATACACCATGGGGAGCTTACCAGGCTCTCCCGTGAAAGCAGGAAACTCTCGGTAGCTTGCCAGGTTCTCCAAGAGGGAGAACTAAGCTATAAGGTGTCGCACAGCTGCAATTTCTGGGTGTGACCGCCTAGCTACTGGAAAATGGGGGATCTGGGCGGAAGAGGCCCAGTCCTGATTCAAGCAAGCTTGGAGATCTCAGCCTCAAGTCCTGCACACCTGGGTTCCTCTGCCAGTTCCTTCATGCGTGAGGCTCATCCAAACATATGGAGAGGGGCCTTGAGCATGGCTGTGGCTGGTAACCGAGCCCAACCCAGTCTCCCAGTATTAATCTTTAATAATCTTGGATGTTAGTGTGCCATTCTGTTACTTTATATTCCACAAATGAGTGCAATTTTTCTATGTCGGTCCCTCTCTTTCTGACTCATTTTGCTTAATATGATACTTTCCATGTTGATCCATCTATATGTGAATTTCATGGCTTCATCTTTTCTAACAGCTGCATAGTATTCCATTGTGTAGATGTACCAGAGTTTCTTTAGCCAGTCATCTGTTCTTGGGCACTTGTTTTTTTTTCCAGATTCTGGCTATTGTAAACAGTGCTGCAATGAACACACAAGTGCAGATGTCATTTCTACTATACTTTTTTGCATCTCTGAGATATATTCCCAGAAGTGGTATTGCTGGGTCAAATGGGGCTTAATTTCTAATCTTTTGAGAATTGTCCATATTGTTTTCCAAAATGTCAGCCACTCCATTGTTCTTGCACACCCAGTGGTGTAAGCATGTATGCCACTGCAATAAAAGCCGCTGCTAGCAGAATGAAATGCTCCCAATTTGGACCATGACTAAAGAGCATGACTGAATGAGTCATTTTCTGGTTGGCTTGCTGTCCTTTTCTTTGGGTATAGTGGACAGGGTAGGCGAGCTTTTGGATGGCAACTGTCTGGGTAGGTCCAAGTGTCTCTGGGGCCGCCTGCAGTTTCAGCTACCACTAGCGCTCAGCTGGATTTGTTCAATGATCAGAATCTAGAGTCCATTCCAGGGACTTCCCAAAGTCCAGACTTTATGTCTAAGACTACATACCTCTGAAGACCTCATTCCTTCTCTCAACGTTTAATCCACGACTTTAAGACTTACTACCAAGGCTTGTGCCAAGGATAGAGTCAGTGACAGAATATGTGCCTTGCATGTGCCACAAAAACACAAAATATTCCACATCCAACTAGAACTTGTGACCAGCTGGGCTCTCTGGAGAGCCTGAATAGCAGCTTTGGCCAAGAAGTGCTCACACATGGAATGAAGAGCAAGAAACTCAGAGGCTACACGTGTGATAACTGACCCAGCGTATCTGATAAATGTGCTTATGTAGCTTGATCACATCTCTGCACATCTGAGGAGTATATAGGAACTGAGCCCTCAACTCAGCTGCACAGTCTCAGAGAGGCCAACCCATCTATTGGTGAACTTAATAAGTGCTTTCTTGCCCCCTGAATGCTGATGGCATCTGCCATCGCTGCTATTCATCCAGCACTGCTGGGCTCTGCCATGGGTGATGAATTATTTTTAAGTTTATCTCCCATAGTTCTTACTTGATTGTGGAATCAGCAAATGCTTTAGAGATGTTATTTACCCAAATGGCAAAACTGTGGCAATTGGAAGAATCTGTGATTTGCTCAAGGTCACCAGATTCCCATTATCCAAGGCCTGGAGGGAAGAACAGTCAGGCCCTGGCGCCAAAGCAGCACTTCTAGGGTGGGGGTGGGGGTGGGATTACACAGTGACAACCCCTAACAGAAGCCCCAGGGCCCTGCTCTTATAGACAAATGAGGGGGACCACTCTTTCCCTCGGATTTTGTCCTGTATAGAAACACTGTGGACGCCTTCAACACAGATTCCTGCACCAGGTTTCATTCTTTGCAAGTAAGAACAGTTCTGCCTTTCACTGACGTCTTCCTGAATAAGTAAAAAAGGACTAGGAAGCAATCTGAGGATTAGGGACAAACTCCTGGTCAAGGAGATCTTCTGCTGGCATTCTGGGCTCTTCAGAGATGACGTTAGTGCCTGAAAGAGCTTTGAGTGTTCCGTGTGTCTTCACGAGAGCAGATCACCAATGACCACAGCAGTGGGAGAGTTATAGAGATGCCCAGACCCACTTAGTCATAAATTAACTCTGAGACCTTGAGCCCTCAACCTGCATGCTGCCCTCATCTGAGAGATGGGCCAATCCATGGCCAACTGATGTCATCATGGCTAAAGTGAGCATCATATTCTAAGAATAAATGTGCACGTGGTAGTATGCCTCCTCTTTCTCCATCTTTCAGTCTTGCTGCACTAGTCAAACAAGTAACAGAGATTTTAAAAAAAAATTAAAAAGACGAATCATTGGCTAACTTTACTGGTGTCTAGATGACAGGATTATATATAAATGGGACAACCCAAAGATCTGTTTGTGTGTGTGTGTGTTTGTGTGTGTGAATCACAATATGTGATTCACTTCGACTGTTGGTGCCAACAAGATGAAAGATTTAGTAAGTAATAGCACAGACTTCTATTTTTTGTGGGGGGGTGGGGGGGTCACATCCGGCGATGCACAGAGTTATTCCTGGCTCTGCACTCAGGAATTATTCCTGGGGTGCTCAGGGGACTATATGGGATACTGGGGATTGAACCTGGGTCTGCTGTGTGCAAGGCAAATGCCCTACCCGCTGTGCTATCGCTCCAGCCCAGAACTTCTATCTTTGATACTAGACCTTTCTAGTCTCTTTTTAAAACCCTCAAGACCCATTTCCTAATCTGCCATTTTTCTGATCACTCCTACTTGAACCATCGGTCAATGCAGGCTTCTTAGGGCCTAGCTGATTTTGGAAGCTTCCAAAAATTGATTTGGGGGGTGTTGCAAGAAGCTCCTATCACTTAGACTTGACACTCTCTAAACCCTGGGGTGGGAGAGGGGAACGATGAAGACAATCTTGAAAATGGCCATTGTTCTTCCTTTCCCATGTGGGCAGCTGGGCATCCTAAAGCCCCAGAACGCTTGAATTCTCTGGAGAGCTCTCTGTCAGAGGTGGCGGGCCGAAGGCTGTGTGCATGGGCATGAAGAGCGCTGTGCTGGCAGTTACTTGCACAAGTTCTCTTTCTGCCCCTGTCTGGTACATGCTTGAACACCAACTAATGAAGAAGCCTCCCCACCCCCACCTCCCCAACCATGGCCATTGAAAGCCTTAGCCATAAGGCAGGGCCTGCTGAGGCTGTGTTTTATTATGTGATCACAAGAACATCTCTTATTTAGGAAACAAACCAGCCCTTGACTCCATGAAATCCCGGTTGGAGCATGATCTAAATGTGTGATCCTTGGGACTGGAGAGATAGCACAGTGGGTAAGGCACTTGCTTTGCATGGCGCCCACCCATGTTTGATTCATGGCATCCCATACGGTTCCCTGAGCACTTCCAGGAGTGATTCCTGACTGCAGTCAGGAATAACCAACCCCTGAGCATTGCCAGGCGCCGCCTAAAGAGAAAAAACAAAGAGTCTGAGCCTTGGATTCTGTTTCCATGTACATTTCCCTCTCCATTTCTAAGATGAGTGACCAGGATTCACTTTTCTGTCCACAGTGAAGAGCACATGAGGACAGGAGAGTTAGCTCGATAGGCTGAGCACTTGCTTTACACCCTCCTCCCCCTCCTAATCCCAGCACTGCCAGCAACGACCCTGCACCCAGAGACAGAAACCCTCCCAAACTCTCCAAGCACTGTTTGGGGGGCATACTCAGGTATGCCCCCCAAACAGCAAACAGCAACAAGAACACAAATCAACAAGAGCTATTTGAAATGCTTTTAAATTTCTGGCTGTAAAGCGGTGCGATGACCAAAGGCAGTCTCTCTGTACGCTGATTTTTAGTACAGGCTTAATGTCTGTATGTAATTATTTTTACTATGCAGGTGAAGCAAGAAATTAAATTGGACTTCTTAATGAGGGGGAAAAAAACTAGTCCCAGAAATGAAAGATCACAGAACTTGAGCAGATAACTCGCTTGCAAATACCCTTCCAGCTTTAGGTCTCTGCTGCTGCTGAAAATGCAATTACCACCCCTCTCCCCACCCCAGCACACACACACACACACACACACACACACACACACATGCACGCAGATCTGTTTTGCTTTCTCTTCGTTTCTCAGGAAAGAAAAGTCCCTCAGGATCTTCGTTTTCTGCCTGCCTGACAAACCTAATAGGAAGCCGACATTAATCTGTAAGTGAGGGTAATGGCTTTTCTGCTGCTTCATACTTGCTCCATCCGATCGGCGGATCCTGAGGAAAGAGAAGGCAATGACAGGGGAGGGACGAGCATTCACTCCTGCAGGGCCAGGTGACCCGCCAGGCAGCAATGCTGAATGAGGCTACAGGAGCTGACGCTTCCCCAAGGAAACAATCTGTTCTCCTGCCACTTGCCCTTCTCCACTTACAGGCACTTGGAGAGAACATTGGCGCTCTGAGTCAAGGCCCAGGGAATCCGATCCCTACCCTTGCTGGAGGAGGGAGTATTGGGTCCAGTATCTCCACGGGGTCTGGTTTGCAGGCAGTCCCCAGAGAGGCAGGCCTAGCAAATGGGGTGGGCTGAGGCTTCACAGGCCCAGACACACTATGCTCCTCTGTCTCCCATGTGCCAAGTGGATACGAATCTCTGTAGCTCCGGATTGCTTCTAGAAATCCATTAGTCAGCCTTTCCTTCACTGGAATCATCTCAGAGGATGGGAATGTGGTTCAACCAGGCCCTGAACAGGGCATTAAGAGGAGCACACTGGGGTTTTCAGCACAGTGTGAAAGCTGATACCCCACCTCCGTCACTTCAGGGTGGCTGGCCTGCCAACCCTCTCTGAGGGGGAAGATGCCCTTGTCCCTGGTTAGCACCACCAGTTAAGGGGAGGGGCCCGCATCCTCTCCCAACCCCCATGGGCGATGCTTTTCTTCCCTCAGACATGGAAGTTTGTTATTGGATCGCTTCTGCTTAAACACAGGACTCCCTTTGCTCTGCCTTTCTGGTCTGAGGAGAAAAGGTGTTCCTTGCTAGTCCCTAACTTCCATTCTCTGGGCTTTAGCTATTTTCTCAGGACTTTTTCTTTTCTTTTTTCTTTTTTTTTTTGCTTTTTGGGTCACACCTGGCGATGCATAGGGGTTACTCCTGGCTCATGCACTCCGGAATTACTCCCAGCGGTGCTTGGGGGACCATATGGGATGCTGGGAATCGAACCCGGGTAAGCCGCGTGCAAGCAAACACCCTACCTGCTGTGCTATCGCTCCAGCCCCTTTCTCGGAACTTCTAATCTATGAAAACTGTTTTGAGGTGAACTCACCAATTCAGTGCAGCTCTCCATTGTCATATCCTCAGCAGAATTGAAGCACAGATGTGTGTGCATGTGTGTGTCTGTGTGTGTGTCTGTGTGGGGGCGGGGGAGAGGGGCACACAGGAAAACAGTGAAGTAACTGGAGTCGCCCAACAGGAAAGGGTGAGGGTAGTTGTCTCTGAGGGGATTCTTCTGCTTCAGTCAATGTCTCCCCCTTTTCTCTTGAAAGCAGCAGCAGGGACTGTGATAAAAGTCTGAGGAACAGGAGCACCTCCACAATACTTTCTTCCACCACTGAGCTGTTGCTTCCCTGACACCTCTGGTTTAATCCCAGACAGAGGAGGGGACCAGGCATTCTTCTGAACACAAAGTGGCCCCTCTCCAAAGGCTCATGGCAGTCCCAGAGAAGGGAACCA
This sequence comes from Sorex araneus, assembly GCF_027595985.1. Lineage (NCBI taxonomy): Eukaryota > Metazoa > Chordata > Mammalia > Eulipotyphla > Soricidae > Sorex > Sorex araneus. The sequence goes on from NC_073310.1 coordinate 28,582,086, forward strand.
TGTCACCCACGGGTGCCATGGAGAGGCTTTCGCAGGCCTGGTTCTAGCAACCCCTATTCTGCCCCTTTCAACTTCTAGTTCAAGAGGCCCTCGACGACAAAGCCAATCCTTGTTGCAGCTGCTTCTCGAAGCAGCAGAGGCCTTTCTGAGAATCGTGCTGAAGCTTGTGGGTGGGGAGTGTTGTTGCAGCAGGGAAAGCTGGCAGTAGCGCCTCCATTTCTAAGTAACCTTTGCCTCGGAGAGTCGCCAGCAATCTGCCTGGAGACTTGCCTTTGATCACCATTTGCTCCCTCCCTGAAGATGTTCTACTTTCCAAGCAGGTGAAAGATGAACCTGATTAAAAATAGACTGGACTTTTCAGAGCCCCTTAGTAGAGAGAAACAACGGGTGCTCCTCCAAGTGGCAAAAAAATACCACCCCAGCCCTGTCTGTTGGGCTGCAGGACTCTGGCTCGGTGAGGCTCACACAGCGCTGAAGACCCCAGAATGTTCCTCTCCTGCACCCCAGAACCCCAGCACTGCCTAGGACCCGAGGTTCATGGCCATTGAGCGCTCTAGTTCACGGGGTTCACCTTGGTGACCGGGGATCACTGTGACCATCTCTGGCTCTTCCCCTCCTTCCCGTTCCCTTGGCCGCTTGATGGACCTGGATTTCTAGAGCTTTCTCAAGTTTGTGGACGCATTCCCAGTGGAAATCATGACATTTTCCGTTTCACATTACACCCTGCACAATGCCTCAGGAAAAGAGCGAGAGAAAGAAAACAGGGCCTGGGAGCCAGCCAGGCCTTGGAGCCCCTCTGTAAACAGCCCGGTCAGGCCATGCCTCTGTCGCGGTCCTCTCTGTTTATCCTGGAGTCACCTCCCTGAGCCTGACAGCTAGCGCGCCAGTGTTTTCTTCCTTAGTCAAAGGCCCGATGAATAGGTTAACTGCCTATTTCTGGCTGCTCATGGGGCACATCTGGATAAAGGCGTGCCTCTCTACTTCATTGTGTGTGTGTGTGTGTGTGTGTGTGTGTGTGTGTGTGTATGTGTTTTTTAAAAAACTTTACTTTCGACTGCCATGGTAACTGCTGCATGTTTGGCAAAGGGAAGGAGGGAGGGGGAAAAAAAAGCTAGGAGAGAAGAAAAGGAGCTCTCAGCGCAGGGCTGGCGGCTGTCCAGGGTAATCATGCTGCAGAACTGAAATGAGGCCTCTGGCAGGCAGCCAAGTTACAAAGAACAAAGCTGTCAGTTCCTAATGTTGGCGGCAAAGCTTGTTTGGCACCCATATATGGTTTCCCAGAACTCCCTGCCTTGGCCGCCTTCCATTCCCTTCAGGGCAGCAAACAGGATTAGCACAGCTCTGAGTTGTTTTTCTCCTCTCTCCTCCAACTGTTCCAATGACATCATCCCTGCTGCATTCATTTGCCAGCCTGCTGGGTTTTTTCTCTCTCTGCACCTCCCTCCCCCTGCCGCCCCCCCCCCCCTCTCTCTCACACACACACACACGCACAGAACACACTCGAGCAAGCACACACACCTCACCTCCACTCCCACTTCCTTCCTGTCGCCGCCCCCTCTCCCCTGACTTTCTTTAAACAACGATGTTTTAGGTCATTCTTCTTGTCCAGCTCCTCTCTGTTAAATTAAAAACGCCCCAGTGCTTGTACATTTAGCTGAATCAAGCCAGACGTTGTATTTTATTTTTATAACTGAATTCCTGTGAGATAAAATCTCATTTTCCTTAACAGGCTGTAATCAGCACTCGAAGGGCTGTGGTTTCCAACTGCCCCATCTCGTGCTTCCTTATGAAGCTCCACTAAGAAGTGAACTTGGCTCTCTTTCAGGTTTAAAGGGCCCGCAGCCGGTCATACATTCCTTGCACACACACACACACACACACACACACACACACACACACACACACACACACAATGTACTCACGAAGACCGTTGTACATTCACACACGGGTGCACACACCCACAACTACAAAGACAAAGGGCACGAAAATATCCCCTGAGACCAATGGACATATAATCAGTACACGGTGTCATTTTTTCCCTTCCCAGGAGGAAAATAGGTGAATACGTAGAAGCTGAGAGCTGCTTCCGAAACGACTGGTTTAAACTAGCAGGCAGGCAGGCGTTATGCAACTAATGGCTGGGTTCATGAAAGGAATCGAGGTTCACCGACTGCATAAACGCTCCCCGCCCCAACCCCCCCCACCACCTCACTCTGATTCATGAACTAGTTTTCAGATTCATGAATCACTCGGGAGCCAGCAAGAGAAAAATGAGTAGTATTGATCTCATTTCAATTGAAATTGGCTCATTATGGCAATGCTGGCTGCAGTCAGCTTTCCATAACCAGATGCTTGCCAGCACCCAAGAATTCCAGGCAGACACCCCCACCTTTGGGTGGGGCAGGAATCCTTGGGTGAAGCCTTATGTGACAGATTCCCTCCTTCTAATTAAATGGGCAGAATAAGATCTATTTATCCAAGGGCCTGCGTCCCACTGTCCTTGGATTTACCTGTTGTCTTGGAATGTTCTCCCCCTTAAAATAAATTTTTCTTTTTTAACTTTGGATGAAATCTTCCAAATAATATTTCAATGCAAGTTGTTATTTTCTGGATTTTTAGTGACTTTTCAAGGACTGGAATCCAACTTGACTCCGATATCATGGGGCTTGTTGGGTTTTGCTTGCTTTCCCTTCCTGCCCTATTGTTGTCGTGACGCCCCCAGGCAGCACACTTGGTTGTGGCATCAGGGGTCGCAAATGTCAGTGTAGCATCACTAGCATCACTGGGGATCAGATTCATGACGTGCAGGAATACTTCCACTGAAGCATCCCAGGGCAATGGGGCTGTTGGTTGTCTTAAAAGCAGACCAGTAGCTCTAAACTATGTGGTCCCTCCTTGCCCTTTCTTCAGGCAAAGGACTGAGGACTATGGGCCCTGCTAAATTTGGGCCCAGCTGCTTTACATAATAAGGAAAGGCTACACACCACTTGGATGACTGCCATAGCATGGAGATGGGGTGCTGGGATTTTATAAAACCATTCTTTCCTTTCCGAATGAAGTGAAGAAGTGGGATCTGAGCCTGGGAGCAGAGGCATCACAGAATCCTGATTTCCAGGCCAAGGAACTCACTTGTCTCCAATTCTGTTTTTTCTCTTCCCTTGAGTTCCAACACAACCGTCGTATCTCTGGATATGCCCCCTCCCTGACCCAGCCACACACACTAGCTTCATGCCTATGACTGGGAAATCTTTTTACTTCTTTCTCCCTCCCTCCCTCCCTCCCTCCCTCCCTCCCTCCCTCCCTCCCTCCCTCCCTTCCTTCCTTCCTTCCTTCCTTCCTTCCTTCCTTCCTTCCTTCCTTCCTTCCTTCCTTCCTTCCTTCCTTCCTTCCTCCCTCCCTCCCTCCCTTCCTCCCTTCCTTCCTCCCTTCCTCCCTTTCTCCCTTCCTTCCTTCCTTCCTTCCTTCCTTCCTTCCTTCCTTCCTTCCTTCCTTCCTTCCTTCCTTCCTTCCTTCCTTCCTCCCTCCCTCCCTCCCTTCCTCCCTTCCTTCCTCCCTTCCTCCCTTTCTCCCTTCCTTCCTTCCTTCCTTCCTTCCTTCCTTCCTCTCTCTTTCTTTCTTCCTTCCTCTTTCTTTCTTTCTTCTTTCCTTCCTTCCTTTCTTCCTCCCTTTCTTTCTTTCTTTCTTTCTTTCTTTCTTTCTTTCTTTCTTTCTTTCTTTCTTTCTTTCTTTCTTCTCTCTCTCTCTCTTTCTTTCTTTCTTTCTTTCTTTCTTTCTTTCTTTCTTTCTTTCTTTCTTTCTTTCTTTCTTTCTTTCTCCCTTTTTCTTTCTTTCCTTCCTTCTTTCTTTCTCTTTCTTTCTTTCTTTCTTTCTTTCTTTCTTTCTTTCTTTCTTTCTTTCTTTCTTTCTTTCTTTCTTTCTTTCTTTCTTTCTCTTTCTCCCTTTCTCTTTCTTTCCTTCTTTCTTTCTTTCCTTCTTTCTTTCTTTCTTTCTTTCTTTCTTTCTTTCTTTCTTTCTTTCTTTCTTTCTTTCTTTCTTTCTTTCTATCTTTTTCACTTTCTCCCTTTCTCTTTCTTTCTTTCCCTCTTTCTTTCTCTTTCTCCCTTTCTCCCTTTCTCTCTCTCTTTCTTTCTTTCTTTCTTTCTTTCTTTCTTTCTTTCTTTCTTTCTTTCTTTCTTTCTCCTCTAAACATTTATTTATTTATTTATTTATTTATAAAATCACTATGAGATAGATCCTTACAAAGCTGTTCATGATTAGGCTTTGGTCATACAGTGTTCCAACACTCATCTCTTCACCTGCGTACATTTCCTAGCACCAGTGTCCCCAATTTCCCTCCCATCACCCCCCACCTCCCACCCTTCAGCCTGCCTCTATGGCAGGCATTTTTTTCTCCTTCTCTATAACACTGCAGTTTGGGCATCCTGTGTAAGCAGATTGTGAGTTCTTGGCCTTGACTGCAGGCTTTCAAAGGGTATTTTTGTCAGGGGGTTTCTGCTCCCAGGTTCCTCTCTTCTACTTCTGCCCTCCCAACCCTGGGAGACTTAAAACAATTGTCTGGACATATGCTTTTCAGAAAACTCATGCAAGTTAGCAACTATCACCAGAAAAGGATTCGATCTTAATCTGCATGATTCTGGATCCAAGAGTTTAGAAATGAGATTCTTATCCATTTACTTCAGACTTACAGTCGCACCATTAGATGCATTTCATTTGGCAGGAACTTGATGATGTGACCTTATTCCCTTTTATTCCTGCAGTGCTCACAGGGACTGGGAGCAGCCCAAAGAGGGGGAAAGATACGTTTGTGTGCATTTCAATCAGCAGCAGACTCGAGGGAAGAGAGCTGCCTGCCGTTCCGTGAGGTCTGTTGTGAAGGTGCCTTTCAGCCTGGCGTTTCTCAAGGCCTCCTAGGCTGAACCTGCAGTCAACTGGCGTTTCAGATCGGCTGGGGCACCAGGGGTTAAAATCACTCCCACAAATGTGTTGGCTGGCCTCAGAGCAAATGGGGATAGTGGGTTGGCTCATGTTTTGCATTAACTCGTTTGATTTTTTTTTCCACTGCAGCCTCCCATTCTATGATAAGGCTGAGCTGCTAGGAAAGCTTATGTAACACCCACCACTGGCCTCGGCTTCTCGGAGCAGCCAGTGTTCTGTTTCCAGAGTCCCCCATAAACCTGGCAGCACATCAAAACCTCTGTTTCATAACAGACCAGAAATAGGATTTTCTAATAACATTCCAAGGACTGGACTTATCGTGCAGGGGTCTGGACATTTATGAATTGTTAATGGTTAACTATACACAGAGACCCCCACCACATCCGACTGGCTGTCTCTGGAGCGGAGGAGGAAAGGGGAAATCAGGAAAAAAAAAAAAAGGAAAGGAAAAAAAAACAACCCGGAGTTGCTACATCCAGGATCTCTTGGTTAGTGACTTGAGCCCTCATCAGAGAATTTGTTAAATAATCTCAAACATATTGAGGATCTTACTCATGTATTTTTCTAAAAAAAGAAGAAGAAAAAAAGACCTTCCTTCCTGCTTCTTCCTTCATTCATGGGGAATGTGGTTTCCTTTTATTTTATTACTAGACAAAGCACCAGTGGTCACAGATTTAACCCCTGTTTCTTTTCTGGGGGAGGGCTGGCTTCTTCCATGGATACGCCTCATTTTGGGGGAGCCTGGCCTCATGCGTTGGACAGATCTCACATTGAAAACCCAACGCCAGGGACAGGGCGGGGTGAAGAGAGTGATCGCAGATTGATAGAATGGATCAAGAGATGGTCTTGCCTTCCCCTCTCTACCCACATGTTACCTCTGGACTGCCCACTCTGCCTCGTCTGGTCCTGGTTTAGATTATAACAGGCCTGGGAGTTCCCTCCACAAGGCCATTTGCAGCCTCTTTAGATGTCACTTGGGGAAACTTCTTCCTGGTATTCCAACCGCAGATCCCTTTGTTCCATTTCATCAGCTGTGCCTTTCTTGGGGTTCTGCCTGGAATGCAAGTTGCACTGCGCTTCTTGTGCAATTTGCATAAGGCCCTCACTTCAAAACTGAAGCGGCCCTGGGGCAGCCTGCTATGGAGACTCACCTCAGGATACCTGCTAGGCTCACCTTGAGGGAGAATGCAGGGTACTGATGGCAAAGCAGCACCCAGTACTGAGGTGGATATTGCATGCCATGCCTCCCCCCCAACACCTCCTCCTTCCCAGCCCCTCCTGCATCCCTGCCATCTCCCTGCTGGTCTTTCCAAAAGAAGCTCCTTGGATTTCCCTGTTTTTCCGAAGTGGGAGATGCGGCCCCCACTATGGGAGGGGAGCACTGGGATGATTCTACAAGGCAGGGGTAGAGGGGGAGGAGGGCGGGGGTGGGGGGGTGAGTGGGCAGTAACCTCTTGTGAAAGTGAAGGTACTTTCTGTTTGTTTTTTTTAAGCTGATTTCTGGGCTGCAGCGATAGCACAGCGGGTAGGGCGTTTGCCTTGCACACCACCGACTGGGGTTCGATTCCTCTGCCCCTCTCAGAGAGCCTGGCAAGCTACCCGTGGCGTATTCAATATGCCGAAAACAGTAACAACAAGTCTCACAACGGAGACGTTACTGATGCCAGCTCTAGTAAGTCGATGGGCAATGGGATGATAGTGACAGTGACAGTGAAGCTGATTTCTAGGGGCACCGAGTAACGATTTTTCTGGAAAAGGGATGGTACGCCAAATACATTTGGGGACCTCAGACGCACCTGAACAGCCTGTGAGGATTTCATCTGCACAGTCCCACAGGGGATGGAGCGGCAGCTCATTTCTGTGCATGGGACCTCAGCCTCTGCCCAGCCAGAGCTGCGATGACCCTTCCTCTCCCGACCCTTTGCTCTGTGTTTCCACATGGGACCTGTGTCTTAGCCTTAATTGTTGGCGCCCTTGCCCTGATCTTGAACAGTTCCTGTGTTGCAAAGTTCCTTTATTTTTCTGGGTTTGGAGTAGTGGCCTCCAGACGTAAGTACCTACCCTGGGCTTTCCAGGGTAACTCACTCGGTTATTTCTCCCAGGGCCATTATCAGCATCTTTCTAGTCTCACTGGGGTATGACACAGCACCTTCCCGTTTCATTTCATGTGTGTTTGTTTCATCTGCTACATCTCTCTCTTTTGCTTCACTGGTGAGCATGACCCAGAGGCTCTGTGAGGGTCCTAGTGGTCTCTTAAGCCCTCTTGGGTCCTAGGGAAGACCCACACCTGTCCCCTAAGGCCCCCCTCGCCCCCCCTCCCCCCTCCCCCCCTGCTCCAGCCCTCAAGGTGAAACCTTCCTAGGAAACCGCAGTTGGGGCGAGCTTCCCTCACCATGCAGAGATTTAATATCCTGGTGATCCATTTAGCGCCTGGACACCTGGTTGCTATGGAGATGGTTGTCATAAAAACACACCGATCTGGAGAGAGATATCAAACTGATCCCTGCGGTAGACAAATGGACACATTAGCTCAGAGAAATGGCCTGCTGCTTATCACTCCCCTTTGTTGACACAGTGCCTCTGCCTTTCAAATTCAACCTGGGGGAGCGCCTTCGAACTAGGTCAGTTCAAATCCATGTTCAGTTAATATTCCATAAGGGACAATCAGAGCTTCATCAGATGCCAGATGCCCTGTCTGCTGTCCCCAGCTGAGCCTGTCAAGGGGAGGCTGGTCTTTTGGCACAGGGTGTTCTTTGCTTATCATTGATCTATCCGCACAGCTGAGCAGAGCCGAGCAGGCAGAATCAAAACACTGACCCCGGTGCTTCTGAGTGACGGGGAAGGAGAAACAGGTGTGAGTAGAAATGATGGCCTTGGATGCACTACCCAGTACGAAAGGATAGAAGCTGAAAGGGCCTTCGGAGACCTAGCAGGGCCCTGCTCTCCACCTGCAGCGGTGGCCTGCCAGCCCAGACCTGGGTGGTTTGGCCAGAAGCACTTATCTGTGGTGTGGAGGCATCCACTAAGCACCCTTACCGTAGCATCATGTAAACTTTCAAACCTGCACACATGTGGTTATTGCTTGCTAAAGGTTAATTTCTCCCTAAGTCTGGTCTAAGTGCAGAAACCGGTAAAACATGTCCTTCCTCTTGACTCCACCACAGCTCTGGCCCTGCAAAGGGGCAGGTAGAGACTTCTTTTGTGACTCACAAATGATAATGGGAAACTCACTGGGACTAAAGGATGAATGTGATGGGGTGTTCTTTTGCTTATTTGTTTTACCATTGGCAAAGATGTTTGGTGGTGAAAGAAATGGCGGGGGGGGGGCAGCTATGACAGTGATCATGTTATGAATGCTGACAAGGTCTACTTCTAAAATCCTCACAGGGTGAACAGCTTGTGTTCAAAGTGAGAATATGAGAACCCTATTTCCCCCCAGCCCCCGCACTCTCCTCACACAGCCTTGACTGGGTAGGCAAGCCTGAATTAACACCTGAGCCCCAGATCACCTTGTATTATTTTCTTCTTTTGGAAGATTCTAGAAAATGGGTCATAACTTAGTCATGGCTTGGTATTTTTTATTCAGCAATTCCTCCAGTTACTGCATGCTTCCATTTAATTTCCTTCCTTCCTTCCTTCCTTCCTTCCTTCCTTCCTTCCTTCCTTCCTTCCTTCCTTCCTTCCTTCCTTCCTTCCTTCCTTCCTTCCTTCCTTCCTTCCTTCCTTTCCTTTCTTTCTTTCTTTCTTTCTTTCTTTCTTCCTTCCTTCCTTCCTTCCTTCCTTCCTTCCTTCCTTCCTTCCTTCCTTCCTTCCTTCCTTCCTTTCTTTCTTTCTTTCTTTCTTTCTTTCTTTCTTTCTTTCTTTCTTTCTTTCTTTCTTTCTTTCTTTCTTTCTTTCTTTCTTTCCTTGTCACACCTGGTGATGCACAAAGGTTACTCCTGGTTCTGCACTCAGGAATTACTCCTGGCGGTGCTCAGGGGATATGGGATGCTGGGAATCGAACCCGGGTCGGCCGTGTGCAAGGCAAACACCCTACCCACTGTGCTGTTGCTGCAGCCTCCTTTTAATTTTCTTAATGAAAGACTTTTTTTCCTTTTCCTATTTAAAAATTTAAAGCAAAAGCATTTAGGGCTGGAGGAATAGCACAGCAGGTAGGGCGTTTGCCTTGCACCCGGCCGACCTGGGTTCCATTCCCAGCATCCCATATGGTCCCCTGAGCACCGACAGGGGTGATTCCTGAGTGCAGAGCCAGGAAGAAACCCCTGTGCATTGCCGGGTGTGACCCAAAAAGAAAAAAAATAAATAAAGCAAAAGCATTTACAACTTTTGCTTTATTCAATCCTAGCACATTGCTACTAAGAGAGGAGGTGAAGTTCAGAACCAGCCTAATAATATATGACTCTGAGGACAATTAGTGCACGTCTCACGCTTGAGTTTAGGATGAGATGTGATGTAATGTCAGGACACCCGCTCTCAGCTCCCCCTCTCTATACGATGTTATTAAAAACTATCACCTCTACAGTGTTGTAAACATTGTTGCACTAAATACCTTGAGATGTGTATTGTATTATATTAGCCTCTTATTTGCATATCTTCAATTTCTCTAAATGCTCCTTAATCCCTCCTTATCAATAGTTTATTGACAACATCATTATTTCCCAATTGTCCTTGCCCCTTATCTCTGTTTTTCATGTTTAAGGTAATTTTTTTAAAAGGCTTTTAATGCCTCAGCTCATTTTGAACTCCTTTGGCTTCTAACATCCTTCGGTCAGTAAATGCTCCTACTTTTGCTTTGGGCATACTTCTTCCCCCTTGCAACAATGAAAAAAGCAAACATGCTTCTGAAAACACACCCTATTCCCCATCGTTCCTTTGGTTGGCTTGAAACTATTTTGCTTTGTTGTTGTTGTTGTCATCGTCGCCTGCCCTTGAGCTTTCCCTGAAAACTTTGACTTAGTTATGGCTTTCTTATTTTCCACTCTGTCTTCTCTTGAAAGAGTTCAGGAGATGGGGACTGGGAGGGGTTGCTTTTTTGATCTCCTACCCCACCTGCCCCTGAACACACAGGAGAGGGAGGGAGGGAAACTTCTTTCTTGTTCTTTTTTGACTGTTTTCTTGGGCCCTGCAGTCTTGGCCTGCACTTACGGTCTCTTTCATGTTATCTTCCAAGGCAACAGCTCACATCCTGGCAAACCAGACAATGAGAGTGTGTGTCTTTAGTTAGCTTTTATACCTTTTGTTTCAGAATGCAGGATTTCCTTATAGTGTGTTTGGGCTTTTCAAAAAGCGTATTTACTAATGCAGAGAGGTGCCAGACTCACGCCCTGAAGAACACAGGCCAAGTTTATATGTGCCTGAAAATATGCCATCATGTCCAGGCCCATTTGATGCTCTGGGCCAACTAAAAGGCTGATTTGATTACTGTGTGCTCTGTCCGTTGTTTGCCAAAAAAGTGGCTGCCAAAATAGGCTAAAACCTTAGCTCACTGAGTCTTATATATAGAGAGAACTGGGCTAGAAATTCAGAGCAGAGTACAGTTAGAAATGGGAACAAATGATTATATTTTTAAATATGGTTTTGTTTACACACTGGTTGTCCATTCATTATTTGTTTAGGCTATCTTGACTTGATTAAAAGTGAAGGCATGATTCCTTTAAAATGTGTCTGTCCAACTAGGTTTAAACCTCCATTCTTACATTTTGTCCCAAGGCCCTGTCTTACTACAGTGCTTTCCATGCAATACAATACTCACATAAATAAATATAAAAGGTCACAGGATCTTTTCAAGAGAGAGAGGATATATGATCTGCATGATAGAGCCACAAACAGGACCCTGAGTCTTGGGTATGCTGTAGATCTACCAATTACTTCTAACCAAGGTAGCCCAACAGGTTTGTTTTATTTTCCTTTATATGCCAGTGTGGTATCTTACCCAAGGAGCACTGGAGGAGAGGTCACAAGAATGTAGATTCATCAAGAATGTGCACACCCATGTAGGCATACAGAGACAAAGGGCAGGCTTGTTCTCTTGCACTAATCCTGAGCCATGGGACGTGGCCTTAGGTGTTAACACTGCCTCCACGGTGCTGAGCCAGCCTTCTACTCAACACCAATTCTGGCATTTGGACCTTGGGTGCTAAACAGTTATGGAGTTTGGGTGATGTGAGATGACCTAAAAGACCTGGGTTCAAAGAATTAGTCCAGTAAATCCTATTCTTTTTCTGTATTTGCCCCTTTACACTGCAGCAGTGTTTCACCACGAAAATCTCCATCAACTAAGAAATAAAAGTCTTCAGGGTGCGGGAGCAATAGCACAGTCGGCAGGGCATTTGCCTTGCATTCAGCCAACTGGAGTTCGATCCCCAGCACCTACATGATTTCCCTGAGCACCGCCAGGAGTAGTTCCTAAGTGCAGAGCCAGAAGGAACCCCTGAACACTGCCAGCTGTGGCCCCAAAACCAAAAAATTAAAACATAAAATCTTCGAATAGTATATTTTGTTTGAATACACTATTGTGTATAACCATCTCTGTCATCCTATTAACTTTTTTAGTCTATTGTTCCCAACCAGAATAAAACATGATCTTCTCTCGAAGCAGTTACTCTCTCCTAATTTAAAATTCATTTAATATCTTTTTTTTTGGGTGCCTAAAGTACAACAGCTCTCTATCAAAGCACCATTCCTTGTGCTGTAGCATAACAACAAATTAAACAGTAAACTCTTGAGAGTCAGGATTGTGTCTTTTTTCTCCTATCATGACTCAAGCTAAATATTTCCTGGGATTTATCATTTTTATTTTGACATATCTGTCCAGATGTCTCTCTTGAAGCATTGATGGAAAGCTCTTTGGGCACATGGACTTTGCCATGTTTACCTTTCTGTCCCCAGCGCTGCACAGATGTCCGTCTCATCGAAGGTATTCTAAGGTTATTGCATGGTTGAAGCTGTGCAATAGAAGCGAGAGTCCACATCACCCTTGCCACACTTTCTGTCAGATCTTTCTTTTTCTTTTAAAAAAATCACTTCTTTCTTGCTGTCTCCATTTATTTCCTTCTTATTTCTCTTATGTCTAATGACACCTGGCTTTTTCTCTTCCCCTTCAGTGCTTCACTGTAACAGTTCTTCCTCAGATGAACACAGACCTCCTACATGCCTATATTCCAAAGGACATTTTTCAGGAGGTCCCTTTTTCAATCCTCTTGAAATATTTAACGTTGAATCATTTATAGTGAAACACTTTCCTTGGTGTTCAGGATGGGGTATTCTTCTGCTAGTCTTCATTTCAAATAAGCCGGTGTGACTCGTTGATGCAGGCACCCAGATTCCCCCTTCTGTTCCATGTTCTACCTCAGCAACCCTAATCTAACCAGGACTCTCCCCAAAATATATCTATTTAAATGCTTCCCCCTCCATCTTCTTCCACAAAGACCTCATCACAGAGTGTTGGATTCTCATTCCCCTTAGTCTACTAGACCACTCCAGTTGAGGACCCTACAGTCCCTATACGTCACTCTCTTCCTACCAAAATCTGTACCTACCTTCAACTAATAATCCTTGCTATATTCTGAGTGTCTGGAGCTAAATAGCTCAACATTTTGCCTCTCGCTCACCTCCACATTGCCAGTGGATATATCTTTCTTGAATCCATGATCTAAGAAATCCATGATCTAAGTGATCATCCCATCCTAACCTCTACATGCACAGACACCCCCAGAACAAAAATGTAAAGCCCTCTGAGCTCAGCACTGCTTTTCAGCTTTCCTTAAGTGTTTACAGGTCCCACATGCCCACCTCCTGGCCCAGCTGACAGTCCCTAACTGGTACTTTGAGATGCATCTCTCCTCTCTCGCCATCAGTGAAGTCTTTGTTGACCCATTCCAGCAGACCTGCTAACTCCTTCTTTTGCTTTCCATCACTTGGAACATTGTTCCCCCAAACTGCTTCCTCTGTTATTTTGTGAAACCCTTTCGTCCTTTTTCTTCTCAACAAGGCTTCAACCCCTTCAAAGGTATGGTCGCTTGAAGGTGCCATTTTCTGAGCCACCTCCTGCCATTCATCTCTTCTTGACAATCAGGATCACTTTGAAGGATATGGCCAAAGAATGAGGAGAGTCAAGAGCCCTGGGATTCCATTTCTCTGGATGCTTTCTTGTTGTTATCTGGTCCACTGGAGCAAGGGTAGTCATGCAGTTGAATTCATCATTGGTTCCTTGTTGTTGACTTTAGAGTTGTATGGAGAGAAATTGTATTCTGTTGTTTATGTGCTTTAACAAATCTTTTCAATTTTAGACTGGCAGCACCTTCATTCTGAAGGGGCCTGCACACCAAGATGTGGGCAAAAGGGTGGGCAAAAGAAACCCAGAGAATTCACTTCTACCAATGTCTTTAGTGTGTTACTTCACAGCTACAATGGTTTATGCCCAAATCTACCCACAAATGCGTATAATACACCCTTTATTCCTTGTGCTTTTGCTGTTTGTCTCAGCCTCCTCAACTGGTGAATGCCGTCAAATTTCCTGTATTCCTTGTCTGTGTGTCTTCCACTCTCCTTTCCCATTTTGCTCTTATGAGAATGGTGTTGCAATGGTGATTTTCTCCATTTCACCCATGTGGGAGCTAGAAACGATCAGCTGAAAGCAGGACAACAATGGTGCTCCAGAGCAAGGGAAGTAGAAGTCTAACTAGTCACAGGTTTTCTATGGCACCCGAGTGTTATACAATGAAGCTGTTCAGAAAGATCATACTACATACTGTCTGGATAAAATGAAGTCTGTCGTATTCACTGGGCCATTTTTCTTGCCTACGTGGTGGTCCCGTGTGGGTTGACTTTTCTGAAGTGCTCCTCCCTCTGTAGTTAATGATAAGCATTTAGGTTGGACAAAGAATCAAAGTAAGGCCCTTCACCTCTTGCATCAGACACCATTGCTTCCTTATTCTGTGACAGTTTCACCTTTTCTTGGCATTATAAAAGAAATGTAGAATATATTTTCCATAATTTTCAAAGATTCCCAGTCAATTTTTCTAATACAGCAGCAATTTCCATTATACTTTCATTCTTGATTCATCTGTTTAAAATGTAGCCATGTAGTTTGAAGAGCCACGAAGAAATAAATTGGGTTAGGGGCTGATGAGGATAATTGCTTCAGTTGAGCAGTCCTGCTGTAAGTCTTGAAGTGAAATTATCTTTGGGATCTAAATGGTACCTGAATTTTGTACAAGAGCTGGGCAATTGACTATGATTTAAAATGATCACTTTCCTATACTTCAAATGCACTAAAACAAGCATTTTTTGCAATCACTCAGGGAACATTTGAAAATTGAAGTTATGTTATTTAGTTTGAAGAAAGGTGACTGGATAATTGGTCTACAAGTGCATTAAGTGTTATTATATAGCATTATTTACCACCAAATATCACACAAAACTTACAGGGACTTAAGGTGTACAAGAAATATATAGGTTAGATCATAGAAGAGCAAAAATCCCCCAAACAAGCTAATGCTCAAGAGATTTTCAGATAGTTTTAGATAGGTCTAGAGAGACAATATTAGGGGGACAAACTTATTGAAAACTTCCTTATGGTTTCTCACTAATATTATAGAGTTTATATCATAAAGCAGAGGTACTAGTGTGACTTTGGGACTTTCTGGTTATTTGCTTCTGTTAGGATGCCAACAGTCTTTGTTCTGCACCACTCTGGCTTTCTGTGTCACACATCATGTCTTCTTGATTTTCTCAGAAGGTCCAATATCTAATTTCCTGGCCTGTACTTGCAGAAACCAATAGATATTAAGCCATGATTGATTGTTGAACATAAAATGCCTTTCCTGGAGAAGGCGATGCTGGCTAGGTCTAAGGGGATGAGACCACATTTTCTTCTTTTTGTCAGAGAACCTTACTGATTCCCCTGTAAAAACAGTTATGGCCTCTAGCCAAATTGCAGTTGTGTGTACTGCGGGGAGAAGCAGGCTAGGTACGGGGGTAGTGGGGGAACTGTCACTCCACAGGTCACGTTCTTCCTTTATACACTTCATTAGGGACATTCTTCTACTTTGGGACAATTGTCTGGACAATTCTTGGAAGGTTCTAGAAGTGCCCACTAAAATGGCAAATATGAGACAAGTTTTCTGACCTGAGACTAGCATAGACTCCCTTTTTGCTCCCAAACACCAACCATTTCCTTTTGTAAAGGACCAGGCTTTCCCCGCCTCCCCTCCCCTTCACCCCCCGCCCCGTACCTCCTTTTTGTCATTGTCCTTTCTTTGGTCCCTGTTAATCTAAACCCAGGCAAAAGACAGGCCCCAGAGAGACACTGTAAGATGGCACTTTGTAGCAAAGTGCCTATGAGATTCTGCATTGTCCTGATGACCTAGTTCATGCCCTCAATATGCCTATGAAAGTTGCAGGAGTTTTCTGAAGGGCCAAATCATTCAGCTTTTATTTTTGTACCTCTGTATAAATTGTTCTCAGCTGGCTGAATAGAGTAGAATCACTTATGCAGCTTTTGAATAGTATCTAAACCTGTCTTCTGCACCCCCCACTCACTTCTCCTTGACCAATTAATTTGGATTCTTGGGGGGGAGGAAGTTGGCAGTGGTGCTTTTTATAAAACTCCCCAGGTGTTTGTGTAATGCGTGGCCTTGCTAGAGAATGGCAGATCAGTGGTTTTTCACTCTGGGAAGAGAGATAGCAAAATGCCAGTGTTGGGGCAAGTTTTCCGAATGGAAAGGAGCCCTACTCTTTGCAGGATCTAAGCCAGCCACTGGCTCTCCGGTGTGCAAAGGACAGATACATTTCTCTGTAAGGAGAGATTCTGAAAGAGAAAGGTTCATTCACATTCTAGCTTGTCATGCAATGAGTCACATACCGGCAACATAGTCGAGAGAGAGAGAGAGAGAGAGAGAGAGAGAGAGAGAGAGAGAGAGAGAGAGAGAGAGAGAGAGAGAGAGACTCTGCATGGAGTTTCCTGCCAAGGTTTTCAAGCCTGAGTGGTTTGTATTATGAGTGGGGTCTTGTGAAGAGAGGGATAAACAGGATTTTGTGGCAGGCATAACAGAGGGCAGGTATTGAGCAGCATGATTTGCCAAGGGGGGCTAAATTGTGACCCGTAGACAAACAGGGTCTCAGGGTCCCAGTTCTTCCCTGAGAGTCTAACTTGAGCTGAACACCATCAGGGACAGAACAAGTATAGTGGCAAGAAGGCACACAGGGGCAGTGCCTCCTTGTGGGCCTGGGGAATGTCAGAAAATAAGGTGGGGAGACCAGCAAGAGCTATCCCTGTCATGAACCATATTTATTTACTAATTAATTTTAGTTGAGACACCACAATTTATAATATGGTTAATGATAGGTTTTATGCATGCAGAAATATAAGAAATATAATATATATATTTCAGCCTAGTCACTGTCACTGTCACTATCATCCCGTTGCTCATCGATTTGCTCGAGTGGGCACCAGTAATGTCTCTCATTGTGAGACTTATTGTTACTATTATTTTTTTTTTGGCATATCCAATATGCCGTGGGTAGCTTGCCAGGCTCTGCTGTGCGGGCTCGATATATATATCACTGTCACTGTATTATTGTCATCCTGTTGATCATCAATTTGCTCGAGTGGGTGCCAGTAACGTCCTCATTCATCCTAGCCCTGAGATTTTAACGGCCTCTCTTTACTTGTTCTTCCCAGTGGTACCACATTAGAGACTCTTTCAGGGTAAGGGGAATGAGACCCATCATTATTACTGTATTTGGCATATCGAATACGCAATGGAATATGTACATATATATGTATATATATGTAAATATATATACACACACACACACACACACATACCCCTCCTCCTCCCCCCACTCCACTCCCCCCACACACATCTGGAGAAAGAGTACAGTCACTCAGAGCATTTGCATTTGGCTTTCAAACCAAAGGCCACATCTTTCGAAACCCTTGTGTCCCACCATGATCCTGCCAGCTCTGCTGTTTGTGATCCCTGGTGCTGCAAGTAATTTCTGGATGCACCGCAACCAGGTGTGTGTAAACAGCACCCCCCAGCCCCCCAACACACACACACACAATGAGATAAACAAGTGACATGACCAGAGAGTATGACCCCCGTGAGCACATGGTGAGCACTATAGTGACCCCTGGAGGTGAGCAACACCACATCAAACATAGCTTATAGCTTGTGTACCTGAACACACACACACAGGAGTGTGACTCCCTGGGACCACATGTACTAATAACTGGAGGAGCATAAAACTTTGGCAAGCACCTCAACTGAGTGTGCATACTGATGTGCACATACCTCCACCTTCTATTGCATGAGCACCTCAGCTGAAAATGTGTGTGTGCCAGGCATGTGGGCAACCCTTGGTCATAGCAACAATGAAAGGAAAGAAAGAGGGGTGGAGAGAAGGGAATAAACAATGAAAACAAAAACACCTTTGGTTTCATGTGTACGTACTCAAGCCTGCGTGAACTGGTCAGATATAAGATGTGCTTCTATTTGAGTGATGGTCAGCGTCATTGGAAAGTCTCCAAGATGACACAGAGAAGAGACACTAGAGGCACAAGGGACCGACCCATGGACTATTGAAGAGTACTGCACTAATTTTTGAGTTCTTTATAACTACAAGTTTGATTCTCACCTTGTCACAACCTCCCAAGATTTGTTTTTGTTTGGGGCCACATCTACCCATGCTCAGGGCTTACTCCTGGCTCTGTGCTCAAGGATCACTCCTGTTGAGGCTTGGGCGGCCATATCGAATCATGGTCAGCCACATGCAAGACAAGTGCCCTACTCATTGTGCTATCTCTCTGGCCCCTCTCCCAAAGATATTTTGATGACTGTCTTTGAGCCTTCTCATATACCTGGTTCTAGGTATTTTTCCAAATTGAATTGGGATTTTTCAGATGAAGAAACCATATTTAAAGAAGAGGAAGAAGTTTTCCCAGAATTTCACATAGTAGTAGTAGTTCTTTTAGTACTATGTGTATTGGTTTTTTATGTACTTCTATACACTTCCTGAGTTCTAAATTAATTTTGATTACAAAAGCAGCATGCATAAACAATATGTTTCTCTCTCTCTCTCTCTTCTCTCTCTCTCTCTCTCTCTCTATTCACATAGCCATCGTCCATCTTTGCTTCTAAAATTGTAAAGACAGAAAGGTGTAAGATGTGTGTAATCATTAAATTTGCAAATTCTTGGCCTACTGTTTGTTTCCTAAACAATACAAACCCATTTTTTTCTCATCAGAACTTAAAATATAGCTCATTTGGAAGTCCGAATGACTTTGAGTCAAAGAATCTGTCTTCTTTTTTCTGGATCAAGAAGAGTTGTGTCTTTTCATTGTCTAGAGGTGGATACCAGTTTTTTCTGATAATACTCCTGACATTTGTTGCAAGTGGTATTCACTTTATGACAACAGCATTTCATCCTTACCTCCACTCAGTGATGTAATACTGTTTCTTCCTCTTGCAGAGAAGAGGAAGAGAGATAGATAAGAGAGATGTATGGTCAAATCAGTAGATTTTAATGGAAAACTAGATTGGTTTGAAGGAGGAAGTAGATGGTCCGAGATCACTTACAAGTTCTACTTCAGTCACTGGGCAGACAGAAATGTCATCAACTTAGTTGGAGACCAGACTTCCTGGTTTTTAATGTCCCATATTTATTCTTTTAATATATATATGTATATGCATATATATCTTAGATGACATTTCCTTCAAAATATAAATTATTCATTTGGAATTACTCATTAATAATCCTAACTATGGATTAAGTCCAACCCAGTGAAAGAGACAAAATTTTCCATTGTTAAAAATGGATTATCTCAACAGAATTCATTTCCTTGTCTTCCACCAGACATCATTCATTAGAGAGTCAGTTTTTAAATCAGCCTTGGCACTTGAAGGAGAGAAATCTATAAAGTTGGACACCGGGAGGTCTAAAGTGTAAGTGAAGCAGGGTCTAGCTTTCAGAATCTTCTCTGAACGTAGCTAAATGTGTCCTTAAGTTGTCAGTGAGACAACAGCATCTCTTCCTTCATCAAAGGCTGTTCTGGTCCATAGCTGAGCTGAGAACAGGGTGTGACCATCAACAGAAGCAATACAGTTTTATTTTTTATTAGGCTTTCCATTTATCTAAAAAGTAGTTCTATGACTTAATCCATCAGTCACTCAAGAGGTAACTATTTGCTAGGTTACAAAAATAAAAGACAAAAAGGATTTGTGAGATCAAAAAATTTTTTTTCAGTTGATTCATGATGTTTTAGAAACATGGGGAATCCCTAGAACACTGACGGGTGTGGTATTTGAGGGGAGTTTTCCTGGGGCTTCTTGGAAGCGAGGTCTCCACAGATGCCTACCCAGGAGTCTCTGGGAGGGAGTTTCCTCCCACCCTCCCAGGTCTCGCTGCCACCAGAGTAACAGAAATACCAGCATCCTCACTGTTCTGGTGACCCACCAAGTCATCTAGCTTCTATGCCCCCCTCCCTGGTGGCCCTACAGGCAAGCAGCATTTCACATGGGTTCACCAAGTTCTCTGCTGTAGCCCCTTGTGGAAGGGAAGGTGCCCGAAGGTGGCATACCCAGAAGGACCCTCTTCAGGGCTTCTCAAACTTGTCCTTTGAAGGTTCCCTGGCCTGGAGCCTTACTGTGTTCTGCTCTGTCGCAGTAGGTTGTTGATCTCCTCAGCCCTGTATGGCATCCCCTGAACACTAGACTGTCACTGCTCCAGGGAGGAAAGCTGTGGCTTTGGCTTCCACCCATCCACTTCTCACTCATGCCTGACCTGGAGGAGACATTAAAGGTTCCTGTACTTTACCAGGCCCTGGAGACACTTTCTGGGACCAACTGTTACCAGCATATAAGAAGCTGGTATGTGGGGGGGATGGTAGGAGTGGGACAGGGAGAGCAGCTCTGAAGCCCCCAGTGAAGACTCGGCGAATCCCCGTTACATGAGGATGGAGGTTGGCCAGCAGGACAAGTGTAGTTTTAGTTGTTATTGTTGTTTTTTGGTTTAGGGGCCATACCCGGCAGTGCTCAAGGGTTACTCCTGGCTCTGCACTCAGGAGTCACTCCTGGCAGTGCTTGGGGAACCATATGCCATGCCAGGGATCCAACCCAGGTCAACAGCATCCAAGGCAAGTACCCTATGTGCTGTACTATCACTCTGACCCCAAGCAGGAAAAGTGTTGGGGGGGGGTGGTCAGAGTAGCACAAATAAAGGGTCACTGACCCTATCACGATACAAAATAATTGTTTAGAAGGAAGGCAGGAAGCTCAAGGTGGATGGGGGCTGAAGAGAGAAAAAGCCTGGGGCTGTGGACCTGGAATCTTCTGCAGCCCCTTGAAGCCCTGCTTGGATGGCTGGTCTCCTAACAGTTGTGCAGAGAACTTGGGATGCTGGAGGGTTCAAGTGGCAAAAGACACACCCTTTAGTGCTTTGGGGTTCATCTCAGGAGCCTCATTAAGGACTTCTTTCCTTGATGAGGCTATTCAGGAGCAGCAGAAATAGGTCCCGGTGATCCCACCCTCTGCAAAGTAAGGCCCAATTCCACATATCCCTCAGGTCCAGGGAAGCTGAGCCTCCATTTGCTTTCACACCCACCTTTTCCTGCTCTTCCCCTCTCTGCTCACTCACTGTCCATCAAACTTTAGGCACCTGCATTCTTCCTTTCTTTAGTGAATTGGATGTGAACTTTCCAAATGCATAACCCATGTACTTGGCTACTTCTTCCATGCTCCCTTTCACTCACTTCTCTATGAAAAGATCTGAAAGTAGTCAGGCTGGAGTGATAGCACACCAGATAGGGCGTTTGCCTTGCATTCGACCGACTCGGGTTCGATTTTTAGCATCCCATATGGTTCCCTGAGCACCACCAAGAGTAATTCTTGAGTGCAGAGCCAGGAGTAATCCCTGTGTATTGCTGGGTGTGACCCAAAAAGCCAGAAAAAAAAGAAATAAAGAAAATATCTTAGAGTAGTCTTAAGTCAGCATAGGTCAACACTTCCCAATGAGCTAAAAATGATGCCCACATCCATCAGGGTACAATGCCCTGCACCAGTGCCTAGCCCTAGATACTGTATATCACCCCCCTTCTTCTTTCTGCAACAAGGACCTGTGTTCTTCCTATGCACCTCCTCAACTGAGACCTAGTCAACTCTTCCCTCTTGTCTCAGAGCCTTTTCGCAGTCTGTTCTTTCCCTTTTCCTGTAATTCCCTTTCATTATCTAGGCCTCAGCTGAAGTTATACCAGCTCAAAAGACCACCCACCCCTCTCTAAGAGGTTCCTACCATGGTTTCATGAGAGAAGTCAACTGTTCTACTTTCTTCTTTTTTTCTTTTTTGGTTTTTGGGTCACACATGAAAGTGCCCAAGTCTTAGTCCTGGCTCAGGGATAACTTCTGGTGGTGCTTGGGAAACCATATGAGGTCCCAGGGATTGAACCCAGGTTGACTGAATGCAAGGCAAGCTCCTGTCTGCTATACTATCTGGCCCCTCTATTTCCTTTTTCACATATATCCATTCATTCTATCCCTTTATAAATTAAGGTCATGAGGAGAATATGTGTTGAATAAATGTATAAGGAACTAGTTTTATAGGTTATGACTATTTTCATGTGTGTATTTCCTCAACTGCCCAGCAAGTTCCTTGGACATGGGACTCTGTGTTATGAGCCTTTGAGACTTCAATATAGAAATAGCTTTTTCTGTGGCCCCCAAACCCAAATATTTGCAGAATTGCAGAGAACTTCACTCAGTCTTGGGATAAACTACAAAGAGAAAGATTTTTATATACTTCAAACTGAACCTTTTATGAACACTTCAGACTGAACTTCTAGAGTGAACCCAAAACATGTGTATGCCAAAATTCAAGGACACTTTTTTGATGTTGCCAAGTGTCTTTGACTGATGATAACCTGTCTGGGCCCTAGTAGGAGAGAATAGCCTAGACCCAGCAGAAAGCTACTGCCTGGTCTTCTACTACCTTGTCTCTGATTCTGCTCCTTGGCCTTGATCAGAGCTGTCCTATAGGCTAGGTCTGAGTTTCTAGGACTTCCACCTGTAACCTGGCTCTTGTAGGGAATTCATGACTTTGTGGATTTTTTTCTCTTCTCCTACAGTTTTTGTTTGTTTGTTTGCTTATTTTGGGATTACACCCAGTAGATCTCAGAGCTTACTCCTGGCTATGTGCACTCCAGGCTATCATATGGGGTTCTGGAGATTGAATCTGAGTCTATCATGTGCAAGGCGGTCACCGTACCCACTGTGCTATCATTCCAATCCCTCCTCCTACACTTTCTGGAGAATTGGCCTAGCAAAGGAAAGATTCCTAGGAATAAGAAATGTACTTTAAATGGGTTATTAAGAAAAGCAGACAATAAAACTGCACAAGATGGAAATTTTCCCAAGTAACTGAAATTATGGACCTAGGGACAGGGGTCACAGGCTCAATTTAGTTGTCTGAGGAGGACTCTTGATATTGATAGCTAGAGTCCAAACCCCACCCCTTAAGACTAGGCATAACAAGCATTGAGTTTAAAGCACCATAAAATCTGGAAAACATCTTCAAGCTTTTTCCACAAAACCTCCAAGAATTAGAAAAATTGGAAACAGCATGTTCTGATTTTGAATAGCCAAAGCCTTAAAGAGATCTTCCTGCTAACTAGAAAATGTCCTGTACCAACCCCTGGCCCAAGGCTGCTTTTTTGGGGCTCACAGCAAATTCATCTTTCTTCCACACTCAGTAGAAATCTGGGATGTCATTTGATCCTATGAAACCAACATTGAAGAGTGTACATGCTTTGTTATCAGGACATAGGACGAAGGAGCCAATTATTATACTACAACGACTATGTTAGGTCTTACTCTAGTCCAACATGTCTCAACTGGGTGCCATGTGATCCCTCTAAAAATCTCCAGGATATTATGAGGATGGCACCAGTCAAAATCACAAAATGGGGCTACAGGGAACTATAAGAAAGAAACAGGATAGAAAAGGGCCACAGTAAAAAAATAAATAAATAAAAAAGTTGAGAAACATTGCTTTAATCCACCTTTAGGATGTACATGCAGGAAGAAGAAAAGGGATGGTCCTGATTATGATGGAGAGAGATGACATCCTACTCCCTGTATCCATTCCTTTGATCAGCACCATAGGAAGTACTGACCATTGTATCATGCAGGGCACTAGTCCACTTCCTGACTCCCCATTGTAAGGTGAGTACTTCCATTCTATTCCAGTTTTGTCCATGACTGTCTTCTTTGCTGAACCAGTCAGTCCCTGACACAGGTGTTGACTGAACGTTGGCTCTCAATAATATCCTCTCACTTCCCTACTCTGTCTCTCCCCAACACTGGACCGTTTTAGAAACTTCATAAAGTTTCCAGTATTGTCTTTCAACTCAGGCTACTCAACTATGTATCCAGATACATCCTCATGTCAATATTTTTGTGTCCTTCTATCAAAACATAATTGTTTTAGGCTCTATTTCTGCTTGTGAAAAAGAAGTTGATAGTAATTATATCCTTCCTTTCCCCTCAATTATATTTTACTAAGGACTGGTATATCTTTGTGGGGAGAGTAAATCATACCAAATGGAACTCAGGGGCTAAGCTCCACTGGGTGTTTGCAAGGGTCACTCCTGCTGGTGCTCGGGGAACCATTTGTGATGCCAGGGATTAAACCAGGTTTGGCTGCATGAAAGTCAAGCACCTTCAACCTCATTCTATTTCATCCCTGTCCCAGAACTGGTATATCTTATGGTGCTTTTCTGTGAGACTCTTTGAGTGATAATAGAATTCTAAAGAGACAAAGATCATGCTCTATTCCTGGCATTGTTTTCTGTTCTTTTACCTCTATATTCTACTGCACTATTCATCCAATTTAAGAAGCTTGTCCCTTTTGTTTTTTCCCATATGGGTTTATGAACATTTTAATCTATGTATTCTAATTTAGGTGAAAGAGGCCCATTGTTGTTACTGATGACATCGTTCTCATAACACCAAATATCAGCCAAGCAGCACAAATGCTGGCCAACTTCGACCATGAGTGTGGAAAGGTTAGACTGCAGCTGAATATCACGAAGACAATGTTCATGAGATACGGACTAGTTCCTGATGTTCCATTTGCCGTCAACGGAACAAACATTCCCAAATGCAGCAGTTATGTGTACATAGGTCGAGAACTCAACATGACAAATGACCTGTACCCTGAGCTGCACAGGAGGAAGAGAGCAACATGGAATGCCTTCAAGAGCATCAAAGAAGTGGTTAAGAGAATGAAGAACTTCTGGCTCCGGGCACATCTTTTCGACTCCACTGTTCTTCCTGCACTAACATACACCTCAGAGATCTGGGCCCTATGAAAACAAGATGAGAATGCTATTTGGGTATCCCAAAGAGGAATAAAAAGAGCTATGCTTGAAGTATCACATTTCATTCAAGTGAGAGAAGGAATCCGGAGTTCCAACCTCCGTCGACGATCAAGAATCAGTCTCATTTGCAAAGGTGTTGAAAATCAGATGTCCAGACACGTAATGTGATTTAGAGATAAGCTCTGGACTAGAGCTGTTACCCACTGGATTCCATGGGACGTCAAAAGACCGCGTGGCCACCCACATACAAGATGGTCAGACTTCTTTGTCAAGACCCTGAATGAACAGTTTGAGGCTTTTCGCGTTCCTGAATCAAGCAGATGCCATTGGGCTACACTAGCATGCGACAGGGACGAATGGAGATGTTACTGGTGCCTGCCGAACAAATTGCCGGAAAATGGGATGACAAGTGATACAAGTGATTCTAATTTATAAATCCACTATGTATGTCCTGGCACAGAATTAAAACATTGGTGAACACTTGGGAAAGACTTGCTAATGTGCATAATGTCAGCAACATAAATAGGCCAATAAAATATTTTGAAGTTTGAGTTGGAGGAAACTTAAAGAATTTAGTCGAGTTTCCTCATGTTAGAGAATAGATTGTTGAGTTCAGAGAAGCATTGAGACATGAAACAGTCAACCGCTTATTCATTCAAAAGCAATATTGATTCCATGTCTACTCTGGTTGCTGTGATGGGAATATAAAGATGAATCACTCACAGACTTTGCTCTCCAGGAACTTAAAGTTTGATGTGTGCAGGAGATAAGATATGAATGAACATCAATAACTGTACTAGGAGATAGGAGGTTATAAGCACAATGAAGGTGCTAAATGGACCATAATCAAGTGCAAAAATGAACAGGGTGAGCCTAAGGTGTTTTGAGAAGCCAGGAAGGGAAGACTGAATTCAGGTGAGAATAGATGATATAAAGAAAATTTCCTATAGATCTGTGTCAAACATCTAGTCATAGCTAGATGAAACCCAGCATGATACTAGGGATGATTTGCTTCATCCCCAGTTATGAGATGAAGTCAAGTCCAATGTGTAGCTCTTTGCTGGCTAAGTGAAGATCTACAAACTTAATTTGTTCCCTTGTTTATAAGGAAGGTGCTATATGCATCATCATGATGAATAGAGACATACAGAAGAAAACTAAAAGAGAAAATGGACCAGATCACCATCTTGGGACCTTTCAGCCAGTCTGATCCTGGAGATGATAGCAAACTAAAAAACAGAAAAGATAAAGAGAAAACTCTCTTTGTTCCTTTTAATATAATTTCTTTCCACCAAAAATTATTACAAATTTTCCACTTTAAGTTAGATACCCTTGTCTTATTAATATTAAATTAATACTGTGAGATATGGCAGGTCAATACATATATTCTTTAAAAGGGCATTTAAATGTCCACTCCAGTGCTCAAAAGATGAAGGATGTCTTATGTTCAGTGCTTCTTAAATACTTGCCCAGTAATGTGAGAGACAAAGACAATAAGCAATGAGAATGACCAGATTAATTTAGCACTCAATTCTATATTTTTTAGTCTCTTTTTTATTTTGAGGTACCGAGATTTACAATGACATTTTATGAAGTACTAGAATTTACTATACTTTTAGTTATATTTTCTATTCATATATGTTTCTAATACCACACCATCACCATAGTGTCCACGATAGTGCCTACTTTTTTCCACCAGTATCAGGGGCCCCTCCCAGCCACCACCACTGCTCCCATGTAAACTCAGTTCTGTAGACAAATTTCCACTTCTGATGATTTTGTTGTTTTCTAAATATGTGTCTTTATGTATCACATATGAGAGAGATTTACTTTATAATTTGGAGTCCTGACCCCTTCTTCACCTCTCCTATCCTCTTAAGACTCTGTAATCCTTTATTTTGAACCTTCAATTAAACCCCCTCTTTGACTCTCTTTCCATGTATTTTTAATGTGTCAAAGGGCCCTTATTCTAAAAGCCTTCTTCTCAAACTGATGTTTGATCTCACAGCTTTTCTTTACCTAGTGGTCTTTGTTTTTCAAAGGAGCTTTATTTGCTGCTCCTGTTATCTAGTATTCATTCATTCCCCCAACCTACTGTTCAGTACACGACCAATGTACTGAATGGCCCCCTCATATTATACCCACTCTTGGTAGGTAGATGACCTACAAGTTTTGGTCTTGGGATCCTTTATATTCACTTTCTATGAATGAACTTTTGCCTCTCAACTGATGACTCCTAGATACATTTCTCCAATCCTGACCCAAATCCTGAGATACAAAGACAGATTTTCAACTGCCTAGTAAGCAATTAGTCTACCTATATAACTCTTGAAATCTTAGTCTCAATATTCCCCATGTGGATTCATCCCATTTCCTACTCAAGTCTTCCTTAATCTGTATGACAGTTTGTGATATCATCAGTCCTCTTCCAAGTGCTGATAAACTAGAACCTGGAAGTTATGCTGAATGCCTTCTTCTCTCTGCTAGCATTGCCAGAAAGAATAAACAGGCAGAGACAGTGACCAGGATCATCTCACTAGTCTGTAGTATAGAGAGGAACAGATCAAGGGTATGGACAGTAGCAGTTCATAATAAACCCAAATACAATTTCAACAGATCCACATCTTCTGCATCTCTGTTAATTGACCTGCTCCTCTACGTGAGACTAATTTCTGTGCTACAACTCTGTGCTCTTTATTGAACTTAAGAAGGATGTTCTTCTCTTCCAGCTAGGACCAGGCAAGTTCCACACCTGACCTCTGTGATTTCAACAGGCCAAGCACCATAGCTCCTCATCAAATGTCACACTCCTCACAGTTATTCTTTGTATCACTGAGTGAAGATGGGTAGGGATGGAAAAGAATCATTCCCTGCCTAATTCCTCAGAGTCCCAGCGGGTCTAACTACAAAGAGTCACCATCAGCACAGTAAACCCAGTGGAGAAGATATGCAGAAGTCCACCAAGGTCAGTGAACAAAAAGAACAAAAACAATAACTTTTCCCCCCTGAATTGCAGTAGCTATCAAGGCACAGGTATTTATGAGAGCCCAAATGAGAAAGTTGCAAGCAGAAATGAAGGGTATGGTAGGTGATACATGAAATCAATAGAAGCTCTAAGCAACAGAATAACAGCAGCTGGGGAAAAGATCAAGACACTCCAAAAATGACATGGAAGAAACTTCTGAAAACAACAGAAGGTGGAAAAAGTCTGGGGGGGAAATGAACAGCATACCAGAGTACTATGTGTTGAACTCAAGATGAACAATTCAAGAGTTATTGCACCCACACGAACAGTCCTCCATTCCTGAATGACCATGATCCCGGAGGGCCACTAACTACTTTCAGAACCCAGCGGCTTCTTGCAGAAATGCCTCTAGACTGTGAACTAAGTTATGGCTCCATGCTGCCTCGGGAGGGGAAAGGTTTTTCTCTCTCGGCCTTTCCTTTCAGCGGTGGCATGGTGACCGCCATCTTTTAGAGCCCACAAAGGAGGAATTGAAAGAGCTATGCTTGGAGTATCACATTTCACTCAAGTGAGAGTACGAATTTGGAGTTCTGACCTCTGTTGATGGTCAAGAATCTGGGACCCTGTTTCATTTGCCAAGGCGTTAAAAATTAGATGGGCCGGACACGTAATGTGATTCAAAGATGACCACTGGACTAGAGCTGTTACTGACTGGATTCCACAGGACGTCAAAAGACCGAGTGGCCGCCCACCAACGAGATGGTCACACTTCTTTGTTAAAACCCTGAATGAACATCTTGAGGCTTTTCCTGTTCCTGGGGTGAGCAGATATCATTGGGCTACACTAGCACTCAACAGGGACGAATGGAAACATTACTGGTGCCTGCTCAAGCAAATCAAAGATCAACTGGATGACAAGTGATATAAGTGAATAGTGAGTTTTCTGTTGAAATATTGAATGTAATCAAAGGAAAGAGAGAGTAAAGTGAGAATCACCAGCCACACAGGCGGTGGAGGGGGGTGAGTTGTGGGATGGGAGGTATACTGGGATTCTTGGTGATGGAACATATGCACTGGTGAAGGGATGGGTGTTTTATCATTGTATGACTGAGACTTAAACCTGAAAGCTTTGTAACATTTCTCATGGTGATTCAATTAAAAAAAAAGTCATTGGAATCCTTGAAGAACAGGAAGGTGAAATTGATAAAGAACCAGTAATTGAATAAATTATATATATGTACATATATATAAATTTTCTAGAGTTGAGGAATACAGGCAATCAAATAAAAGAGACCTGAAGGGAAAATTGACTCAAAAGGAAACTCAAAGACACATTGTACTCAAAATGACAAAATCCAAAGATAGGAACAGAGTATTGAAAGCAGCAAGATGAAAAAAGAAACTCAAAAAGGAAATCCCATAAGATTCCCAGCAGATCTATCAAGGAGACTCGATGTGTCAGAAGAGAATGGAGAGAAATAGTACAAAAACTTAATGAAATGAACATCTCACCAAGGATACTCTGTCCAGCTAGATTATCATTCAGATTTAAAGGAATTCTACAGAGTTTCAATGACATGCAGTAGCTCAGGAAATTCATAGCCTTGAAAGCACTTTTGCAAGAAGCATTAAAGGATCGTCTACAAAGAGCAGGACAAACTTCCCAGTATATAGTGTTGAGTGTGACATTCACCCATGGTGTGTATGTCTGCCCTCTACCCTCTACTAGATTAAGAAATGTTAAGATACAACAATCAGTCACCATAGGTTAACTTTTATTTACTTTGTGATAATTCCATTTGCCATTTCTTTAAGTTTTGTTGGTCCAAGCAATATGAAATAAATTTTCTATGTGCTTGCCAAGGCTGGGAGACTGGGGGAACCTGGAGACATTGGTAGAGGAAGGGTGACACCAGTGATGGGATTGGTGTTAGATCATCGGATGCCTGAAACAACTGTATCATGAATAACTTTGTAAATCACAGTGCCTTAATAAAAATAAAGTTTTTAAAACTCCAGCTGACTCACCAACATAGTTTAGCCTGGCTTTCCCCAAACACTGTACAGGTGGTAATTTTACCAAGGGCCCCAAACTACCTCTTCATTGTCTCAGCTCTCTGATTCCTAATTCCTGTTCGTGACTTCACTTGATTTTTTCCATTTCAGGACACACTTGTTTTCTACAGTTATCCTCCATGTAGTTTATGCTTCTGAATTAAGAAATCAATACAAAAAATACCCATTCCCTCTGGGAGAAAAACGCTGCTTTATTTCTTGTCCTGCTAACCCCTTTGGCCAAACCAGCCTCATGACTTCTACCCTCTGGTTCCGTAATAATGCTATTATTTATGTGCCTATTTGTTTCAGAGCAGATATCAAGTAGGTATCAAGTTCAGGAAGGACAAAAAAATGTCCATTATTCAACTTATTCTAATTCCATTACAAGCACATAGAGAATTTTTGTTTGTTTGTTTAGGGGCCACACCCAGAAATACTCAGGGTTTATTCCTGGCTGTGCACTCACAGATCACTCCTGAAGGGGCTTGGGGGACCATATGGGATGCTGGGAGTTGAACCCAAATGGGCTGCATGCAAATCAAGAGCACTACCCACGTACTATCCTCCAGTTCCCAAATACATGTCAATATAATCATTATTTGGTTTGAAGACCACACCTGGGGTGCTGAGGGCTTACTCCCGACTCTGTCCTCAGGGATTGTTCCTGACAAGCTCACTGTACCATATGGAATGTCGGGTTCAAACACAGTTTGCTTTATGCACGGAAACTGCCTTAGCTGCCATTGTTGGACTCCAAAACATAGAAGATTATTTTAAATGGAAATGCTGTGGCATATGCTGTAATTGTTTATGGATGAGTCAGGGCAAATATGTGCCTTATAGAAGTACAGAGGGAAAGAGGGCCCGTGGAGAACTGAATCAGTACAGGAAGCTGATCCCACTCTGAATATACACATTGTAGTTATAAGAAAGGGGAAAGGGATGGTTACTTAGATGAAATCTAGCTTTTCATTCCTCTCAGTGTTTCAAATTTTGCACTTATTGTGTTACCTTTACTTAACTGGGATAATTCTAGAATTATCCCAGTTTTCTAGAATTATCCCAGAATTCTAGGATGTCCTGAAAAGAGTGATCCAGCCAACATGAAGTCATGGGCTAACAATCTCTCTTGCATCTTAGAGCCAGAAATTTGAGAGGCTCTCTTCTCTGTTTACCCAGACCAAGCGGATCTTGGAATTCTGCTTAGTTCCAGAGGCTCTCCAGAATCAGAAGCATTCATCACTCCCATGAGCACATATCCAGAGAGTATTTGATCACAAGTTGTCCCCAGAGCCAACTCTCCAGCCAAATGTGAACAGCTCTTGTACAATTCTGACTGACGCTTGAGAGCCTTAATATGTTTTTCCAAAGAAGTATACTGGGCCTTTTCATTGCCTTCCCTGTTTATTATTTCCTATCATGCTATCATGTAGAATAAGGTGTTCTTAAGGCTGTGTCCCTTTGGTACTATGAGCTCAACTCCTGTTCTCTCTATGCTAATCTCTTGGCTAAGTGATCACTGGAATGCACAGCAGGAGTAGCCTGGGTTGGGTCTTTCCTGAGGTCTCTCTCTCTAAGCTGTTCATCAGTTGCACAAGAAGTGTGCGTTGAGTTCATGCCCCATTATTAGGTCTGTGAAGGACTCTATCAGGATATGATTCATTCTGATGGAAAAAAACCATCGGACTTGGTTATGACAATTTTCTCACATCAGGCTTATCACCATGGTTCCACCTTCAGTCTCCACTGCGTTTTGCCCTCTCACCTTCCTACATTGCTCTCCCAGATATTTTACTCCCAGATTTCCCTAAAGGAATGCTAGAGGTGACTTGCTATTCATTGTGAGGCCAGGAAGTATAGAGAAACGTGACTAGTACAACCATGAGTGATCTGACAACTTGTGCCCAAGGGAAAGTACATCCTGTCTCTTGGCATTAAAGATACATAAAGTATCTTTAATGTATAACCCTCTCCAGCAGGGGGTTTTACATTAAAGATACTTGCATCTTTAGGGTTTCATTGACTTCTTAGATTTTCCACAGAAGCATTTATAGTACAAGAAACTCCATCATTGCTCAATGACCTTATTCATGGTCATCTTGTGAGCTATCACAAAATCTTCTGTCTTCCTTGGTTCCTGGAAAGCCTTGGTGAATAGTAAGAAAAAAATTATCTGGGGATATAGTAGTAGATTAATATGCAAGTTAAGATATAAGGAATGGGAATTTCAAATCATAACATTAGCACTCATCCTTTTGGGTTCCCCAACCTAAAAGAATACTCTGAGCTTCAGAAGTATACATAGAGAAGGAAACAATAGAAGAAACACACAAACAGAAGAAAACATTCTAGAGAGCTTCTGCTCTGTATTGAGGCACATCCATGGACATGGCCTTCCCTTCTTGCCTTCCTGAATCTCTCTCCTGCTATAAATACAGGCGAGACGGAGAGAGACCCAAGGAAAGAAAATGAACAGTGTCAAGATGACCTCTCGCTTTATCACTCACATTGAACCGGCTATGCAACGGTCTGGGATTTCTACCGTCTTTGTTGATATAATCATCAACTGTGATCTTGTATAAATCAGGGGGTACATGAGTCCCCTGGCAAATATTTCCAGGTGGGACTCATATACAAGGTCATTAATGTG
The DNA here is from genome assembly GCF_027595985.1 of Sorex araneus. NCBI lineage: Eukaryota > Metazoa > Chordata > Mammalia > Eulipotyphla > Soricidae > Sorex > Sorex araneus. The sequence goes on from NC_073310.1 coordinate 28,614,069, forward strand.
ACACTGGGCTGGCTAACGTTTTTAAAGCAATCTAGGCTTGGTCTCCTTTGCAGCCACTGGGCTGCAGGACCTACACTGACTCATTCTCTCCAGTCCCTGAGCTCTGAGCTGACTGCTTACTTTTGTAGGCGCCAGAATATCATTTGCCTTTCTAGTTTACTGCTGCTCAGCCGACCCTTCATTCTCTCTTGCTGGCATGCTGCCTTCTAGCAAGCAGGCCTGCGTCAGAGAGGGGCTCCCCTGAGAATCAGCCTTATGTCATCTGTACATGACTGGGCCTAGAAATCTTGACAAAGCGCTTTCTATAAACCGCTGTGAGGGAGGGCAAAAATAACAATAATAAATAACGTCTCTGAGTCATCTATTAACCTCTGCTGATGCCGCCTCCGGGTCAGCTGTCACATGTGAATAGTGTCACCTAGAATCCCTGATGGGGCCATGCAAGCTTTCACATGTTCCCTCCCCACAGCAGTACAGCCCATCTGTCGTGTTCTGTGTGGCAGGGTCTGTCTCTTTCAGAGCTTCCTGAGCAGACCCCACTGGATTCTCATTACCGTTGCCATGAAAGTTTCCAAATCCTATGCTTCCTTTCGGTTTTAGCTGCAAACCACGGCGTTTGCTACTTGGCACTGCCCTGCTCTGCTTGCTTGCCTTTGGGTCAGACCTCAGTGCTCGGTATTTCCAAAGTCTCTGGGTTGGGTTTGTCTTGGGAAACTTCCACCCACCAGAGCCACAAGGCTCAGCCCACCACCCTCTGCAGGAGTGAATAGGCTATTTCTTGGGTCTGTGCCTCTCTCTTCCAACCTGTCCTTGTTCTCACTTAGCTCGACCCTCAAGGCTTATTGTGACATTCTACTCTCTCTATGGCACTGCCCTGAACAGACCTGGCAAAAATGTACACCCCAGTGATTCACTGCGCATAGAGGCAAAGTCTTCTCTCCAGGAAGTCTGGCGTTTTAGTGAACACAGCGAGCACAGCCAAACCAAACTTGGGCCTCCTCTGCAGCCTCGGGACCACTTTAGTTTCATTATCTTAGAGTCAGTTCACTAGATCTTGAAGCATGCAAAGGGGAGAGAGTGAGACTGACGTTCTGGAATGTTCCTCAGTCTCTGGGTTCAGAGGGCCCCCCAAAACATTTCTTCTCTCATTTCTTCTTGTTTTAATTAGGTACCATACAGCATTTTGCCACTAGTCAGAATCTGGCTTTGTGCCAGATGCAGAGTCCTCTTAATATGGTTAAGATCACTGTTATCAAGAGCCCTCTGAGGTGGGAGAGGTGGATGCCACACTCTGAGAGCTATGAGACATTTGTGCAGGTCCCTGAAGGATGTCGGGGTGAATGGGAGGAGTTTCACAAGGTGAAAATATTTGCTAGAAACTTGACCATTATGAGAAGTTTGAGAAATTCAATAAGAAAGGCCAGCAGGAGTCAGAACCCTGAGGGCCATCATGTGTAGAACCTGGTTTGGAGGTGACTGTGTCCAGCTGGTGTTTTGATAGCCCTGGTCAGCAGTGAGAAAGTCTGAAGCCGTGTGAATCCAAATGTTGTCCCAAAGATGACAGTCACTGAAAGTATGTAGGCAGAGTTGTATGTGAAGGATGGACCAACACGTTTCAAACTTGAGAGACTCGAATCAGGGTGCAAGGCAAGATGAGGACAGGCATGGGGAAGGGACGGGGTTGAAATCAGACTCAAATGGATTTCAAACTGTGATCACTGAAGAATAAGCGGCAGCAAATGTAGGTAAAGTCTTCAAGAAGTTCAGTGATGGGGATTAAGGAAGGAAGCTCTACCAGTGCTACAGGATTTTTCTAATACTGCAAAATCATATATGTAAGGACAGAGAAAGAAAGCCGTAGGATAGGAGACATTGTAATGTGTGGCAGAATTGCCTTTATTGAGTGCAAAGTGTAAGCATGTCCTGCACCATGCACTGATCACACATATCACATTTCACAACATAACAAGACAATGAGATAGGATAAATCAGATCCATTCTTCCAAATGAAGAAATTGAGATGAACTGACAGATTGTCACAGGGAGGGGTCTGGAAGGACAGCTGAAAGAGAAAGATGGAATGGATGGGAAGGAAAGGAAAGGGTGTAAAGCTGGGTAGGAGGTGATAAAATGTGGGGAGGTGAGCAAGAAGGCATGTGAGTGGTTGAATATCTAAATTTTAGAATAGGGATTTGGAGCAAATATGGCCATAACAAAGACTTAAGAATCTGGGCCATCCTGGATACCTCACTATAGGTACCCAGGTGCCCAGCTACAAAAAGTCCTTGGTAGTTGGAGACAGGAGGTGACAGTTTAAATGCTTGCTTCTTTTGTGCCTCTTTTCTTGTCTTTTCTGCAAAGCATGATGTGTGCAAAAAAGAATCTACGTTCCAGCCTTGCCTTCCTGTCTTGTTGAAGCATAGATCTACAAATAGATTCAGCCCACATTTTGCTTCAAAGATTTATTCTTTGTTTTTTCCCAGTTACCAAGCTGAGCTCTAAACTGATATCTAATTTATCTGCAGTAATGAGGGGTGGGGGTAGCCTTGAATAATTGGAATATGAAGATAAGCCAAAAGCATGTTTCAGCCAAAATTCCTACATCCTTTCCCACCAAGTCCTTATGGCCATGTTGTTAACAAACAGCAACAGATAGCAAGTGAACTAATTTAAGTTTCTCTTGGTTCTTTGTGTCTGACCATGCATAATAAGTTGTGACTGAGCATTTTGGTTATTTTAACACATCAGAACCTACTTTTAGCATCGTTCAAGATGTGGTCATCTTGTGGTTGAGTGTCCATCATCATATATAATAGTAAATCAAACTTCCACCCGCTGCTTGCATATCTTTTGCTGGTGTTAGAAAAACATACTTGCCAACAACAAGTAACTTCTGGTGAAATACTGAGGGAGTGAACAAATTCATGAGTACATGAATTTCTAAGCAATCCATAAATCAAACTTCATTTAAGATGAGGAAAAAAACTATTATATAGATTTATGTAAAGATCTTTGAACCCTCTAATCTCAGTTTTTTTTAATTTATTATTTGATCATCAAAGATCCAAACATTCTAATTAGTTCAATGTTTTAAAAAATAATCAAAATTAACAAAATTTACTAAGGATTTTGTCTAAAGTTATACATTAATATTTTTATTTATTTATTGCTTGGGTATAACACCTGATGAATGCTCAGGGCTATTCCTCAATCTGAACTCAGGAATCACTCCTGGCACTATTACAGGGACCAGATGGGATACTGGGGATTGGAACCAGGATAGCCACATATAAGGCAAGTGTTGTACCATCTCTCTGGCCCCAAGGCTTTCATTTTTAATATGCTCTTTAGTACAGAAGTGTGAATGGAATAATATGAGACTATATCAAAGAGTGAAAATAGTTTATTAATAGTCAATTCTTAAAGAACTATTGAGGTTCAACACACTTTAGTTCCTCTTGATCGAAATCTTAGTCAGGAATTATTTGTTCAGACCCCAAATCCATTCAAGGAATCTAAGATTTCACACAAATTTTATTAAAGACATGGAAACAAGTTGAAAGAGGGTTCGTGGGGACTTACGGGAAATGGAAAATCACTGGTTAATTTCTGAATAGTCTTACAGATCTTTTTCTCTACTTCCAGCAACCTTCTGCATTTCCTTTGCAGAGTGCTTCCTGATCTCTCATAATATTCCCCAAAGGAAGAATCACTTCTGTGGCTCCATAACCTGCCACCTAGGATCCTTACAGCTATGTAATGGGCTGGGGATCTCCTTGATCTGCATTAAGTCACTGATCTGTCATTGACCCATCACTGTTGTGGGGGTGCGGTTATTACTGGTGAGGTTAATAGGCGCTGATTCTCTAAGAGGCAAGGGTGTCTGGTTAAAAGTATAGATTTGGCCCTTCTACTGCCCCGGAGCTGACTCCAAGTAAGCATTCTGTTGGTGACTACAAGTGCTAAGTAGGCTCAAACACAACTGCATTTGAGAGCAAGGTGTACTGTAAAGTAAGCAGAGCAAGAGTCAGTTGCCCTGCCTTGCTCATCCTGAGTAATATACAATCTGAAGGTACATGGTGATACATCCTAAGAATGATGCAGAAATCATTTAGCATGCAGCCAGAGGAAAATAACAGTGAGGATGAAGGAATTAAAAATTATGTTAGGATGATCCCAGAGGCCATTTAACTACCCTCGGCACCAGCAGCTTCTTGCAGAAATGCCTCCAGATTGTGAACTAAGCCACGGCCCCATGCCGCCCCAGGAGGAGAAAGGTTTTCTCTCTCAGCTTCTCCTTTCCGGTGGGGCAGCATGACGACAGCCATCTTATAAGGCCTACTAAACAGAGGTACGAGTTTGCAATGATGCAATTTTTGGCAGAAATTTCCCTGGACTTAGCTACTAAAATACAAAAATCCAAAACCGCGTGGCCGTTATTGCGGCTGAGAGACCTCATATCTCTTCATTCTCAGCAAGAGAAAACAAATTATCAAATGCTGCCTTTTCAGCAGGTTCAATTTTGGGGGGGAAATTCCAAATAATAATAATAGTGAGTTTTATGTTGAAATATTGAATGTAATCAAAGAAAGAGAAAGTAAAGTGAAAATTATCAGCTATACAGGCGGTGGGTGGGGGTGGGGTGGGAGGTATACTGGGGTTCTTGGTAGTGGGACATGGGCACTGGTGAAGGGATGGGTGTTTGAGCATTGTATCACTATCACTAAGACTTAAGCCTGAAATCTTTGTAACTTTTCACATGGTGATTCAATAAAATTTTTTTAAAAATTATTTTAGCGATTTTTCACACACTTTCCTCTAAAGGAACTTTTGGGGACCATTTTTAGAAGATATTCATAACAAGCAATACAAAATACATTATTTAGATCCTGCTTTGGGGGTTGGGGAAACATTCGAAATATGGTGAAGGGAAGGTGTAATGGTGGTGGGAGTGTTGGAATATTAAGTGTAACAAATTACTGTGAACAACTTTATAAAAATAAAATATAATTAAAAAATTATATTAGAAGGGCTGGCGCCATTGTGTAGTGGGTCAGGTGCTTGTACTGTGTGGAGCTAACCTGGGTTCAACCCATGGCACCCCATATGATCCTCTGAGCCCTCCAGGAGTCATCCTTTCTTTTTTTTTCTTTTTGAGTCACACCTGGCAAAGCACAGGTGTTATTCCTGGCTCTGCACTCAGAAATTACTCCTGGCGGTGCTCAGGGGACCATATGGGATGCTGAGAATCGAACCAGGGTCGGCCGCGTGCAAGGCAAGCGCCCTACCTGCTGTGCTATCACTCCAGCACCCCCAGGAGTCATCCTTGATAGTAGAATCAGGAGAAAGCCCTAAGCGCTGCTGGGTTTGTCCCAAAGTCAAAAAAAATATTATGTTAGAGAAGAAATGATTGGAGTGATTTGACATATTTAACCTGGAGAAAGATTTAAAAGATGTGATTCTTTTGCCCTAGGATGCCTCCTTCATCCCTAAAGGATTCCTTACATGTCTGCCAGAGTTTAGAACTAGCGCCAAAGGATAAAGAGCAAAAGGAGGCAGGCTTTGTCTAAAAATTAAGGTTAAAATCCTTCCCAATAGAATACTCTAGAAATAGACCGCTCTGTTCTCTGGGAGATGAGGTGATCACTTGTGAGAAAAAGCTGTAGAGCTGGTGTATGAATTTAGAGATTTCTAAATTCCAGTTCTGGAATTCTGTGACCTTGCTGCAAGGATGTCTGACTGACTGGATTGACTACTGTCATGGGAGGGAAAAAAACCACCACTATGTGTGGTCTACTGGGTCAGAAGTATCAGCAGATGCCAAGTGGCTGAACCACCGGGGACCAGCAGGCTGCCCTGATCTTAAGTTAGATCTCTTCTATTCTGGGCCTTCTCAGGTCTGTTAGAGACAAGTCTCCTTCAGCTCAGACGCTCTGGATTGTTCAAGTCTCCTATATCCCACAGCATCACCATCTGCTGAAGCAACCAGTGGGACTGTAGTTTGCCCATTGAATGACCGAGCTAAAAAAAAAAAAAAAAAAGCAGCACTGAGCGAAATGTTTCAGACATAGTTCATTGGTAGCAGAGATCAGAAGCAGGTTCAAAGGAGCTCAGATCTGGGGGGGGGGAGGGGAACATAAAGGGAAAGTGTAAAGACATAACTTTTTAAGTCTGTAAAGAGGTTTTGTAGCAACTCAAGAAAAACTGAATGCCAGATGTCAAGAAAGGCAGAACTTAAATAAGGTGAGAGGTTGGGGATATATGTGAGGTGTCTAACCTCATCAGCAAGAGTTCAAGGCCTTTACTCAGTCACTAACCATATGACCTGGCTCTATTCCTCAGAGCTGCTTACTCTCTCCCTTGTGTCTCTTCACTCAAAATCCTTGAGAGCCTCTGATTGCTGACTAGTCAATAAACAGTCCCGTTGAATTTCCTATCCATCACCAGACTAATCAACCGGAGGTTGCAGTGTCTGATTATCCTGGGTTGCACTTATAGCGAGCTAGGCTACAAGAGAAAATGGGAATTCTTATGGGAAAAGTAATCAAAATCATCTAGTGCACAGGTAAAAATGGGTCCTGAGTATGTGAATTCAATATATGAACTCAACTAGATTATACTAATCTGGATATATCTATATCTATATATATTTGTAGTTTTAATTCCCTTTCTCATTCTCTACTGTGCCTTTCTCTGCTGCTTCCCACATTACATTGTTTTCTATTGATTCAACAATCCCCCAAATACTCAATTTATTGTGCCTGCTAGGTCAGGCACCTGTATATAATTCCAGAAAGTTTAGGCAAGGAGATTGAATATTCAGCTTTGATTACTCATTCTAATTAACTCACTCATTTGTACATGTAACAAATAATTATTGGGTGCTTAATTATGAGCACAACTCTCTACTAGAAACAAAGAGGTATAATCTAAGGTTTATATCCTCAGGCAGCTTGCAATCTATCTGGGAAATCAAGACATACATTCTTAAGCAAATAAATATAGTTGAAGGCAACTCCTATTATCTCAGAGGTATGCAGGTTTAACTAACTTGTACTAAAAGAAATCAGGTCCAGTTCAGCCATCGTGATATGCTAAGGAAAATTCAGCATCTTCGTTCTGCGCTAACAGCTTCAAGGTCTCTCTGCAGTATTTAACTACAGAGACTTTGAAGTCTTCTTCAGTTTGTGATGCCGAGTCCAATTAATCAAGGATAGAGCTGCAGCACCAGAAAAGTTGTACAATCTGGGTGACAGGTGCAGAGCAAGGACAGCCTCTTCCCATCCTGGCTGCTGTTTCTAAGGAATGATGCTATCTTCCTTGTCATCTTGGAGAGGACTCAGTGTAAGATTCTCTAAGATAATCATGACCACAGTATGCAGAAACTTTGAGACTGAACTTAGCATGAACCCTCTGACCTCTGGGACAAAGGAACATGGAGGTAAAATATTTCTAACTGAAAAAGGAGATAGTCTTTTTAGTTGCCATTGTTTTCTTATTTCTATTTTTTTCTTTTTTGCTTTTTTTGGTCACACCTGGCAATGCACAGGGGTTACTCCTGGCTTTTTGCTCAGGAATTACTCCTGGCGGTGCTCAGGGGACCATATGGGATGCTGGAAATCGAACCTGGGTCGGCCGCGTGCAAGGCAAATGCCCTACCCGCTGTGCTATCACTCCAGCCCCTTATTTCTATTTTTAATTTTATTTTTGGTTTGGGGGCTACACTTGGAGATGCTGAGGATTTACTCCTGGTTCTACACTTGGGAATTACTCCTGGAGGTGCTTGGGGGGACCATGTGGGATGCCAGGATCAAACCAGGGCTGGAGACATGTGAGGCAAATGCCTTAGCCTCTGCACTATCACTCCAGCCCTTATTTCTGCTTTTAGAAATGAGATTATGAAGTCTAGTTGTCCTGGTTCCCAGAACAAAACTCTAGCTGACCCCACATTTGCTATCCAGACCCCGAGCCCGGGTTAAAAAAGACTCCACCTCTACACCTGACCTCCACCTTTGTACAAAGTGTCAGTCTTCCACATGGCACCCTACTCCTCCTTATTTTGGCTCCAACTCAGATTCAGTTAGCAAACACCCCCAGAGGCCTGCTCCAAATATGCTCTCGATTGAGGGCTGTGAAGATTCGGCAGCAACCGCAGTCCTGCCATTCAGCACCCTACCATCAGGGGGAGAGAAGGTGCCCACATAAAGTACCTCCCTAATTCACAGAAAAACTCTTAATTTGCATTAGAATTGAATGGACTCAAGGGAAAATTGATGACTTTCAAAGAGAAAAGTAGAAGACCTAATAGAAAATGGATAGTGAGTATGAAAATGAAAATTAAACTCACACCAGGGAAAATCCAAATTTGAGGCAGCCCTCAGTCACACGGCATATAAAAGAAATAACCATTACGACAATCACTCTCATGTCACTGTCATCCTGTTGCTCATTGATTTGCTCAAGCAGGCGCCAGTAACGTCTTTATTGTGAGACTTGTTACTGTTTTTGGCATACCAAATATGCCATGGGTAGCTTGCCAGGCTCTGCTGTGTGGGCGGGATACTCTCAACAGCTTGCCAGACTCTCCGAGAGGGGAGGAGGAATCGAACCCGGGTTGGCCACGTGCAAAGCAAACACCCTACCCGCTGTGCTATCACTCCAGCCCATTAAGACAATAGTGAGATCATTTTTGCATTGGGAAAAAAATATGAGAGTGAATAAGGTCAAATGTTGCTGTGGGTTGAAGAGCAGGACCTTCCGTGAAATGCATATAGATGTAAATGGGTGCAGACACTCCAGAGAATCTGGCAATGCTTAATCCCACACCTGGGATTTTAACCCATAAAAAACTCTGCTTCTTCAGGGATATGTGCAAGGGTGATTATTTCAGTGTTGTACCTGGTAATGTTGAATTGGAATCATAGGTTTCCACTACAAAGAGAATGGATGTGTACATCTTATGGAAGACTCTGGCAATCTAAATAACAAAACAGATGCCCATTCACTATGAGTACTTCTTAGTAAAATAGTAATGATTGGCAACAGTCAGAAACAGATTGGAATGTATAGCATAGTGACATTTATATCAGTTCAAAACATGTGCACAAAATAGCACATCCCCAGAAACTACAAAAATATCTGATAAAGTGTATCACTGTATCACTGTCATTCCGTTGTTCGTCAATTTGCTTGAGCAGGTGCCAGTAACGTCTCCATTCATCCCTGTCACGTGCTAGTATAGCCCGATGGCATATTGGGGGATCTTTCAGGACTGGGGGAATGAGGACTGTTGTTGTTATTGTTTTGGGCATATCGAGTATGCCTTGGGTAGCTTACCAGGCTTTGTCATGAGGGCAGAATACTCTTGGTTAGCTTGCTAGGCTCACTGAGAGGGCTGGAGGTTTGGGGGGCTGCCTCTAATCACCTTTACAGGTGTTCCCAGACTACCGAATGTAAGCTTTTGGTCAACTGGCATTTTGTAACGATCTGCACACTGACAAATATGCACCTGCCTGCATCTCTGGGCAGCACCTGTGATATCTGTGGCCTCAGGTTGATCTCCTTGAGGTTGATGGAGTGTGCCCAGAGATTGTTGAGCAGCCGGCAGAGCAGGACTCTATCTAAGAGGGTCTGTGCCAGATCGAACACCTGCTCCGAGTACCAGGTCACCTGGTGGTTGGCAGACAGCACCCCAGAGTGGATGAGCCACTGCGTGCACTGCCACCATGGCTCTATGTTTGACAGTGGTGCAACTTGGCCTGACCAGGACAGGCGGTGGTGGTTTCTCTGTGCCCCGCCAACAGCATTCTATCCGAATGTTGCAAAACAGCTGGCGATGTCCATCAGGAATCATGCATAGAGTTCCAGCAAGGATCATAGGTAGAGTTCCGTGTGTGCTGAGCCATGCATTGTCTAAGGTAAGATGGTGAGCCAAGTTCGGGATAATTCGAGGGGTTCAGGCAGGGTCAGTGTCATCTTGCCCCCAATCAAATATTGTGTGGTAATTATGGAAAATGAATAGGGAGTGTCTTATGATGTGTCAAGCAGCCATGCGGTTTAGGAATATATTCACTCATACGTAAAGCTTGGCCCAAGCGTGTGGAAAGCGGCCTGGAGTGTGGTGGTGGTTGGGTTGTGGAGGTCAACTGCCAGGGCTGGGTCCCTTGGGGCGAGGAGGGCTCTTACCCATCTCCCTCTGGGGCACCCTGAATGAAAACAGCCTGACACGGAGTCCGGTGCATGGTTATGGGGGCCTCATTTTATGCTTTCTTCCAGGAGAAGCAGCTGTGAGTTCTGGAGGGTGGCCGATGAGGAGATTATCTGGCACCGGCAGGAGGTGGCTTATGGGCGTGACCCTTGGGCCGCTGGAGACTCGGGGAAGCAGGCAGAGGATCTCTGCTCCCAGGTTCCATTGAGCTCAGTGTCTAAAGTCACATGAAGTGTAGACCCACAAAATGCTGTTTTTGTTGTTATTATTAAATAAGTATATGTACAGACATATATTGCACTAATCAGGTCTAAAAATATTTTGTGCCTGTAGGTTTAAATCTATAAGACTATTTTAATGTAAATATAGAATATATAAGCATCACTGTCACCGTCATCCCGTTGTTCATCCATTTCCTCGAGTGGGCGCCAGTAACATCTTCATTTGCCTCTGTCACATGCTAGTGTAGCCCAATGGCGTCTGCTTGCTCCAGGAAAATGAAGAGCATGTTGTTATTACTGTTTTTGCATATTAAATACATATAAGTATAAACAAAAATATATCTATATTAAGGGTATACAAAAGGGTATATGCATATAATACATATCTATATTGAGGGTACATGAAGATAATACTTATTTATATTAAGGGTACATGATTTCCTCTGGACATCATCATTCACTATTGGAATGGAATTCCTTGAGGTAAAGTAAAATAGCCTCATTTTACTATTATATTCAAGATTAAAAAACACTCACCTTTTATGTTCTGGTTTTATATTGACCAAGTAGCTTTCTGAAGTCTGAAAGTTTCTGTAGTTCTGGTTGCCAGAGAAGGCAGAAAGAGGACTTCTCCAAAAGAAACTACATGAAAGGACCAGAGAGAAAGTATGGGAATAAGGCAGCTGCCTTGCACGTAGTCGACCCAGGTTCCATTCTCAATACCCCAAGTGATCCTTCCAGCACAGAAGTGAGCATTATGCATCACCAGGTCTGACCCAAAAAAACAAAAAAAGAAAGAAAGAAACTACGTGAATTTTCTGTTTATTAGAAAATGTCTGGTCAGATATAAACAATAGACATCAAAATAGAAACGGGAAGAGTGAAATGACAAGCTGTCCAGGATTTGATGTAAAATACTTAGCAAAGATTAAAAACACAAATTTTTTTTCTTTTTTGACTTCTTTTTTTTTCCTTAATCATCATGAGATACAGTGACAAAGCTTTCATATTTGAGTTTCAGCCATACAATGACCGAACACCCATCCCTCCACCAGTGAACATTTTCCACCTCCAATGTCCCCAGTATCCACACTCCCCATTACAACCCTCCGTGGCAGACAATTTCCCCCACACTCTCTCTGTTCTTGGGAATTATGTAAAAACACAAGTTCAACAAATAAACAGAATGTTGTAAATTTTTGACTGGATCTGTAGAATCTCGATGATTATATAGAGAATACATAATTATGTGAATATTTAGAGAGTGAAAGAAGTTCTCTTGCCTAAAAATATAGGCAATATTCCATCTCTACTTCTTTTTCCTTATCCACGTGACTGAAAATTTATCTTGCACTTACTGTTTTGGTATTTATATTCACCATTATTTTTACCCAAGGAATTTTTCTTATTTTCTTGGAAGTCAAGTGACAAATTTTTAAAATGTTAGGTTTCATATTTCTGAGGTAGTTGGAAAGATTTCAAGTAATCTTATCCCTACTTTACTTTTAGAAATAGATACTGCCATACTTTTAAAAGAGTTTTAATTGTCTTTAAATATAAAGGAGAACAGGTTATATAGTAGAAATTTCACTATCAATTACAAATATATTTTATTGATGCCCACTCTTAGTAAAACAATAATTTAGGGCTGATAGCTTAAACCATTAGAGTGCGTGATTGATATGTGGAGACCCTGAGTTTGATCCCCAAATTGATATGGTACCCCGAGGATTGACAGATATGGTCCTAGTTGCCCCTAGCATCTGCAGGTCCAAATAGCACCCCATTTCTGGGCATTGAACTTTCAAGTTCACACAGCTGAACCAAGTATCTTCAGGATTGGCCATAGATTCCTAAGCACTGTCTGGGCTTGTCCCCTCAAATAAGAATTCAAAGTACATTTTCCATTTTAATAATTTGTGCATAATCAAGCTAACACATTAATGTTGGATAAGAGCACTAAAAAGTATTTTGTATTAATTTTACCCCAAGTAAGGAATGTATAGCATTTAGCTCACATAGGACAATATATTATAAACTGCAGAATCTAAGTGATCATAAAATATTATTGCATTTAATACTCATAGCATATCACCACACAGGAGTATTGCCAAACTGCGTTTATTGTTGAAGAAACTAAAGCCTAGCAAGGCACACTAAATGCTAGGGTAGGACTTGAGCCCTTGGGGTTCCAACCACTTTATAATATTTGTTCCTTGAGAAGTCAGATTGTCTTCTTAAAATGATTATCAGTATATTTCTTTTGGAATTCTGATGCAGATAAAGGGGAAAAAAAGAGAGAACAAATAGTTTCAAAATCTAAAGAAAGGAATGAAACCTCTCGCTTTAACCCTCCCTCTCCACTCCCCTCAAAAGTGGCAATAGATTTTGGAAAGAATTCATCCTAAGGAAAAAAGTCACCCTCTTGGTGGCGAATGGGCACTGGCAGAAGGATGGGTACTCGATCATTGTATGACTAAAACGCAAGCACGAAAGTTTGTAAGTCTGTAACTGTATCTCACGGTGATTCACTAATAAAAAGTTAAAAAGAAAAAAGTCACCCTCTGATTTTGGAAGATGGTCAGCAATCTGTATTCCCTTCCATGTTTTAGGGGGGAAAAAACAAACTGTCCACATATCCTTCAGACAGATGTAAATGCTCTTGTTGATGCTGCTCTGGCCCTGGCTGGCTGTCATTTTCATCCAAACATTCAAATCTGGGGCCGGGTAGATATTAGTGGCTGGGTCAAAAAGACAGTTCTGGTATGAACTATTTATACTTAATTGGCCTCAGAATCTGTCTATGTAGTTGTGCCAAGTCTTTTAATAGTTTTCATTGAATATTCTTTATTCTACTTTTGGGAAGAAAGCTCTTCAGAGTGGGAATGGGAGGAGACTGGAACACGGAACGCTCTGTCTTCCCCCTAGACAACAGCCGCCCTTCGCAAGATGCAGAAGGGAATATTGCCTTCTGACTTAAGACTTTTGACTTCTCATAGTTCAGCACTATTGTTCTTTAGCACTATTGTCCTGATTTTGCCTCTGGCTTACATACCCTCTCACGGACACTTCTCATGTTTTGATTCTCAGCAACATCAATATCGGCTCAGATGATCTTTTTGCGGGGGGAGGGGGGTCACACCCAGCAATGCTCAGGGGTTACTCCTGGCTCTGCATTCAGGAATTAGAAATTCCTGGCGGTGCTCAGGGGACTGTATGGGATGCTGCGAATCGAACTCGGGTTACAGCGTGCAAGGCAAACACTCTACCCACTGTGCTATCGTCCCAGCCCCAGCACAGATGATCTTTCCAATACTCTGGCAACCCATTTCCTTGACCTCTGCTCCAATGATGCTATTCTCCACCATTGTACCAATCTGCCCTCTCTAGCTACTACTCATGTGATTCTCTCCTAGATTTTGTCATTCTCAGTAAATGTGTCCCTTCCATCAATTCAACATCTAGTACCTATTTTTTTAGCTATCTCTCATCTTTTTAATTCAGTCTCCACCCATCCATTAATTCTGTCTCCACCCATCCATTAATTCAACCCAATGCCCAAGATTTACTGACCCTTGTGACCCTCCTTTCTCATTCTGTTTATATACCCAGAATATATTAACTTGGCCTTACTTTGAAAATTATGAACCTGACCTCTTCTTACCTCTCCCAAAGTTCCCTTCTCCAGTGTGAGCGAGTGCCATCCACAATCCTCTCCATCTGAATTCCTGTGGAGGAGGAACCAGTACCCGGTACATTCCAAGCACCTACAGTCTATTCTCAATACAAGAGCCAAAGCTCCTCTTTGAATGAACATTATCATGTGTCACCCTCATTCAAGGCCCCTAGGATGGCTTCTCATTTAATGTAAAAGTGAAAATTGTTCTCTTTTTAAAAGCTAATAGGTTTTAGTACTTAAAGCATAGAACCAAATGTGTTGCGATGTTTAAATGACCAATAGAATTGTCCTTGGCTCCTAAGCCCCACCTACCCACATTCCTCAGATCTTTTGTTCAACTTCTTTTGCATCTTTCTTAGTCCCCTTCAGCATCATCCACCATGTTAGATGTTCCTTGAAGACACAAAAATTGCTCCTTGGCTTGAATTCTTCTTGGTTTGGTCCTCTGCCCGCTTTGCTCAGTCCTCTCCAGCTCTCACTTCCTTGGGTCTCTACCCCAATGCCACCTTATAAAGGGAAGTTTTCAAACATCATTTTATAAATGAGCAACACCACTACCAACACTCAATCCCTGTTCTGTGTAATTTTGTTATTTTTAAGGCAGGCTTTTAAAATAGCCTCTATTAAAGGTTCAGGACACTTTTAGGTTCAGGGCAAAATTAAACAAAGAACAGACTGTGCCCCTACCTGTACACACACAAATCTCCATACCAACAGTTGCAATTAGAGAGAGACACGTATTACCATTTATGAATCTATGACTTTTTCCTCATTGGAACTACCTGGCAAATTAAGTTTGTTATATTTTGTGTTGCTCGTTAGAATATAAGCTTCTGGAAGGCAGGGGCATGACTGTTTTCTTTTACAATGAACTCCCCAGGCAAGATGACCTAGCAGTTATTCAAACAATATTTTATTGAAAGAATAAAGGGAAAATCTGTTAGGCAAAAATAAAACCCCAAACCAAAAACTTTCTTGGCATTTTGTAGCTTTAATTTGCATTTCTTTGACTGAAAAAAAATTAGGAAACAATGGTTTCTGAGAGGGCAAATGTTTGTGTTGTTGGGGTCTGTTACCATACCACATTCACCACCACCATCATCAACAGAACCTCCCTGTTGCCCCTACCTTGATAACCTCAATTCTGCTGTCAAAATTTGAGGGTTTGTTTCCCCTGGACATTGTCTACTTCCTTGCTTTGTTTCTTTATATTCCACACACTGTGTGAAATAATTCAGGATTTATCTTTCTCCTTTCGACTTATTCCACTCAATATGACAACTAGTAGTTCCATCAAATTGCAGCAAACACAGGATTATTTATAACTAAATAGAATCCCATTGGGTATCCATACCGCAATGTCTTTATCCACGCATCTGTTGAATGCTGGCTTTATTTCCAGATCTAAGTTATTATAAATAATGCTGCAATGGACATAAGTGTGCCTACCTTTTTGAATTAGTGCTTTGTGTTCTTGGGATAGAAAAAAAAGAGTGACATTGTTGATCGTGTGGTTGTCTTTATTTTCTGACAAGTCTATGTACTGCTAAACCAGTTCACAATCTTGAATGAGGATTCCTTTCCATCATATCCCTGCTGGCCCTAGTTGTTTCTGACCTTTTTGATGTAGGCCATTATTATTGGGGTGAGATGAAATCTCATTGTTTTTATTTTATTTTCCTTGATTATCAGATATGAATACCTTCTTTTAATGAGTCTGTTAACCTTCTGCATGTCTTCTTTGGAGAAGTATATCTTCACTACTGTTTCCATTTTTGATGAGGTTGTTTTTTAGTTATTGAGTTTTAAATATGACTATTAATGAGTTCAAACATTTTTTTCCTGGGTTTGTTGGTCATTTGTATTTTGGAGAAATTGCACATTTTCATATACCTATTTTATCCCAGGAATGTTAGCATATTTAATGCTTGAAAATCATTTGAATTATTTTCATACTTCCCCTATTCCTTCCTTCTGTTGATATTATTGTAATAACTGTGATCCCACACTAGCTTGATTGTAATGCTCACACATTTTGGTTGTAGTACTAGCAGGGGTCATATTCTTTAATTGTGCTAACACAGATGCTTACCAAAGGGTTGAACTCAAGTTAAGATGCTCAAGTTGAACTCAAGTTAAGGAGCTCAGACTATCTTTTTATTTGTGGTGCCTGCACCTTTTAGATTCTTGCATGCACCTGACTATAGCGTGGCCAGAAGTCCCTTGCAGCACCCACAATCACAGACAGCAGAGCTTCCAGGATCCTTGTGGGCACATGAGGTAGCACAGGGAGTCAAGCTGGCAGGCTTGTGCGTGCTTGCAAGGCGGGCCTGTCAGCCACTGAGCCATCTTCCAGCTCTTCTCTTCTCACTGATTTTTTAAGTGCTTTTTCAGTTAGGATGATTAATCTCCAGTGTCACATTGATCATTTAACATTTTGTCATTTGTGTTGTGCCCTTAATTTTACTTATGCCTTTGCTATATTTTACTTCCAGAAATTGTAGTATGGTGCTAAACACATCAGTATTTAAAAATATGCTTTTCTCTCATTATTTTTATCTTTAGAATGTCCTTTCCCACCCGAGTACCAGTAAAAATATTCACTGGCATTTCCCCCCCAATTAATTCACTCAATAAATATTAAGCACCTTTGTTACCAGACTTTATTCTGGAAGCTGGGAAAAAAGCAGCAGGCAAAAGGGGGCTGAGTCTAAGGGGATTGGTCGAAGGCAAGGCTATCTCTCACAGAGCTCACGATCTCAGGCTTGATCGCTGAATGTTTTGTATTTGACTTACATTGCATGAGGAGTGGTTTAAAAATACAAAATATGAGGGCAAATTTTTGTATTTATATTTTTAAAAGCAAGTATAACATTTATACAAAAAAAAACCCAAAAAACAAAAAACAAAACAAAACAAAAAAACCACAAATCACAAACATAAAACGTGCTGGGTTTCCTGAACACACTCATGTGTCCACACCCAAGATCATGAAACACTGCTGTTTCACCCCTGCTACCTCCTTGGTCTACCCCTACTCCGTGCTCCTGGGGTTGCCACTCTCATGATTTTGATGCCGTGGATTAGTCTTGCTACTATATACTCTTTTCCTCCCCTATATTTGTGAGAGTTATCCATGCTGTTTGTATGCATTCCCTTGTAAATATGTCTAATATCTTCAACATTCCCATTTAGAAGCATGTTACAGATTCTGCTTTTAATCAAATCTTTGACAGCTGTTAGAAAATTTAGAAAGTAGATTTTAATAGGACTCTAACAGTAACTTATAATGTGATTGCTATTGAGAAAAGACAAATTTTCAGACATTTACAAAATGATTGTGTGGATATTAGGTGATCTAAATGTACACATACTTTAGAAAATTTTAAAGAGGAAATAGAAGAATAGCTATAAGCATGTATCTACTTAAATAGCATTGTCATCCCGGTGTTCATCGATTTGCTCGAGCGGGTGCCAGTAACGTCTCCATTGTGAAACTTGTTGTTACTGTTTTTGGCGTATCGAATGCATCACAGGGAGCTTGCCAGGCTCTGCCGTGCGGGCAGGATACTCTCAGCAGCTTGCTGGGCTCTCCGAGAGGGACAGAGGAATCAAACCTGGGTCAGCCACATGCAAAGCTAAAGCCCTACCCGCTGTGCTATTGCTGGAGTGATCTATTTAAATACATATATTAAATTAATGTATTTTATATACAATTTATATATTTTAGTCAATGTGAAGACATGTTTATGAAGGCACATATTTTCATCTACAAGCAACATCAATTTTTATTCTTAGTTTATAACAATGGTGAGAGGAAAATATTTTAATTTTTTCCATTTTATAATAGAAATTTCTTTAACATGCTTAATAGTTGTGACTTACTAAATATCTACTTTTTATTTTAATGAAAACATCTTTATTATTTTATTGTTAACTAGAATAGTCCATATTTGCTTATTGATTGTTTTTATTGTGAATGGATATTAAATTTTACCAAATGACTTTTTAGTATCTGTTAGATTATCACTTATTTTCTCAAAGCTATTTTGTGTGATGAATTGTATTTTTATTTTCATATTAAAACATCCTTGCAAACTGGGATAAAATCTCCTTGGTGATACATTATTCTACTAATATGTTTCTGAATTTGATTTGCTGAAATATCTTTTTAATTTGCTAAAACAGCTTTTGTATTGTACTTATAAATGAGATTTGTGTGTAGTTGCCATCTGTTCTAGGTTCAACAGGTTTGTTGACAAGATTACAAAAATGCATAAACGGATGTGGAAAGCTTTACATATTTTTCTTTGTTCTGCAATGATTTATTTAGTACTGTGGGAACTAATTTTGTTTAAGTTTGAAAATATACATATGCTAGTTATCCACACATCTGACTTAATAAATCCCTTTCCTTTCCTTTCCTCTTGTCTTTGTTGTTGCATGACCAGGGATTATGCACAATGGGGCTGTGATACTCAACATATTTGGCTGTGGTGTGCCAGAGATCTTGCACTTGGGGGTAGCACCAGGGATCCCAAACAGTGGAACCACTGAAATTGCCTTCAGGCCCATGAAGCAGTGATGGGATTGAACTCGAGGCCTCACTTGCCTTGGGATTACAAGGTAAGTGCCTTTGCACCAGCTATTTCTTAACTCCCAGTATTTGACTTTTTTGAGTACAATCTTTAACGACTTGTTAAATTTTTTTATAGCTATTGATTTCTTTTTGGCATCTACTACTCGGTGCCTTGATTTATGTTCTAGAAAATTGAATGATGTGTCACCTATAAAAGCCATACTAGCTCACAAGAATTAAAAAAAAAAAGAACGCAGGATATTTACTAGGTAAATACAAATCAAAATACCATAAAATTAATATAACCAAATTAATAACAAAGACTGGAGTAATCAGTGAATCATAGAAGTACTATTTTCTTTTTTTTAAATTTTTATTAGTGAATTGCCATGAGGTACAGTTACAAACTTACGAACTTTCACGTCTGCACTTCAGTCATACAGTGATCAGTGATCGTTTACATCCCTCTACCAGTGCCCATTCTCCTCCACTAATGTTCCCAGTACCCTCCCACCACCCCCACCCAAACCCCTACCACCCCACCCTGCCTCTGCGGCAGGGCATTCCCTTTTGTTTGAAGAAGAACTATTTTCTAAGTACTACAACCCTTAAATATATACAAACTTTAAATATATATACAACAAAAGTTGTTTCAAGTTTGAATTGACAAAAAAGTCATAGAAGACTTAAAAACATCTAACTTATTTTCTTAATAGATAAGCTAATAAGATATAAATGAGGAAAACATTGAATACCCTTCTCTTGTCTTTGGGTGAGGACCAGTAGGCTAATTCCAGTTCAAGTCTAAATTTCAGAATCCTACAAGTGTTCAAACACGCAGCTCACATATAACAACATGGGTTTTTCTACCTGCTTCTGACTTGGTGAACCTACTGTCCCTGGCACTATTATGAAGTGGTTTACTCCATTCAAAGTCTTAATAACCACCAAACAATTTTCTGAGTCCCCCCCCAAAAAAATTTTCTGCCATCTTTTTGGGCACTGAAGTCTCTCAATGTAAGGAAGAGAAGTAGGAAAACAAAGAGTTGAAAAAACAGTATTCAGTCTTCCTGCAAAAACAACACCACTCAGAGAAGGACAGAGAGCAAATTTTCGTAGAAGTATAAACTTTGGATGATTGAGCCAGTAGGTAAGGAGGGAGAAGACAAAATCAATATCTTCCTGCCTTTTCTAGATAAATGTCTTCCTACCTTCTCTAGAAGTGACTGATTCAGTTTCAGGTAATGAAAGAAGGTAACTTCTTTTTCTCCTCCTCCTCTTCTACCCAATTCTATTTCTTTCAACTTTTGTCTTGATTTATTACTTTGGGGCCACACCTGGCAGTGCGTAGGGCCTACTCTTGGCTGTGTGCTCAAGGATAATTCCTGGCGGGGATTAGGGTTAGTCTGAGGTGTCAGCAATTAAACCCACATTGGCGATGTGCAAGGCAATTATCCTACCCACTGTATTATCACTCTGGCCCAATTTCTTTCATTTTTTTTAAATGGAAATGACTCCTATTTTTCCCCCTAATTGTTCTGTGTGCTGTGATGAAAACAACTAGTGAAAAATTCAAGATAATCCCACCCTGATAAAACCAAGGAGGTTTTGGAAAGATCGGGTCTCAGAGATCCGTCAGCGGGCTAAATGCACTAAGTGCACACTTTTGCAATGTTAGAAGCCTAGGTTCCACCTCCATGCCTCAAAGTACCCCCAAAACCACCAGGCATGACCCCCGGCACAGAGCCAGGAGTAGAACACCTGTCAGGTGTAGTCCCAAAACCAACACACACACACACACACACACACACACACACACACACACACACACACACACACACACGCGCGCGCGCGCGCGCGCGCGCATACTCAATTCCTTGAAATAGGCTTGACTCTCCCTTTCAAGACTCAGCAATTGCTGGTTGCTGCTACTGGGAATAGACCAAGCAGTCTGCCTGCAAGGATTAAGAGTGGGAAAAAAAAATCTCCTTCTAAGATGAGGAGTTTAAGATGGAGTAAGAAGAGGAAACTCAGAAAGAGAGAAGCTGTGTAAAGAAAATAATGAATGTGAAAATGGTGTCATCCTAATAGACAATTTTTTTTCCAGGACCTTATCCAAACAGCAGGAGGAAAAAGCATGGGAGCACTTTGAACCCAATAGAAAATCTTTCTCTGCTACTTTTGTTCTTAGCAAGTAGGTGCGTTGGAAGGGCCTGGCTTAATACCAACCTCCTTTAAGAATCAGCTTTCTGGGATCCTTTAATTAAAGTACTAAGATACAATATTAAGATGAAAGGTTGAGGAGATCTGTGGACTGCGCCCAGCGCTGTTGGTGGTCTGCCTGGAACTGGGACTGGGGAAGGCAAGACGGGTGGGGGTGGGGGGTCCTGTCCCAGCTCGTATGGGGATCTGACTCAACAGCTGCTTGTGGGCTTGGGGGACAGTATCGGAGAAACGGGAAGACTGAGTGGGCTTTCAGGCTGAGCCCTCATGTCCGTCCATGGAGTCTCCCTGTACTGGGTGGACACGAAAATACCCTGACTGCCCAGCGCCACCGGGGACTACTGGGACCTCCTCATGTGTGCCTGCAGAGGTAGATGGGTCAGGTATTGTCCCAGTCACTAGTCCCAGCCTCCAGATTGATGAGTGTCTGATCCCTCCCTGCATCCCCTCCCGCAACTCTCCCCCCCACCCCCAGACACCAATGTTATTTTTTCCTTCCAGTGCTCACCATAAATCAGTGCCTCTAGGTCTATGTGCAGACCCTCCAGCCTGGAGACTCAACATGAATTTCCAATGACAGGCCAGTCTTATTTCCTTTCTTCCTTTCTTCCTTTCTCTCTCTTCCGTTTTCTCTTTCTCTTTTTCTCTCTCCCTTATCTTTTTATCTTTTTTCTTCTTTCTTTCCTCTCTTTCTTTCTCTTTCTCTCCCTCTCTCCCTCCCTCCCTCCCTCCCTCCCTCCCTCCCTCCCTTCCTTCCTTCCCTTCCTCCTTCCTTCCTTCCTTCCTTCCTTCCTTCCTTCCTTCCTTCCTTCCTTCCTTCCTTCCTTCCTTCCTTCCTTCCTTCCTTCCTTCCTTCCTCTCTTTCTCTCTCTCCCTCTCTCGCTCCCTCCCTCCCTCCCTCCTTCCCTCCCTCCCTCCATCCATCCATCCATCCCTCCTTCCTCTTTTCTTTCTTTTCTTCCTTCTTGTTTTGGGGCCACACTCAGCAGAGCTCAGGCCTTACTCCTGGATCTCTGATCAGAGATGACTCCTGGTGGGCCTTGGGGGACCACATGTGGTGCTGGGGATTGAACATATGTTCCCTCACCCACTCGCCCACCAACCACACACACACACACACACACACACACACACACACACACACACACACATGCTTCCTGGAGTAGTGACACCAAGTTAAACAGATCTACCGAAGGTTTAGATTAGGACCCAGAAATTAGACACTTCTCCGTTTCACTAGCCAAAAGACTGAGGGGGAAGGACAGAAACAAACAGATCCTAAATTGAGGACTAGAAATATTGTAGCATTTTCTTTTCTTGCTTTTTTGGGGAAGATCATTCTTTAGGGTCAAAGAGGGCCTGTCCCTAGGCTATGCCTGTATTTCTGAAAAAATGTCCATGCCAATGAGTTCATAGTATTGTATTGATATTTCATATAAACTTAATAACCAGAGAGGATCCATGCATTTCTTCTGGGGATCTGTCATCAGATTAGATCTTATGAGAGTTATCAACAAGATCATATAGGTACAATAGGAAGGCATATGTAGTGAAAATTGAAAAACTGTATCTGAAAGAGTTCAAAGTGTTTGATTGCTCATGCCATTGGCCAAAAAAAGAAAGGGATCCTCTTCCAGGAAGGCTCTGTATTTTCTGGAAAGAGCACAGACTTTGTAAGATTCAAGTAACTGAATCTTACTATCTCAGTGTTTCTGGCCAATTGACTTCCCTGAAAAAAAAATTGACTTCGCTGCTTTGAGTTTCTATTAATCTTACTTAGGACCCTTTGGACCTAGGAAACTTTGCTGGATTATTGTAAGAATTGAAAAAGATTTCATAGGCACTCAGTAAATGGCATGCCTTAGAACCATTGTTTAGTCTGGGAATATTTGGGGGGGAAGAACTAATGAACCATATGCTTATCATGTCTGTCTTTGAAACATGAGTCTCTCTCTCTCTCTCTCTCTCTCTCTCTCTCTCTAATGTACATACTTAGTCACGTATGTGCTCATGAACACAGACATGTGACTAAGATCTTGACTCTGGACCCGGACTGCCAGGGTTTAGTCCTAGCACCATACTCTTGTTTCTTTGGCCTTGGCCATTTAATTTATGAACATCTTTTTCACTCATCTGTCAAATGAGGGCTCTTGCTGTTGATATGAGAATTAAATGTGTTAACATATGAAAACTATTAAAAATTGAGGACCACACATAGGCTAACTCTCATCATCATCATCATTATCATCATCTATTACTCATTGTTCCCAGATTATAGGAACTGGAAGGTGCTGCAATGGTGAGAAACCTTAACTTTTCCCACTTTCATTACAGAGGCATTTGTTCTGTAACCTTGTATATATATATCTCTCATATACTTCTATCTCTGTTTTTCTTTCCAGAGCAGCTAGTATGAATGAATCTGCTGAGCACCTATAAACTAATTATATCAGAAGCTCACAGGAGGTTCACCTCTTCTAGCTACCAGTAAACAGTTTTCCAAAGAGATAACACTCAAGTTGCAAGAAATAGTCTGTCTCAGGTGGGCCCACAGATGCTGAGAATCCCTCCCTAGGGAAGACCTGTTCTATCCATAGAGCCTGCAAGGAAAGGAACCAATGCCTGGAGGATGAACATTCACCTCAGTTGACTCAAACTGCCCAGATGATGTACCTGTTTCAGCAAAGCGGTGTCTGCTTGACCAAGGAAAACTAGCTGTCACCCCCTAGCAAAGGTGGAGGCCCCTGAATGACCAGTCAGCTCAGTCTGTCAGCAATCCATCAGCAGAACCATAATTCACCCTTGTCCCATCACATTGCCTCTTAAAAGGGCTCTTGAGAGAAAACATGGACCAAGAAACACCGCTTTCCAGGTCAGCTAGAAGTGGGGCCATTGCACTGGCAGTGGGAAGCATAAGTGCTGAAGCTATAAGAATTATGGGGGGCGGTGAGATTTGTGAGACGATAAGAAGGCGTGCTTCTGGATGGAGAAAGGAACACTATGAGGACAGAGGAAGAAAGCAAAGATTGATGAGTTAGACCATGTCTCATTTATAGTTTTTGCTCTAAAGGTAAAAAAAAAAAACTAAGTTGCCTTTGACTTCTCTAACTTCTCTATTTTCAGAAGAGAATTAATGAGCCTGATTAAACAGTCTGATGTGCACCCAAAGAGGTGTCTATTAATGAATGTAAAATGAAAGATGAATCAATGGGTAAATGAATATTTATGAAGACCTGAACTAGGGTTAAGAAAGACGGAGGCTTGTATATTATACCTGAAGGAGGAAGGGCCACATGCTGTGTAGTGGATATGTTTGGGTAAGGTTTCTGTTTTGATCACTGCGTAATGATCTAAAGCAGCAAAGTGATGGTAGAAAAACTGCGCAGAAATATTGTTGCTGTCTATTTTTGTGAGCCATCTTTAAAAAGCTTTGATTTGTATATCCAGTTATAGTAGAAAAGGAGTTATGAAATGGTAAACAACTTCCCTACAAAAAGAATCCACGACGTTCAAACTACAATGAATATGTGTGAGAAAACAACTGATTTCATTCTTTTAGATGAAAATTAAATTACAATGAGGAGAGAAACTATAGAAAGAAAGAGCAAGTTCTGATGATAGATGTTCAAGACATTGATACTCTGCTAAGGAACAAAGGCACTTATTAAGGAAATTTCTATAAGGGTAAGTAAGAAAGCTAGGAATATTACCATGATGAGAATATAGAGGATATGTATTTTCCAGGAGTGAAGCAGGATAATCATTGAAAAGAAAGGCAAGGACAGAGAAGAAACCCAGAAAACCCAAATAAGTAACAGAAATCCAGACCACAAAAGATAATGACTATGGTGCAGACTTCTTCAGAAAGTGTGGAATGATAAGTTAAAAGCCAAAACTCATGCCATTATCATGTCAGGAAACAACAGAATGCCTAGCAGAAAGAAATGACTTAGTATGTGACCAAAACTGCCTTTCTTAGGTAGTTGAGTCTGCATTGGAAAAGCTGATAACCACTTGATGTCAAGGGGGTTCAGCCCATTTAAGTGAGCCCCACAGGGAGGAGACCCAGTGATGGTTGTTGACCATTGTTATCTTTCAAGAAATTGAAGCAAACTGACACAGGAGTTCGTTAGTGCTACCCAACACAGATCACAAAATATTGAAGGCATCCTCCTGAGAACAGCAAGCAATGTTTGCAAATTTGTGCAGGTAAGTATTGACTATCTGATCTCTCTGGACTGGGAAATGGTTCTCAGGAGATCATGGCATTACTTTTTCAGATGTGGAAAAAAAGATATGACTATAACCAGCTAAGAGGAGGGAGACAGGGTAAATGAGACTAATAGAGGTAGATACTCTGATGAGAAGAGTTATAAATCCACGTAGTAACAAATACTTATTGAGCATCTTAGTGTGGTAGGTACCAAGAGAAATAATTCCTCCACAGCAAATAAAATCTTTCTAAAGTATAGCTTCAGTTAATTTGAACATTTTCATGATGTGGCTATTGTTAGCCCTTTTCATTAATGAGGGGGGAAAATGAGATACAGAGAGGTTAATTGAATTAGAGATCTCCTGATTTCTAGTTGTGTGTGCTTCTTCTGTAGTTTTTGGGCTTAAATTCAGAAGCTTTCACTTTGCCAAGGCTACTTGAAGTTATTTCTCTTTTGTAGTCTCAGTTAAAATGGAAATACTGATACCTATCCCATGAAGTGGCTATAAGGGGTGAATGAGAAACAATATACAACTATAAGAAATGATAGGTACCTGGCAGCATTAAGTCCTCAGCAAATGTTTCCCTTTTGCTTACTGTGGTAGATGGATTAGGCCATCCTGCACAAAAGTACAACAACATAGGAACACAAGCAAAGAATGATGTCTCCATATGGTGTAAGGTGACATACAGACTGCTCTGGGGTCAGACAGGTGAGTTCCCTGGAGTGGAGGGTAGTTGAGGAATGAGCAGCATGAGAACCTGGGTAGAGTCTTGAATGAAGAATGGATTCTGAGTGGACAGGAAAAGAAGGGGATATGTGCAAAACACAGAGCTACAGACCCATTTGTTAAGCAAGGGGGAGTGGACAAGAGATCAAGGGTAGATGAGGCTCTCATGAAAAGAACTTTGATGCCCAAGGTTCAAAGTTGAGTTTGCAGGTGAGAGGAAGACGCTAGTGAAAGTGGTCAACTGAAGTGTCTTCTATTAATAAGATGATTCTAGGTCCAGCATATAGACTGAATAACCAGGAACAAGATGGAAAAAAAAAAACAGGGAAAATTTCAATTTTACATATACATGCACACAAGCACTTTTTATTACAACATATATAAAATCTACTTATCCCATTCTTAATACCTTGAGCATTCCTTTTACTCTTGTAATCTCTTACAGAGGTTTAAAATTGCCAGGATTTTGCTTTGTGACATGTTATAGTCATATCTAAAATTCATTTGATGTTAAATCAGAAATAAAACTCTCAATTATATTGGTGTTCCTATGGTAAAATATAATTTATTTTAAGGCAATTCACTTTGTCATAGACTTCCCAGGAATGAAAGTTGACAAAAAGCAAAGACTTACTACATATGACAATAATTAAATATATACTCAACAATTATGAAAGAATGACTGTGAGGGTAGGAGATTTGTACAGAAAAAGAAACATTCCATCATGTCAGATAATCATAGTGAAGTTTGATATCCATGATCTATTTTGAGACATGGGATTACGTTATGTAGTTGAAAAACAGCAAGATCCCACAAGTACAAACATTATAAAACAAATTGCATTTTAAAACTATAGCTGGCAGGTCAAGAGCAAGATGTCAGCAGGTTTGATTTCTCTCAAGGCCTCTCTCCTAAGTATGGAAGCAACCACATCCTCACTGAGCTCCATGTGTATGTTCCTCCTTGGTATCTGCTCCTCTTCTCTTTTTCCATTTTATTTTTGCTTTGGGGGCCACACCCAGCAGTTCTCAGGGCTCACTTGCGGCTCTGAGCTCAAGGATCATTTTTGGTGGGGTTGGGGATGCCAGGGATCAAACCCAGATTGGCTGCATGCAAACACCCTACCCCCTGTACCATCTCTCCGGGCCCCTGTCCCTTTTATCGGAATGTCAGATCTGTGTGACCTCACTAGGTTAGATCTTCCTGATCTCATTAAATTTAACCTTCATTATTTCCTTAAAAGCCCTATCTCCAAATACAGTCCCATTCTGAGGAACTGGGGTTAGAAGTTTCCAACATGATTTGAGTCTGTGTGGGGTGCAGTGGGAGTGCGGTGGTCCCAATTCTGCCCATGCCAAACCGCCTTGAGAAGATTCAGGATAGACAGGGCACAAAGTCACCCATGGAGCAAGAGGGGTCAGCGAACAGCGTTCTGCGCTGGGCCTCCTCAGGTTAGAGAACTTTCAGGGACCTAAAACCCAATACCCGGTTCCGGTCTGGGGAAAGAAGCCTTCTACTGAACCCCTGGTGCTTTCTCGGAGATAATTTTAAGTGTCCCCTAGCTCTTTCTGGAGGCAACTGAAGCATTCCTCTTGCTGCCCCTGCTCCCTTGTTGTTGAAAAAGCATGTGATGGAAAAACCCGCCTGGGTTGGGGACAGAGTGAGGGCAAGCGAGCTCTCAGAGCTCTGAGTTGATTTATGTTGTGGTTGGTGGCTGCTGTGATTGCTTCTCCGGGGTGATTGGTTTGATCTGGAGGTTGGCGTCGCTAAGGAGAGGTTTGGGGGATGACTTCAGAAAATAGAAAATGACTGTAAATAAGATGGTATTTGGCTGTTTTTAATTTTATACAGCTCATTATATCCTGGTCAAATGAAAACCTTGACATTTGGGGCAGGAAGCATGTGGCTAGTGGGGGTGGGTGGATTTCAGGCCGGGCGGCTCAGTGAGTGAAAGTCATTCAAGAGTCTTGCAGGCTGGAGACCCACAAGGATCTTGAGGATGGGTGGTTTCCCCTTGCCAGTGCATTTCTCTGGCCCAGAAGCTCCAGGCAGTGATGGTCAACAGAGAGAGGGGGACGGGGATAGCAGGGGCTGGAAGGTAGCCACTCTGTGACACGCAGGCAGAGACCCGGGAGGTTGCAGCAGGGATCTAATTAGATTAGGCCCAGGGAACAAGCTGTCCTTGCTCCAAGGCCCTTGGCTGTGAAGGTCTGATGAACACAGAGCCTGCAGCTCGAACGCCAGGCTGCACGGGGAAGGGAACACTTAAGCAGTTCTCTGGATGGTTGAGGGAAAGGCAAGGAGGTTTCTGAGTTGCTCCTCGCCTGGCCAGAGAAAGCAGTCATCCAAAGATTGAAGGGCAAAAACAACAAAACAACAAAAACAAAATCAGTAGCACTCTTGGCACGTACTCTATGTGAGAGTGGAAAGAGCTTTGAGCATACGGGGTATCTGGGCAGTGAAATCCCACGGGGTTTCTATCCTCTTTTCGAAAGCTGTGAAATTCCAACTGCGTAACTGAGAACTAGTACACAGCGTGGTGTAGTAGCTAAGAGAACAGGCTTGAGGATCAGCTGACCTGGGTTAAATCCGGTTCTGTGACCTTGGAAGAGTGACGCAACTTCTCCCTGTCTAATGATAACACCTACCTCCTTGCAGTATCGTGAGAAGTACACACAAGGGCTGGGGACAGTGACAGGCACACGGGACAAAAGAGAGCTTGTGATCAGGATTACAGAACAAAAGTTCCTTTGGAAATTTCACTGTGTTAAGGAGGAGGGGGAGAGCGAAAGAGTGGGGGTGGGAGAGAGGAGAGAAAGGGGTTGTGTCTACCTAACCATTGATGATACCAAGCAAGGGATGGACAAGCAAGTTCTTATGAAACATTGCTATTAACACGATGTAATAGCAAAGCTCTCTTTCCAAGTGTAGGCAAGCAGCTTAGCTGACAGACCACACATTCTTTTTTTCTCTCTCTAAATAGAATCTGTGCTATTTCCCCCTCTTGGAGGGAAATGAAATATATGAGACTGCGGATTTTAAAAAAAAAAAATACAGAAACCACTATTTCATGTCTTGGCCCTTCTCACCTCCTCCCTTCTGCATCTTGACCACCCACTGTCCCTGTTCTGCATCTTTAGCAAGCAGGTCTCAGGCCCCTGTCATCACCAACCAGATCTTTCTTCTGTGCAAGCTCAAACCTGGGAATTTGGGGTTTAGAGGAATCCACTTGACAGACACCATACAAAGATGCAAATTGATTTATTATTTATTTTTAAAAACTTTTTAAAATTAATTTTTTGCTTGGGGGCCATCTCAGGCCATGCGCAAGTGTATCTCCTGGCTCTGCACTCAGGAATCACTCCTAGTGGTGTTCAGGGGCGATATGGGTTGCCAGGGATTGAATCCAGGTAGGATGCATGCAAGGCAAATACCTGCTGTTCTATTGCTCTAGCCCTAGATACCTAAATATTTAAAAGAGATGATCATTCATGACTTTTTAAAAGGAGACTGAAAATAAAGATAGATAAAGGAGAAAACTCAAAAGTATGAGAAAAAGGAAGGGAAGGGAAGGGAAGGGAAGGGAAGGGAAGGGAAGGGAAGGGAAGGGAAGGGAAGGGAAGGGAAGGGAAGAGAAGGGGAGAAGGGAAGGGAAGGGGGGAAGGGAAGGGGAGGGGAAGAGAGGGAAGAAAAGAAGAGGGGAGAGGTGGGGAGGGAAGGGAGAGGAGGAAAGGGAAGGAAGGGAGGAGAAGGGAAGGGGAGGGGAGGGAAGGGATGCTACCTTTTCAGAGCTAGCTGCTAAGGAAAGAAAAAGCAACAAAGTGACAGATATATGTATTTGTGTGCATATATATTTGTGTGTATATATTTGTGATATATAAATATGTACATACATTCATAATAGCCAGGATCCACTTGACATGCAGAAAAACACACACTGCTGCAGGATACTGAGTTGAAAACATCATTACAATGTTAAAACCAATTAAAACCCATGCAGGAAAAGATGTCAGAAATATTTCTAAGTGATGGCTTTGGGGAGGTTGTAAGGGTAGGAGGGGGTTTTTGTTCAACAACCAATAAAAATTTACAGAGATGGAGAGATAGTACAGTGGGTAGAGTGCTTGCCTTGCTCACTGCCGACCTGGGTTTGATCCCCAGGACACAATGTGGTCCCCAAGAGCCACCAGGAGTGACCCTTAAGTGCAGAGCTAGAAGTTAGTCCTGAGCACAGACAGTTGTACCCCCAGAACAACATAATTAATTCACAGATTGATTTAATAGAGATAGCAGCTGCACCTGCTGACCTTTCACCTCAAGCCCTGTGCATCACATGGGCCATGACAGTTGCCCATGCTTGAGTCCAGGAGCCTGCCAGAATCTTTTCACCCAATCCCACCTTCACAGTTCACCTGGAGTCATCTGCCTGACTTAGTTCTCACTTCCCATTACCTCCCTCCTCACCTCTTCCTCCATCTTCTGATTTTCTTTCTCATTTCCTCCCTGCCACGCCTTGATTCTACATCTAGATCCTCCTTCTGTCTGCCTCCTGACACTTGCCCCTGCCTCTCTTCATTGCCCTCACGGGGAGGAGCAAGTTGCGGGCTGACCCTTCCATCCTTGCCATCCTATGCACCTCACTACCAGGCTTTCTGCCTTGTCCTGACAGCCATCTTTGGTAATATTGCCCCCACAGCACTGACCACACGTCTCCTAAACTAGAGGATCTCTAAGGGCAATGACCTTGCGGTGGGCCCCCAGGACCACCCACCGACCCAGCACAGGGATATTCTCATTAAGAGCCACATAATTGAATCTGACCCTCCTCACCATCCTATTGTGTGGCTTTCCTTTGAATAAGTCCAGGACCCAAGACTCTTGGCCTGAGATTCAAGAACATCCCAAGAACATTCAAGAAAATAAGGCTGCTTAAATCTTATTTTGCCATTTTATTTCCCTGAGACTCCCCACTCTTATCCAGGAGTCCCCAGGCGCCCCCGGGTTAAGGATTCACTTTCTCCCCAGCACACTTACTGCACTCACTTAGCTCCTGCAACCATCCTTCTACGCTTCTGAATGTCTCTGCATGGGCCTCACTTCCCTTATGCAGCTTATGTCAACCCCGAGCCGATTCACATGCCCTTGGATCCCTGATGTCTGGCACGTGGGAACTTCTCCAGGCGAGCTGTTGACTGACTGAAGTAGGTCACAGGCTGGTGTGGAGGTGACCCAGCTGGGTGTGCCCATTTTGTGACTGAGCTGTAGGCCCATTTCTTCATGAGGGAGGGCCCCTGGAGGTAAAAGGGAGAGGTTAGGTCATCCCTGTCTTCCCTCCTGCCTGGTCTTTGCTTCCTTGTTTCCTGCCATAAGACACATGGTGGACATCCAGAGATCCCAGAGGGCTGGAGGACCAGGACAACGCCTCATTAGGCTAGGGAAGCCATGCCCTGCAGCCAGCAACCTGGTACCCGAGAAGTGCCCATCATTCATATTTATTTTGTCTCTGAACTAGTGGGTTTGCTGACTCTCTAGGCACAATCTTGCCATCCGTGGAAGACATTAAGAAGAGTAAATTGTGTTTGTTTTTCTTTTCATTATAAACTCTCAGTAGCTCCCTTCTGCGGACCATCCAAAGTAGTAGCCTGGCATTTGAGACCCGACAAATATTTCATCCGAATCTGTTTCTCATTCATCAGATACCATCCAAAGCCACTCTATCTGTGCGATTTATTCATTTAGAAAGAAATGGAAAAATCCTTCCCCCAAATGAATAAGTGAATGAACGAATCTTAGTCATTACTGTACATGTTCTGCTTTCTTTGAATCAACGAATTCAAGATGTTCTAGGATCCCAAAGTCACTTGACCCCATGCTTGTGTACATCACAGGATTCGGATTTAAGCCAACACCAAAGAACGCAGAGCACCTGGCAAGAGAAACAACCTCCTCCTGACTCACCCCTTCTCAGTGTTCCCTAGATGTGATGTCAAGCGAGGCCCTTCCCCGAGACTGTGTGCTGAGGAGAGGTGGCTGGGGAAGGCTCGGTAAGACTTGTTTTGGGGTGTGGTGCTGTTGGGCCCAAGAACTGAACCGTCAGGCCTGCACACTGGGCAAGTATCACAGGGAGTGGCTCCCCCTGCTCTCGGCACTGATTGGGAGACTGAAAAAGAAAGAAAACTCATGTTTGAGCACAAGGGTCAGGAAGCTGGGCTCTAAAGACCAGCATGGTGACTTTCGAATCCGGGATGAGATTCGGATTCGTGGAGCAGTAGGAAGGGGTAATTATTTCCCGGCCCTAGAAGCAATTCCACACCCTGCCCTATTGTATGCAGATCAGGGCTGACTCCTCACCTCCACAAGACAGAACTGGATCTTGGCTTCTGCTTCACTAGAAAGAGACCTTGGCGGGTGACTCATTCTAACTCATCTGAGAACCTGCATTCTTCTGGCCCAGACCGCCCACCTCCCACGTGCTAAGCCTTCTCTGTGTCAATCAGGACAGCCTCAAAGCCAAGGGCTCTAACGTGAGTAAGGCTGACAGTGGACAGTGGGGAGGATGACCCTCCTTGGGATGACTTCTTCCACCGTCCTCAACCCACCCGGGGCTGTTCCCACCCTCCACTTTGACCCACTTGAAACAATACCAGGGCTGAAGCAATAGCACAGAGGGCAGGGCGTTTGCCTTGCACGCAGCTGACCCGGGGTTCAATTCCCAGAATCCCATATGGGCCCCCGAGCACTGCCAGGAGTAATTCCTGAGTGCAGAGCCAGGAGTAACCTCTGAGCATCGCTGGGTGTGACCCAAAAAGCAAAAAAAAAAAAAGAAAAAAAAAGAAAAAAAAAAAGAAACAACTCCTAAGCTGTGTATTCTTTGCCCTGGGAGCAGCATGGCTACTGAGCTGCATTTGGGGCTGAGTGACAGGCAATTAAGAAGACTGAAAGGACCAGCTACCTAATCTCACCACCCTGGGTGGACACAGGGCATCTCTGGACATGTGACTTGGAAAGTACCTGCTCTGTTTTTTGAAGTAAAATTGTTGGGAGCAGAAGCATCGTGGGGAGGTGTTCTAGCTGGAGTGTCACACACTGATTCTGGAAACAGCCCTCTCTGCCCTGACTCTGTTCACTCTCTTTCCTCCATAGTTCCCCAAATCTGAACAGTTTCTTGAAGAAACTGTTTCCAATTTAGAGTTAATCTACCAGGTATCCCTGAGGATTGCCACAGATAGCCATTCTTAATGAGAAGAAAGCCCTGACTAATGTCATGAAGTTCGTTTCTGCCATCCAGATCTTCCAATAAAGGCGGTCCTCAAGAAGGAGGCTTTGACACCCAGCGCAGCTCAGGGCAGAATAGAGATTAGAGGCTCTGCCCACTTCATGGGCCGTCCATCCAAAAGCCTTGGGTGCCCCTATGCATATGTTAATTCATTTGAAAAGAAAAGAAATAGGCTCAAACAGCCATGTCCTGCACTTCCATGCCTCCTTCTAATTCTTCTCTGTTTGACCCAGAACCAATCCTGTCTTTTCCTTTCCCAGCAAATGTGGCTGCCTGAGGGCAAAGGTCAAAGGCCTTGACTTCTACCCCAAGAGACTGGGGTCCTCCTGGACACACTGTCCCCTGCAGATCCCCTGACAATGTCACTTCACCTGCAGGCAAGGTCTGGAACTGGTTCTGACTCTGTGTGCTCTGCTGGATCCTGGGTGATTCCAGCTAAGTTGCAGGCAACTGAAGATAAATTGAGTCTTTCACTCGACAGCCTTAGAGGATCTGCCCTTCTGCAGGGGAAATGGGAGCTGTAGAAACCTGCCTCCCCCTGAGATCCCGCCCCGGGCCTGGCATCCTGCAGGTTTGCCTGGGCCCTGCCCAGCCTGAGTGCAACCCTGAGTGAGCTGGCTCTGGCTGGCCATTGCATCCTGGCCTCACCCACGCTCACTGTTTGGCTTGGCCTCTGTCAAGGAGGTAGGGAGCCTGAGGAATGAGGAGATGAAGCAACAGCTTCCCGAGGGTTAATTCCTGCCCAGTGCCTGGGATCTGTTTTCTGAGCCAAGGAGAGGCGGCTCTGTTTGCTGATTCTTGATCATGCTGATCATGCCTGCTCACTGCATGCTGGTTCCAAGTCTTGCCTGGATATTCCTTCGGCTCACTTAGCAAGACGTGGAACCTGAGCTGGATCTCAAATGCAAACACTCCCCGGCCGACTGAATGCTCAACAGATACTCAGACCCTTAGGGCCCTTTTGGAATCGTGTTAGCCTGACCCCCTGGCCCTGATTAATCAATTTGGCCAAGAAGTTATGTGCCTCTCATAGGCTTGATAGTTTCAATATCAGAGAGGTAGGACTCAGATGATGTGAGGTCTGGATATACACTGTGATGGTCTTGCTCCTCTAATTGACTCCGAAGACCACCCTGTGAAGGTTGTAAGGAGGTTCCTGCTTATTTGATATTGTTGTTGTTGTTGTTGTTGTTGCTGTTGTTAGGGGCTGAGCCACAGCTGGCAATGGTCAGGGCTTACTCCTAGTTCTGTTGTCTTCAAGGATCAAGTTCTGGCTGGACAGGGGGATTGAATTGGGTCAGCCACCTGCAATGCAAGTGCCTTAAAACTTTACTATTTATCTCTTGGGGAGTGGGAGAGAGACACAGAGACAGACAAAGAAGCCACCTGATAGGAAGACCTCCACCACCATGAGCAGCTGGGCGGGTGCCGATTCTTTTTGCACATAGGTTAGAAATGTATTAAAGAGGGTCTGAATTTCTCAACCGCCAACCCCTCCCCTTCTGTCCCACCATCTCCACAGCGAAGCCCCACAGGCTACAGCAAACAAACGCATCTCTTCTGTCTCTGCGGGAGAAGCGGTGACGAGCTAAGGAAAACCTACTCCTGTCCCAATGTTCACCCCTCCCCCCTCCACCCATTCTGCTGTCGCCCTTGCTGTCAAGAGCAACAGTTGGACAATGAGTGATATCATCATCCTATGTCCAGAGAAACATCTTGTTTCTTCTAACCGAGTTCTTTCTAGATGTACAAAGAGCCTAGGCGGTCTGGGGAAGTTGGGGGGTAAGAAAGGGAAGTGACTTGTCCACGCTCTCACAGTGAGTCAGTGGTGGAACAATTTAAGAGAATCCTGGAGCTTTGACTAAGGCTCTACTCATGCCTGACCCCACCCTGGTAAAGGCTAAGCAGGAACAGGAATGGGTCAGGCAGCAGCACGCGGGGTGCCAAGATATGAGTAAACCTGTGGGAGAAGGCAGGTCCCAGAAAATAACTGGAAGACGGAAAGAATCGCTTCAAGGGAGTTCAGTTGAAGTCTCTGCCCACCCGTGTCAAATGGCAGCTGAGCAGGGGCTCAAGTGGGCGGCCGGGGCATGCAGAGCGTGCAGGGGGGAGTGAGGGGGAGGAGGGTAGTGGGAAGGAGATTATCCAGGGGTGACTGCAGGTAGGAAGGAGTGAGCTCCCCCCTGCTGGCAGGTGGCCCAGGCCTGTCCTGACACCGTACAGAAGGAGCCCCGCCCCCTCTACCTCCACCCCACGGAGCTGGCTTCTGGGACAGGTCCATGTCCGGCTGGCTGGAGCCCAGCATGACTGAGGGCTGTGTGGGGACAGCCGCGGGCAGACAGGCCTGCCTGGAGCAGAGGGGCCAGCTTAGGGGGAATCCACAGAGATGGGAGGAAAGAAACAAAGAATGTCTGCCCAGCATCCTCTTTTTTTTTCTTCTTCTTCTTCTTTTTTTCTTAATGGGAAAATGGTGAAACTTCTTGCAAGCAGCGATTATCGAGGCTGGGTGGGGGGTTGGGGGGGAAGTAGAGAAACCACAATGATTTTTTTTTCAGGACCCCCAAAAAACTGTTTTCCCCAAACCAAACAAAGTTAGATTGGGAAATGCACCATGGTACCTTGGGGACGTGGGGGCTCCCTGCTAGTCTGAGGTCCCCTTCCCGCAGGCGCCAGCGGCCTCAGACTCTTTAATAGTCTGGGGAAAGAAAGAACACTTAAACTTTCCAAGATCTCAACAGCTAGGGTTCTTTTTTTTTTTTTTTTTGCAAGATGGTTTTTATGTGCTTTAAAGACAGAAGAGTCCTTTGCAGTAACACCTTGACTTTTTTTTTTTTCTCAACACCAGACCTTGCTCAAGGCTTACTCCTGGCCCTGTATTCAGGAATCACTCATTGATGGGGCTCGGGGGACCATAAGTACCTGGTGCTAAGGATTGGGCAATCAGCACATTTTTATGAGTACAGATGAGTGATTCACCCCATCCCCATCCTGACCTGTCCAGCCACTGGGTTGTCCCTTAAAGACAGCATGGGTGAAGGGCCAAGGCTCAGCTCCATGCATGCTGAGCTGTGCTGGATTCTTTAGACACACACACATACACTGGCACCATATGGTTTCTCCAGCATCACCAACAGAGACATCCCCACTCCTACCTCAGCAACATCCCTGGAGCATTTCTGGGTGTGGCCCCCAAACAAACAGAAGCCAGCAGGGAGCCAGTGACTTCTGAGAGTTCTGCACATTTGATGCCCCCAAGGGTGATGGTTGCCTTGCCTCGGTGGGTGCCTGAAAGGTGATTTGCCTCAGCTGCCAGTGCTTTGTCATCGTTAAAGAAACAAAGGACTCTCCTAATTACAAGACTAAACTCTGCTTTCAAAGGGGGACAGAAGGAAATTTTGTTGCTGGGGTCCTGGGTAGTCTTTTGCTGGTACTTGTTCTTTGATGATATTTGATTCAATGAAGTTCTTGGGATCAGGACTGTCTTTTTAAAACAAACAAACAAACAAGCAAAAAACAGTAAAGCAGCCATCACTCAATGTACCTAATCTGCATGTAGTATTTGAAGTAAAGGGAGAAACCAGTGGTCCCACCCACACTCTCCCTTGTCAGAAAATGCTACTGAGAACGGCAAATCCGGAAGCCTGCAGGGAAATTGCTGCAACAGCTCAAGTGTGCATTGCTGGGGTCATATGTTCCTTTACATGAAATTCTTGTTCTCTAGCATCTGATGTTCGTTAACGACTAGATGTGAATCTAGCCTGGGCTGGTGCCTGCAGACCCCTTTAATTAGCATGATATCTGAAATTGCTTTTAAATTGAGGTGGCCTTGCTCCTGTTTCTTATCTGGGAGGCTAGCGGCCCTGAGGCCATCTGCACCAGCCTGCACAGGGGTGAGATTTTATCTGCTGCCTCTGCACTCTCCTCTCTCCTTCCTCAGCAACAGCTGAGCCAGGAAGCCTTTGCCACCAGCTTGCTGTGCATTTGGGAAGTCCTCTGAAGAGAGCTGGATCCCTGACGAGCCTAGTGCCAGGGCGGTGTCCGCACCCACCTAGGTGTAGCATGTTGGCGGTGTGGACGCTGAACTACGGGACAGAGCAGGCTGCAGGGGCTCTTCCTTTCAGTCTGGGATAGTGGAGGAAGTGGGAGGTGGGTGGACAGTGGCAGGAAATGGGGAACGGGGTGAGAGGTGGGGTGGTGGAAAGGTGGGGGGGCTCTTGTCTCGTGGAGTTTTAGCTACCTCAGGCAAGAATCCCGGCTGGCCTACCGTCCTTGTACCTTTCTAGTGTGGAAAGAAGGGGTCATGGGCTTCTCTTGGGGTTCCCAAGCAGCTGGCTTAGGTAGGAGCCCTTTGCCGACAATGTTCTTGCCAATGATTTTAGTACCTGTCTCTGTCTAGGTAAGTATCAGTGCCAACACACCCAAGCAGCCTAAATTAGGGAAGAGTTTTTATATTTATTTTTTATTTTAGGCACCATGGTTTACAGGGCTGGAGTGATAGCACAGTGGTAGGGGGTTTGCCTTGCACGCAGCCAACCCGGGTTCGATTCCTCCGCCCCCTCTCGGAGAGCCCGGCAAGTTACCGAGAGTATCTCGCCCGCATGGCAGAGCCTAGCAAGTACCCATGGCATATTCGATATACCAAAAACAGTAACAAGTCTCGCAATGGAGACGTTACTGGTGCCTGCTCGAGCAAATCGATGAGCAATGGGATGACAGTGACCATGGTTTACAATACTATTTCATGCATAATACATTCCCAGATGCAGCATTGACTAGGTTCCACTTTCCTTCATCACTGTCCCCATCTGAATACCTCCTCTTCACCCCAAGCCTTCCCCGATTCCCCAAGATTCCTACTGAAGACCAGATTTCATTTCCTGTGCGTTTGGGCACTTGTCCTTCCCCTACTGTCCTATGTTTCTTTATGTAGCTCACACGTCAGCAAGATCTTTCTGTTCCTCTCTTTCTGACTGACCTCCCTCAGCATGATACTCTCCAGATCACATAGCAACAAATTGCAAGATTGCATTTTTTCTTATAGCTGAGTAATACTCCATTGTGCTGCTTTATTCAGTCATCTGTTCTCAGACACTTGGGTTGTTTCCAGATTTTGACTGCGAATAGTACTGCAGTGAACAGAAGAAATACAAGTGTCTGTTCTGAAAACATAGGCATGCAAAGTCTATTTTAGAGTTTTGAGGCCCTTTGAGATCAAGAAGTGGAATTGTTGGGTCATACGGAAACTCAACTCAAAGTTTTTAAAGAAGTTTCCATATTGTTTTTTCAAAAGCCTGGGCCAGTCAACATTCCCACCAGCAATCTGTAGAGCCATCCAGACTTCTGTTCTATCCATAGAGGCCAGAGAATCCTGCCACCTCGCCAAGTCAAATGGATTCATGACCATAAACCTTTTGAGAGACCAAAGTCAGGTTTACTTTGAAAAATGTCCTACCATTGTTACCATCATAATGACAAAGGATTTGTTTCAATGTAACATTTTGTTCATTGATAGTCATGTTTGAACAGCCTTCAAAAGTACTCCTGAAAAGCCACTTGCCAGCGGTCATCCCTAGTACCTCCGCTGTTCTCCTAGGCCCAGGACTAAGTTTCCCAGAGAACCAGTATGTTCCCTTCATTGTGAACCAGTTGCATGAGGGAGAAAGAAGTTTCCTTTCCTGCCTCCAGCATTAATAAATAACATTAAACCTCCCATCTACTACCACATTCATTTGGGCTCGTGGGGTTCTTGTTATCAATATCAAGTCCCCAGGGATGGCTGACCATGTTTTTTCTCCTTTTGGAACGCCCACTGAACTGCATACTCTTAGTATGACATGGAGGTATCTAACCAGTCCATTGTTGTGTCTCCAGTTCAATCCCAAGTTTCCATCAAGTTTTGGGTGCTAAATATACACTTAATGTTTGCATGAGCACTAGATGGATGACATGTAGTGAGGGGCCCAAGACTAGGAGAAGACAAACCTGTGTGGACTGCTAATAAATGAGTGCAATTTAAACAATTCCAAGAAAATATTTATATGGGGGGGTGGAGTGATAGCACAGCGAGTGGGGCGTTTACCTTGCACGCGGCTGACCTGGGTTTGATTCCCAGCATCCCAGATGGTCCCCCGAGTACCGCCAGGAGTAATTCCTGATGCCCAGCCAGGAGTAACCCCTGTGCATCACCGGGTGTGACCAAAAAAAGAAAAAAAAAAGGAAAACATCTATATGGAAAAGTTAGTTCATTACTAGACTTTCCACTTTTTAAGCAAATACTATGCTTTCAACATTGTATTCTAAGCTTCAAAAAATTTATTAATTTTCCAAATACCCTAAGTGATACTATGGTTGAGAGCCCCCTAAGAGTCTCACAATAATCCCCATCTCCACTACCTCGTACAGCCCCCTTGAGTTTGGGCTATATTCATGCACTCTTATATGCACTGGGATATGAATCTGCAGTGCATGGAATGTGGGAGAAGCAATGGGTGTCACTTGCACAACCAATGTATAAGAAAGACTACGGCTTTCATCTTGGGTCATTCATCTGCTATGCTGTGAGTCATACGCTGTGAGGCATTCAACTGCTATGCTAAGAGCCACTTTCGGCACAGGACTGAGACTCCCAGTCAGTAGCCAGTGAGAAGCTGAAACTCTCAATGCAGAGGCCTCTGAAAATGGCGTCCTGCCCACAACCATATCCATGAACTCGTATGGGAGAAGACTGCCCCAGTCAAAGCTTTAGATGGGACCAAAAGCCCCAGAGAGGAGTTTGACCTAAATCTCTTGCAACACCTTAAACCAGAAGCTCCCAGGAAAGTCATGCCTGGATACATAACCCACATGAATGGTAAGATCATTTAAAGCTTCTAAGTTTAGGGATACTTTGTTATGCAGCGAAATGTAACTTGGAGCTGGAGAAATGCTTGGAGCTGGAGAAAAGGGTTGAGGTGCATGCCCTGTCTGCAGCAGACCCACTTCCACTCCCAGCACTATATCCTAAGCAGCTGTGGTGATGGGTAAATCCACCAGCAGCACATTCTCAGAACTTTTTACTGAACTGCTGGCCCAGTTGGCTGAGAATTTCCAGGAGTTCCCCACAGCCCCCACAAAGATAACTAACATTGTTAGGTACTAGCACTTTACAGAAGAGGAATACTAGGGTTCAGGGAGGATGGGAGGAGCCAGGAAGTGGATTGACGTGGTTTGACCTCAAAGGTCATGGTGATGAAAGTCTAGGATCAGTTTTGGAATGATCCAGCAGTAAAAGATAGTCCAGCAGTAATAGATGGTTCGTTACTATTATTCCACTGAAGCCACTGCTACACAAAATCCTCATGGACTTTGAAAAAGTTAATGTCTCCTACAAACCAGGTAAAGCTGTTGAAAGATCCTAAGGGAAAAAATAATAGATGCTGTAAAAATAATTTATCAAACAAGACTGCTCATTTCATTCCATTTCTAACAAAGATCACCTCCACATCCCCATCTACCACCCCAAAATAATCACTCTTACGAGTTTCTTCTATTCTCTATGCTCTCAAAAATATGCAAAATACAGCTAATGTACTTGCAAAATGGAATTTACCTATTACAGATAGTGTACATATACCATAGTACATTAAATTTTTACAATCATGACTGTTCTTATTATCTACTGCTACATACCAGATATCACTTCCTCCCCTTGTCCCAAACCTGCCCCCCATAAAAAAAAAAAAACATAGAGATTTCAAACAACAGCAATTCTTTTCTTCCCTAGTCTCTGTGATCAGCTAAGTGGTCTGATTGGTATGTTTATGCATTTGCCCTCTGACAGAGGCTGGGCCTCCTGGAAGCTGGCTGGGCCTCCTTCTCTTTCTGCATGGTCTTTGCAGTTGTGCTTGTTTGCGCTTCCTCACAGTATGGCGATCTCAGAACAGTCTGACTGTTCACTCAGGAGCCACCATCTTCCAGAACAAGTCTTCCAGGCACATCACAGAACTCACCTTTCAAACGCTAGACTGAGAGTCACATCTTGTTTCTGCTGTACCTTAGTCCAAACCATCACAAAAACCTTCCCAAACTGAACAAGACAAACCATAGATCTCACATTCCAATGGTAGACATGCCAACGAATTTGCAATTATATTTTAGAACAACGAATTTGCAATTATATTTTAGAACAACAAATTTGCAATTATATTTTAGAACAATGAATTTGCAATTATATTTTAGAACAGTCTATCACAGTGTGATATACTGAGTTCACTCTGATGTGGACTAAGTGCACACACATTAGGAGTGGTCCCAAAAACATTTCAGTGAAGGACAGAAAAAAATGACAGCTCATGTTTCCTGTGTTATAATTTATCCATCTTGTGGACTTTCATATATGTTTCTATATACATATATTGGTTTATAAAGAAATGGATAACCATGTTGGGGAAGAATTTTTCAGATGTTAAACACCTTACACAAAATATTGCTTTTTTTCATTACTTACAATCAAAGATCCTTATATCAAGATCTACCACTAAACCTTGAACCGTAAATATAATCTGCTGAACACAGACCTAGGAGTGAACCCTGACCACCACTGAGTATTCCCCCACCCCCAACCCTATCTAACCCCCAAACCAAACTGAACAAAAAAAACTATCTC
Organism: Sorex araneus; assembly: GCF_027595985.1. NCBI lineage: Eukaryota > Metazoa > Chordata > Mammalia > Eulipotyphla > Soricidae > Sorex > Sorex araneus. The sequence goes on from NC_073310.1 coordinate 28,655,843, forward strand.
ATGGACTTCAGTGTATTGGCTAGTTTGTACTCTCTCCAACCCCTGGTTTATTTTTAATAGTAGTTTATTTCACACTGCAGAAGTTTTTTTTTTGTTTGAGATTGTCACCTGTAACATTAGAGTCAAATTCCCAAACAAATATCTTAGGCCAATATCAAAGAGCTTTTCATGGACATTTTGTTCAATATGTCTTATGGTTTCAGGTCCTTTTGCTTTTCTTAATTGATTTGTACAAGCTCTTAATAACTTAGGGAAATTGCTTCTTTGTTTCTTATTTATGTTGCAAACATCTTTTCTATTTTATCACTTTTGTTTTAACCAAGGTACTTTGGTCCAACAAAAGGATGCATGCTTGGATGGCATGAAATTTATGAAATTTATACAATTTTAAGCTTCATCTTTTTAAGTCAGAAATGGCCACTCAGCATTGCTGAATATGGTCCAAAATTTGTTTTTAAGATTTTTTTATACTTCTTTTTTCATCATGTTTATTGTTATAATTCATTTCAATATTCATATCTACTTAGACCCGCTAAGTAATTCAAAAGCATTAAATTAGGGTCAGGCTCTCCCCCGAGATGTGATCCGAGTGGCCACACATGTGCGGCCTCTCCACTGCCGGATGACCATGATCCCCGAGGCCAGCTAAACTACTTTTGGTACCAGCAGCTTCTTGCAGAAATGTCTCTAGACTGTGAACTAAGCCACGGCCCCATGCCGCCCCAGAAGGGGAAAGGTTTTTCTCTCTTGGTTTTTTCTTTCCAGGGGGGATGGGGGATAGGGAGGAGGGGGGTTGAAAGGCATGGCAACCACCATCTTATAAGGACCACTAAAGAGAGGTACAAGCTTGCAACGATGCAATTTCTGGCAGGAATTTCTCTGGACTTGGTTACTAAAATACTAAAATATAGAAACCCAAAACCGCACAACCTCATACCTCTTCATTCTCAACAATGGAAAACAAATTATCAAATGCTTCCTTTTCAGCAGGTCTGATTTTGGGAGGGGGAACTCCAAAAAATAATAGTGACTTTTTTGTGGAAATATTGAATGTAATCAAAGTAAAGTGAAAGTAAAGTGAAAATTATCAGCTACACAGGCAGGGGGAGAGGATGGGAGGGGAGGTATATTGGGGCTCTTGGTGGTGGAATATGTGCACTAGTTAAGGGATGGGTGTTCGATTATTGTATAACTGAGACTTAAGCCTAAATGCTTTGCAACCTTCCACATGGTGATTTAATTTAAAAAAATAATAAATTTTTTTTAAATAAATTAAAAAATTAATTAGGGTCAGCGATGTGGCTCAGTAGTAATGCCACCTTACCTGGTTGTGTGAGATACTGGGTCCAATTCCTGACACCACAAAAAATAAATTAGCTATAAAAATGCAAAAATATCAGAATGAAACTCTAATTTTACAAATCAAATTGGGGTGGACAGGGGCCAAGAAACAGAAAATCTGTGAAATTTGTGAAAATTTTCCTAGTTGTAAAATTTGTGAAAATTTATCTTATATTCATTTTCACTATTTTTCAACCATTTCCACCATTATTAAGGCTTTCAACATTCTCTGACATTATCTAATGAAGATTTTACTGGTGAATTACTATGGGTTTTAAAAAGCTAAACATCATGTTATTAAAATATAATTTCATTATTTGGGCTATGACTAAATTATACTGCTTAAAATTCTTATACATGTGGGTGTGTGGACTGGTATAAAAATCTAATCTGTACTTGGGGGCTGGAGTGACAGCACAGCGGGTAGGGCGTTTGCCTTGCACGCCACTGACCCAGGTTCGATTCCCAAGATCCCATATGGTCCCCTGTGCACCACCAGGAGTAATTCCTGACTGCAGACTCAGGAGTAAACCCTGTGCATCATCGATGGGTGTGACCCAAAAGAAAAAAAAATCTAGTCTGTACTCTCTTCTCCAGCCCTCTAAATGACATCTTAAGAACTTAGCTTCATTTACTATCTTCCTTATCAACAGTTGGCAAATATAAGACTTCATTTTGTTTTAGTTTTAACAAACTGATTTTTAGTTCTATATTGTGAGTATCTGTACACAAAAACATTAAAGCTAATTAAGAAAGATAGAGTACAGTGGAGAGGACGCACGCCTTGCATGCAGCTGACCTGGGTTTGATCCCCAGCATGTTGCATGGTCCCCAGAGCCTATCAGGAGTGATCCCTGAATGCAATGCCAGGAGAATTTCTGAGCACTAAGGAACTGTGGTCACCCAAGAAAGAAAGTGAGGAAGGGAGGAAGAGAAGGAGAGAAGGAACAGATATCTCAATACTCTCCCCTTTTCTTTCAAGCCGGAACACAAACTCAGTGGCTAGAGCTGAGAGCCCTAAGGACAATCAAGTTCACTTAGCCAACAGATGTCAAGCTAAAAAGACAGAAATCTAGGACTATGACTTAGTCATTTTAACAGGGCTAGCACAAAGTAAGGCACACAACCCTGAATTAGCAAAACTAATTTCATAACAGTAAGGAGAGGCTGCTAAAATCTCAGGGCTGAGTGTAATAGAGACATTACTGGGGCCCACTCGAGTAAATTGACAAACAATGGGATGACAGTGATACAGTGATACAGTGAATTTCATAACAGAAAACAGACTAAAATGCTGTCAATTAGTTTTGTCAATATGACTAAATAGCCATCACAATGAAATAGAAGGTCTCCAGTTGTTGGAAAAGACGAGTAAGGAGAGGCTGCTAAAATCTCAGGACGAATGGAGACATTACTGGTGCCCGATTGAGCAAATTGATGAACAATGGGATGACAGTGATACAGTGATCTTTTTAAATATCTGCCTTCTGTCACAGAAGGGGACTAACCATACACAGAAAAATAATAAATGCACCCACGATTTTTAAATCTTATGGCTTCAAATCTTAAGTTTATGATTTTAATACATGTTGAATTTATGGGACTGAAGCGTAAAGGAAGCAACAGCTTAATTTTAATTTATTTTCCCAGATGACTAGGCAGTGGTTCCTTTGTCATTTGTTGGATTTCTTTTTTCACCACCTCTGAGAAACTCCCAGATTGTTCACCTATTCTTTGTAGGAACATCTATGCAATGTCAGAAGTATATTTATGCATTCAACACCTACTTTATGAACAATAAGCAGTTTTTATTTTGGGCTCATAAGGCCTAAGGAGCCAAGTGACAAAGCAAAGTAGCAAGAACCCTGCATCCTGCCCTTAAGTAGCATGTCCCAGAGAGCCTAGACACAGATGGTGAGGAGCCCATTGTGAGCCTGGGTTATCTCTGCTGAGATCAGACAAGTCAGAGCACAACAATCCATCTGTGAAAGGGTGAAAAGTCCAAGTACCATTCTGGATGGCATTGTTTTCATGAATAGAAAATCTGACAAAGTGACATAAACAAAAAGATGCCTTTTTTTTTTTTTCTTGTATAAGAAGAAGTTCGTAAGCAGCATAATTCAAGGTTAGTTAATTTCAACGTTTTACCAGTGCTACCATGGAGTAAGGTACTTCTGGATAAATTTCTAGCGATTTCTAAATTTGAATGAACTTTTTTTCAAGTATCTTCAAAAAAATGTTGTTTCAAGGAAGTTATTTGAAGGTATCCCTCCCCTAAGCTTGGTGAACCGAGCATAAGATACAGAACAAATAAGGAGACCATCACGGCTGACTTGAATCAGTCACAGAGACAACAGCAATAATCCAAGAGCGCGCTGAAATCAGAGAAAGTGGCAATGGAACACAGTTAAAAAGTGCACAAGTTTGAGCTGGAGCGATAGCACAGCGGGTAGGGTGTTTGCCTTGCATGCAGCCGACCCCATAGTTCGAATCCCAGCATCCCATATGGTCCCCTGAGCACTGCCAGGAGTAATTCCTGAGTGCAGAGCCAGGAGTAACCCCTGTGCATCGCCGGGTGTGACCCAAAAAGAAAAAAAAAGTGCACAAGTTCTTAAAATATATTTAGAACTTTTCTTCTCCTCATTATCACTTTGTAGGTGATTAATCAAGCAAAGAAAAAAAATACATATGACCTCAAATCTAAAGTGAATTGACCTTGAGTTTTGATAAGGGATAATTCATAATTACATAAACAATGAACAAAGGTAATACACATAACACATAATCTTACCTAAACTCTATGGCATTAAATTATATTCAGTCAATCAATACATATGATTTATTGCTCTTTGTCAAGCCTCATTCTAGGCTCAAGTTTCATATAAAGTCTTAATTTTTTCTTCTAATATTTCTATTGGAGCTGGAACAATATCACAGCAGGTAGGGCATTTGCCTTGCATGCGGCCAACCCGGGTTCGATTCCTCTGCCCCTCTGAGAGAGCTCCACAAGCTACCAAGAGTATCTCACCTGCACTCGCACGGCAGAGCCTGTCCAGCTACCCGTGGTGTATTCGATATGCCAAAAACAGTATCAAGTCTCACAATGGAGACGTTACTGGTGCCTGCTTGAGCAAATCGGTGAACAACAGGACGACAGTGCTACAGTGCTACAATATTTCTATTACACAAACACATACAAAAATGTGTTGGATTACAGAATTATAATGTAATCCACTATGCATTTCTGAAAAATATTGATGAAATGAAACCTCAGTAGTTAAGATCAAGAACTCAGAGAAAATGGCAGGGGGGTGTAAAAGTACAACACCGGCATTTTCTAAATGCTTTTATGGACTGGCAATAGTGCAGTGAATAAGGCACTTGCCTTGCATGCAACCAACTCTGGTTTGATCCCAGCATCCCATCTGGTCCACTGAGCGTTGCCAGGAGTGATTCGTGAATGCGAAGCCAGGAGTAATCCCTGAGCATTCTCAGAATTAACTTCTTATCTTTCTTTCTTTTTTTCTCTTTTTTTAGAAGTAACTTCTGAGCTACTTCTTGTGGCCAAAAAACAAACAAACAAAGCTTTTTTTTGTTTGCATGCATGTGTTTGTATAAATATACACACGCATACTAATATACATATATAAAATACAAATTCTGCAAGACCTCAATAATTTGTTACTCAGCCTTAAAATAATTAGGTTATATATCTGTTCTGATGCTACCCAGTATTTTTTCATTCCAGGATGTACCTATAGGAGCAATTCAAGTTTTGAACATGTTCTCTTGGAAAGGAGCAGAGAAGCAAGAGATCAACTTAAACCATGTTTAAAGTTTCTCCTCATAGTGGCATATATCATGTCTACTCACAAGTCATTCAAAGCAAATCACATAACCATGCCTGATAATGAGGGGTGAAATATCCCTTTCTTATAAGGATGTCTAACTTGGGTAGAGAAATATAATTCTTTGAAAAGGAGAAAGAATAAGTAACTGAATGAAACTATAATTCAATGCATAAAAACAAGACCATTTCACATAATATTGAGGAACTTAAGTAACCAATTTTTTTCTGTACCTATCATTCTGTGTATTCATTAAAGGGTAGAATATTCCTCAACAGAAGCACACATCATTCAAGAAAAATGGAAGTCATCATTGTTAAGGAAACTAAACTAATTCCAGCATTTAATAAGAGGTCATATATTTTAAATTTTTAATATGAAAATATAAAACCACTTTATCACAATACTGGCTTATCAAAATATTGCTACAGTTTATTCAGTATTATATTGGCAATTTAACTTCCCAGGTGACTAGCTTCATTTTAGTTTTCTGGAATTCAAAAGCAAAAGAAGGAAAAAAATTGTCTAATACTAATGTTAACACTTGCATAATGCTCTCCAATTTGCATGGATAGAACTTCTACTGTTATGAACAGTAGTTGTGGAAATTATGAACACAGGGAAGGTGGGCATGCTGCTCTCTTATTTTTTTTCTTATTGGGAAGTAAAATAAAGTTACCTGTGATGTGATTTCAGAAGCCTAAGTTAAATTATTGAGCCATTTGTGGGGAAAAAATGAAATAAATTGCTGTTGTCTTTTGTCTTTTCTTTTTTTCTCTATGTTTTTAACAACATACTAAATGCCAGATATTATAAGTTAAATATCTCACGTGTCCACGTACACACACCTATTATTTCCAATCTCTTTCCACTGTAACCAAGGATTTACTTCTAGTTGTAAAAGATGGCTCACATTAGATTTCTTGTTGTGACTCTTGTTGTTTTGTTTTGTTTTGGGGTCACACCCAGTGGTGCTCAGGCCTTACTCCCGGCTCCTCATTGAGGGATCATTCCTGGTACGCTGGGGTGGGGGTGCATATGGGGTGCCAGGAATTGAATTGGCTCAGCAAGTGCAAGGCAAGTGCCCTACCAGCTGTACTCAGGTGCCCTAGGTTTGTTGTTAGAAAGTTCTTTCTCTTTGCTTTTTTTTTGGGGGGGGTCACACCCGGCGATCAGGAATTACCCCAGGCGGTGCTCAGGGGACCATATGGGATGCTGGGAATCGAACCTGGGTTGGCCACATGCAAGGCAAACGCCCTACCCGCTGTGCTATCGCTCCAGCCCCAAGCTCTTTCTCTTTGAATGACTCAACTGACTCAATACTTCCTACAATTGGTTTAAAAGACACATTTTGTATGCTGGAGAGGTAGTATAAGTAGTAAGGTGCTTGTCTTGTTTGCAGCCAACCCTGGTTCAAATCTCTGCCACAGCCTAAGGGCCCCTGAGTACCACCAGAAATGATTCCTGAGCAGAGAGCCAGAAATAAGCCCTGAATACCACCAGGTGTGGTATCTCCTCCCCTGAAAAACAACCCAAATAAACAAAATTTGATGACAAGAAAATTAAAAGAAAGACATTCTAAAGATCTACCCAAAATGTAGTTAACTAACAAGATGATTTCTGATTCCTCAGTCTGTGGCCCATTGCAATAATAGATGAACAGATGGATGGATGAATCAATGAAAGGCAGAAGTTAGATGATAGAGAGATAATTACTCATATTCTCAAAAAGCACAAGAGGAAAAGGAGTCAACATAACTCTGATCTTAACATGATGTCTCATTGTCATAGTACCCACTTGAAATTGAAGTGATTTCTCAAGTCGTCTAAGAACTGTTTCAACTGCATTATTCAAATAATATTTATTTTTGATATTATCTCTTCTTAAGAATCTGGAGCTTCTCAGATAGAGAAGGGACCACCAAGTAAAGGATGCTTGGAGGGCTCGCTCGGGATGGGAGATGGGTGCTGAAAGTAGACTACAGACAGAAAAGGATGGCCACTTAATACCTGTATTGCAAACCATAACACCCAAAAGGAAAGAGAGAGTAAACGGGAATGTGCCTGCCACAGAAGCGAGGAGGGGGGGATGGAGGGAAGGGATACTGGGAACATTGGTAGTGGAGAATGGGCACTGGTGGAGGGATGGGTACTCAATCATTGCATGGCTGAAATGTAATCATGGAAGTTTGTAAGTCTGTAACTGTACTTCACGGTGATCCATTAAAATTTTTTTAAAAATTAAAAAAAAATCTTGAGCTTGTTTTTATACATTTTCTACAATGGTCAGTATATTGTATCCATTTAGAGGAAAATATAGACTGAATTGTAACCCCCCCCCAAATAAATCTATTGAAATTCTAACCCCTACATTAAAAATGTCACTCAATTTAGGGAAAGGGACCTTAAAGAAGTAATTAAGATAAAATGAAACCAAGAGTGTGGGCCCTGATCTAGTATGACTAATAGTATCCTTATAAGAAGAAAAAATTAGGACACAGACACACACAGAGGGAAAACTATATGAGAGTACCAGAAGAAAAGGGCCATTGATGGTCCAAGAGGGAAGCTATAGAAAGAAAGAAAGAAAGAAAGAAAGAAAGAAAGAAAGAAAGAAAGAAAGAAAGAAAGAAAGAAAGAAAGAAAGAAAGAAAGAAAGAAAGAAAGAAAGAAAGAAAGAAAGAAAGAGAGAAAGGAAGGAAGGAAGGAAGGAAGGAAGGAAGGAAGGAAGGAAGGAAGGAAGAGAGAGAGAGAAAGAAAGAAAGAAAGAAAGAAAGAAAGAAAGAAAGAAAGAAAGAAAGAAAGAAAGAAAGAAAGAAAGAAAGAAAGAAAGAAAGAAAGGAAGGAAGGAAGGAAGGAAGGAAGGAAGGAAGGAAGGAAGGAAGGAAGGAAGGAAGGAAGGAAGGAAGGAAAGAAAGAAAGAAAGAAAGAAAGAAAGAAAGAAAGAAAGAAAGAAAGAAAGAAAGAAAGAAAGAAAGAAAGAAAGAAAGAAAGAAAGAAAGAAAGAAGAGAGAAAGATAAGTAGAGAGAAAGGAGAAAGGAAGGATGGATGGAAGAAAGAGAAGTAAGGAGGGAAGGAGGGAGGGAAAGATGGAAGGAAGAAGACTGAAAAACTACAGTATTACCAGGACTTGCATTCACATTGGAGACAACATAGTTAAGTGGTTCCTTGCTTTCCTTGATGTGACCTGGTTTCAACTCATTCACCAAAGAATGCACAGCAATGTGATCTTGTGCCTCAGTCTACATCCCTGTAAAATGGAGAATAGTGCTTACCTCACGGAGTTGTTATGAGGGTTAAATGAATGAGCATTTTAAAGCACTTATAACAGTGCTTAATACATTATGAGTGTTGGGGCTGGAGCGATAGCACAGCGGGTAGGGCGTTTGCCTTGCACGCGGCTGACCCGGGTTCTAATCCCAGCATCCCATATGGTCCCCTGAGCACCGCCAGGGGTAATTCCTGAGTGAAGAGCCAGGAGTAACCCCTGTGCATCGCCGGGTGTGACCCAAAAACCAAAAAAAAAAAAAAAACAAAAATAAAAATACATTATGAGTGTTGTGTCAATATTGATGAAGTTAAAATCCAGTTTACAAATACTTTTATATTCTAACACATTTTTTTAAAAAACAACCTAATTATAGAATATTCTTGTAACTATTAGTAGCATTCTGGGTTTTCACCTAGGTGTGAGTTTGTGTTAGGACAAATGTTTAAAATAAATGAGCATGCCCTGACAATGATCATGGTAACTTCTATGGAGTCTTAATAGCAGCAATGATGAGCTATTCCTCGTGAATACTTTAACATTTTCCAAATAATTAATGATTTGGGGCTTTCTTCCCAACATTCACCACAATGAGAAATATGAAGAAAGTCCAACATGTGCACTGAAAATGTTCACAGGTGCTATCTACACATGACTGGCTACAGAACTGGGGTAAACATTACTTGATTCCTACTGGTAAAACTTTAACACAAGATAAACTTTCTGACTGCAAAGTGTGTCACATGACTGTTCAATGTCTGATCGCTAATATAAACAGAATCAGGGTAATGGAGGCCTTCCAGGAACCAATGTGCAGAATTTTCTGGAAGTCCAGAACCCAGTCCTATTCTGCCCTGGGTTCTGTGGCTGCCTGAATTAATTTGGCATGTGTTTGTTGCACAGAACAAAGCAGAACAAAGTTGCAAAGCAGAAGCACCAAAAGATTGGATGGGATGGTGCTTGGTGATTCACTACTCCCAACCCACTGGCTTTCCGTACTCACTATAGTTTCTCCCAGGAAATCTTTAAGGATTGGAAACTGCCTAGGTTAAATTTTTTCCCAAGAGAACCTAAAACAGAAATGCCAAGGAATGGAAAATGGAACTTAAAAACCAATTAAAAAAAAAAAAGGAAGTGCTCTAATAGAGAGAGCACTTGAAACAAAATTCTGAAGGTATTTCTTCAAGACCAAATGCTGCCTTTGACACATTGCAAACACTTCGGTGAGCATAAAAATCACTGAGAAGGACTTGAAATAGTTTTCTCTCCTGTTAATTTAAACCACAGGATCACCTAAAACCTCAAAACTCAGGGACACTGAAGAAATACTACCTGAATAAATAAATGAATGAATGATTTATTGAATTATTTAATGAACAAATGAATAAAAGCATTTCAATGACTGGTAGCCAACCTCACATAACAGATGGGTCCATCATAGTTTAAATTATTTTGGCAGAATAATCTCAGTTATACAGAAAATCATTTAGAAATTAGGAATTTTTTGTTTGTTTTGGGGCCATATCTGGTGGTGCTGAGTATTTACTTCTCACTCTACTCAGTGATCATTCCTAGAGGTATTGGAGGACCATATGTAGTTCTGGGGATGGAACCAGGGTCAGCCAAGTGTAAGGTAAGTGTCTAAACCTCTGTACTGTCTCAGCAGTACCCCAGGTAAGGAATTTTATAAAACTGAATCTTAAGGAATACTTTTCTCATATGAAAACTAGCCTTTAGCCCTGACTCAAAATGTGTTTATATTGGTTGCTTACATAAATCAGTGTGATTTTTCTCAATTTCATGCATCAGAACCTTGGAAATAACAAATTATGAGTAGGGATAGAAAGGTCATGATTGCTAATCAAAAGTGGGTGGGACAGAAAGTATAAAAAGTTGATTCAAGAAATCTCAAAGGCAGGGGCCGGAGTGATAGCACAGTGGGTAGGGCATTTGCCTTGCATACGGCCGACCCGGGTTCGATTCCCAGCATCCCATATGGTCCCCTGAGCACTGCCAGGAGTGATTCCTGAGTGCAAAACCAGGAATAACCCCTGTGCATCGCCAGGTGTGACCCAAAAAAGAAAAACAAACAAACAAACAAACAAAAGAAATCACAAAGGCAGTCATTAAGAACCACTTGGTGTACAGACAAATCTCTATCGCAATAGTCTATTCACATAATTTTATTATATAATAACAGTAGAGTCAATTTTCATTATGATGATAAAGACACGTCAGGGGAGACACAGAGAGAGATTAAAGAAAGTTCCCCAGACTTTTCCAGGAGAGTTTGAGATTCATTTTAGAAAGTTTTCTACTCAGAAATAAAAAAGCCTTTTATTGTCTTCCTTCCCTTCTTTCTCCTTTTCCTTTTACTCCTTCCAATCATAGTACTCATTAATATTTCCTTGGGACAGAGTGGTTCGAAGGACAAGCCTAAAATGCAGCTCTCCAACATGACACCCTTCCCACAGAGAGCTGGGGCGTTAGTGTGGTTGTGCCGTGTGTTACATGCACAAGTGTGATTATTTCACTTATATGTGATTAGCATTAGTCCTGTCCTGCGAGACCACCTTAGATATTTTTCTGCTTCTGAATAGGTGAAACCACTGCTAGAGCTACTGTGACTTGAAAGGAATAGAAACAAAGGAAAAAATTTGAATGGAGGAAAGAAGGTAAAGACCTATCAGAATGAATAGTGCTCTGTTGGGAGCAGAAAAAAAAAAAGTGTTTCCTTGAGGAATAAACACAACTTCACTGTTTCAATTACTTTTGTTTTTAGTCCAACTCACAGGCAGACCTCCGGAATTTCACATTGTCACAAAAATACAGATTCAAGGATGAAGAGTTGAAAGAAAAACTTTAATCATTTCTCCCATATGATGGATAAGAAATGTTGACCAATCCTTATTTTTTAAAGAAAGTTCAATTACAGCACTCTGAAAGCAAGCTTTATAGCCTACCTTTCTTCCTGCGCGCGCGTACACACACACACACACACACACACACACACAGCTTCAGGAATATTGTCACATAGGAAATGTATAATAACTATATACAGTAACTATAGGGCTGGAGCGATAGTGCAGCAAGTAGGGCGTTTGCCTTGCACGGAACCGACCCAGGTTCGATTCCTCCGCCCCTCTCGGAGAGCCCGGCAAGCTAGGAGAGTATCTCGCCCACCCGTATATCAGTATCAGAGTATCAGAGCCTGCCAAGCTACCCTCGGGGAATTCGATATGTCAAAAACAGTAACAAGTCTCACAATGGAGACGTTACTGGTGCCCGCTAGAGCAAATCAATGAGCAACGGGATGACAGTGACAGTGATACAGTGATATAGTAACTGTATAGTAGTGACCCTTTACTGAGCAGTCAAGCACTGTGTTAAGATACACTTGATTATTGCAACCACATGCTGGGAGAAAACTGAGGCTTGGGAAATTTAAGTAAATTTCTTGCAAGGCATAGAGCTTGCCAACAATGAAGACGGCATTTAAAATGTGGTAGCTCATTGACCATATAGATAGCTATTCTATCTTTCAAGGAAAATTAAACATTTATTCTATAAGTAATTCTCACTTTCTCTAGGCACAGGGACGACTGAGAGAAAAGGCCACCTTGAGTATAACGATCTGGAACCTGTGGAGAATTTTGCTTCATACAGGAAAAAAAAATAACAGCCATGCTATTTAACAAGTGGCATATGGTCTCTCTGAGTGAGTCACATAAAACCCCAACATAAGGGGCTGGCAAAGGACCTGGCACAACCCTGGCAGTTTCTGCAGCAGCAAACCACCCACTTAGAAGAGTCTCTGTTCACCTAGACACCACAATAGTGAGTAAAATGTAACAATCAGACTCACCCTTAGACTGGAGGCTCCATGGAAACAAACCTTAGCAGTGTGTTCTGAGCACAGGTAAGCAACAGTTTTTAATTCTGCAGGATGAAAGGCTGCCTCGATGGACTGGAGTGATAGCACAGCGGGTAGGGCATTTACCTTGCACGCAGCTGACCCAGGTTCGATTCCTCCGTCCCCCTCGGAGAGCCCCACAAGCTACCAAGAGTATCTGCCCGCACGGCAGAGCCTGGCAAGCTACCCGTGGCGTATTCGATGTGCCAAAAACAGTAACAAGTCTCACAATGGAGACATTACTGGTGCCCGCTCAAGTGAATTGATGAACAATGGGACTACAGTGCAGATGTTAAGGACATAGCTCTGGTGGATCCAATTGTACAACGATTGGACCAAGGGATCTCAAAGACCCACTTTCTCACAATTTTGAAATAATTAAATGACACAGAAAAGGCAAATAGAAAATAAAAATGTGAAAACTGTAAAGGGAAGGGAAGAAAGGAAACTGAGAGATGGGGAGGGAGAGAGAAATGGAGGAGGGGGATTGACTTCGAAAATTATCAGCTTGTCAACCTAGTACACAGAGAAATACAGCAACAATTGATCAAAGTATCAAATTGCCAGCACTTACACAAAATGATAAGAAAGTACTAAGTGGCACAGCTATATAATGTAACAAACCAAGCCTCTTGTATTGACAGGGCTTCCTTCCAAAACAAATTGATAGGTGATGTAGCAGCCATGAGGTCATAACAGAACCCTGCAGAATTGCCTCTGGGCTGCAGTGCCCTGCCTATGCAGCTGGGCTTGAGTCTTAAACACTTTGGGGGTTTTTTTGTTTGTTTTATTTGATTAATTTTATTATTTTATTTATCTATTTATTGTTTGAGCCACAGCTAGCAGTGTGAATGCTTACTCTTGGCTCTGTGCTCAGAGATCACTCCTAGCAGGATTCAGAGGACCATATGGGTCGGTGAGACAGCACAGATAGTACTGAGATAGTTCAGATAAAGTATACAGATAATACCTCATTGTTGTTTTGATCTGCATCTCTCTAGGCAGGCAGGGGATGGGGGTGGGGGTGATGAGAGGGAGCCTGGGGACACTGGTGCTGGGAAATGTACGCTGGTGGAGGGATGGGTGTTGGAATACTGTAGGACTGAAATCCAATCATGAATGGCTTTGTAATGCTCTAAAAAATAAATTAATTTTTTTAAAGTATATAGACAACACACATTACCCACTGTATTATCTCACTGTACTACCCCTAAGAAACTGCTTTTTTAAAAGTTCATTTTATTTTTAAAATTTTTATTTTCCCCTTACCTCTTACATAAATGCTGTGGTTTACAAAGTTGTTCATGACGATTTGTTATAGGCATTCAGTATGCCAACAAAAATCCCACCACCATTGCACCTTCCCACCACATTATCTCCAATTTTCCCAACCACCCCTTAAGCCTGCTCCATAGCATGTCCTCAATAATTTATTTTATATTACTTGATATAATTTTTTTGATATAATTTTCAACATGAGGAACGACTTTGTGCCAGAACTGCGCAGGAGGAAGAGAGCAGCGTGGAATGCCTTCAAGAACGCTGAAGAAGTGGTTAAGAGGATGAAGGACCTCCAACTCCGGGCACATCTTTTCGATTCCACCGTTCTAACTTATGCTCTAACTTATGCCTCAGAGACCTGGGCCCTATGCAAACAGGATGAGAACACTATTCGGGTATCCCAAAGAGGAATCAAAAGAGCTATGCTAGGAGTATCATGTCTCACTCAAGTGAGAGAAGGGATCCTGAGCTCCGACCTCCATAGACAATCAAGAATCAGGGATGTTGTCTCGTTTGCCAATACATCAAAAATCAGATGGGCCAGACATGTAATGCAATTCAGAGACAACCGCTGGACTCTAGTTGTTACCGACTGGATTCCACGGGACGTCAAAAGACCGCGTGGCCACCCACCAACAAGATGGTCAGACTTCTTCGTTAAAACCCTGAAAGAACAGTTTGAGGCTCTTCCCATTCCTGGAGTGAGCAGATATAATTGGGCTACACTAGCACGCGAACAGGAACAAATGGAGACGTTACTGGCACCCGCGAGAGCAAATCAAAGATCAACAGGAAGACAAGTGATACAAGTGATAATTTTTTAAAAGAATGATCAAAATATGTTTCTTCAGAAGAAAGTTAATGAAGACTGTGTATCTCACCATGGAGCTATTAAGCCCTTGCATAAGGGATTACTAAGATGTTGTTACAGTTTAAGCCTTCTGTATTGATACTTTATTAATAGAGATTGGATGCTTTATATATCCAATCTGATGTGCCATTCCTGGTTCATCAGTGTTGTAGAGCTTGAGATGTGACTCCAGGAAATCCAAAATTTTTAATGAGGTGATACAACTGGGTGGCATTTGGGGGCTTGTTCATGACTGCCAGGGCTTCCAGAAATACAGGATAACGGGGAAGGTAGCCCATCTCTGACTGTGATAGCCTGGAGATTTCAGTCACAAAATGCATGTACCTGAGTTTTTCAACAGATTAATTTCTCAATGAAGCTCATCCCAAGCAGTGGAGTACAGCCAGGAGCATGACGGCAATTGTGGAGTGTGGAGGTTTTAGGCTGCCAGGGCTCTGTTCGGGCCAGTGCTAGGCTCACCCCGCTCCCCTCTAGGGTACCCTAGCTAATCAGCCTTGGGTGGGATCTGGAAGAATCTCACAAGTCTTAAACACTTTGCCACAGGATAGGCTCCTTGAGAGTGAGCTTGGGAAATTTTGCCCAACTTTTAGATTCCCAGTAGTATGTAATATTCACAAATACTGAGCAGAAGCTTCTTACCTTTACTATCTAGACAATTCACTGGTTCCCTGGCTCTTGAGCATGAAGCCTGTGAACAGCATTAAGCTAATATGCAATAAACTTTGGCTAACTGAATTAGTAAGTGCTTTGTAGATATGTTTGTGACTGAGTCATTAATGGGTGAAAATATAGTGTTTAATCTGTTTAGGGGACTGGAGTGATAGCATAGCAGGTAGAGCATTTGCCTTGCATGCCGCCAACCTGGGCTTGATTCCTCCAACCCTCTCAGAGAGCCCAGCAAGCTACTGAGAGTATCCCGCCCGCAAGGCAAAGCCTGGCAAGCTGCCCATGGCATATTTGACATGCCCAAAACAGCAACAACAAGTCTCACAATGGAGACGTTACCAGTGCTTGCTCGAGCAAATCGATGAACAATGGAACTACAGTGCTACAGTGCTAATCTGTTTAGGATTCCCAGACCTAATTTCAGTGTAAGTGTACAGAGGTTTTCTCAAATCAAGGAGCAATTTTCAGATTTTTGCTGGTCTTAACTTAGTTCGGACTCTCTCTACCCCGAGAGATTATCAGATTTCATGGGTTAAGGTGGTCTCTTAAGATCACTGCCCACTTCAGACATCATTTGTAAGCACTGGTTGTTTACCGTACTTTGCTCAATTGCTATAGATTAAAGTTTTCCATAACCCTTTCCTCAGATTTAATGCATAAAAATAACACAGAACTCAGGAAACTTGCTTACTTACTGCATCATCAATTTATTACAAAGGATATGATTCAGCAATACTCCCAAGGAAAAGATGTTGAAAAGTTGGAAAGAGTGAACATGGAGCTTCCATGCCCCCTCTAGGCACAAATTCTCTCCAAATCCCTATATGTCCACCAACCTCCATCTTGCCAAACTCCCTCTATTGGGTTTTGTTGCTGTTGTTGCTGTTATGAAAGCTTCATTGCTTCAATGATTAGCCAGTGGCAACTGAGCTCAATCTCTAGCCCTTTTCCCTCTCAGGAGGCCTTGTGATGGTCTGCAAATTCCAACCCGTCAAAGGCTGGTTCTCCTAGCAATCTGTCCCCTTCCAAAGGTGGTTCTCAAAAACTCACCTCATTTACATAATAAGAGACTTTTTTAAAAACCACTCTTAGCATTAGAAAACTGAAAGGCTTTTGTGAATGGTGAGCCAGGAATTGCAATGAAGACCACATTTTATATGAGAAATAATATTTTGATCATTTGAATAATCAACCATATTTCTGGTAAATAACAATATTGCAAATCAACATTCTCCAACGCATTCCATCAAAGCCATGTTTCCGACTCAGGAATGGAAATCCATCACTATAAAGCATGGCACATGAATATCATAACCTCACAGACTTCTCATTTTAAAAGCAATACAAGTCCAATGTAGAAATATCTTAGCGTACTAAAATATATGATGTACCAGAACAATCATCTATAATGCTGCCAATTAAAGATCACTGGTTAATATTTTGGTTGATTTCTTGCCAATTTTATGTGTGTGTATGTATATGTATGTACTTAAAACTATAATTGTGTGGAATATCCGGCCTTTTTCACTGAATGCTATGTTAGAAAACATGATTTTAAAAAATCTACACAGCCTCCCATCATATGGCTGAATAACAACATAGCTATTTCCCTAGTTTGGGATGTTGAATTTGTTCTCATCTTTCCCTGTAGTTTAAATAAAACTTTAGCCAGTTTTCTTATTTGTAAATTATTCTGCATATTTCTTATTATTTTCCTAAGCTAAATATGTAGTACTAGAACTAGTTGGGCAAGGGAGATAAACAATACGTTTTTTTATTTTTTTTTAGTTCCTTAAGATGTAAAGACTAAGATCCCAACAGTAAGTTATAGAAAGAGAAATGACAGGTATTTGTGGTATTTATGGTTTTTGTTTTTTAAGCTCCATTCATTACCTCATTTCCTTTAGTCTAGAGCAGTCAAAGTGTCTGTCATTTTGAGTTTAGAATTTAACAAATCTTTCCCTTGTGCATCCACTCTTATTCTACAGATTCTCCAACGTCAGTGTTCTGTGTGGCCTTCCCCAAATTTGAAGGTCTCTGACCTGCAGTTCAAGAACATTCTGATGCACCTGTCATAGAATCAGAAATTTATCTCTAGGGAATTGATTTCAAGATTAGAACACATGCTAAAATCAAAGACCAATTGTTTAAAAAGAAAGTAAAAATACACAAAGGTCCTGAGAGTTAGTATAGCAGGTCAGCACTTGCCTTGCATGTTGTGGGCCAGGTTTGATCCCCGGCACCCCACAGGGTCTCCTGAGCTGTGACAGGAGTGATCTCTGAGTGCAGAGTGATCCCTGAGTCCTGAGATCTACGGATGTACCTCCCCCTAATCACACACACACACACACACACACACACACACATATACACACACACACACACACATACACACACACACACACACACACACACACACACACACACACACACACACACACTGATTCCATTGACCTAAATATAGACTGCTTCCTGACTCTATTCTTGCCTATTCTTTCTAGAGTTATAGCAGGCTTCAGGTGCATTTCAGCCACAAAGTTGTTCACTCCATAAACCCTAGGAATGATCATTTTTAAATACAGCTTTTACAATTGTAACCTTAATTTGGGGTGATTTCAATTTTTTTTATGTAGTTAAAAAATAAAGAGTGTTGTTTATAGTTAAAAGTCAGCTAGGACTTTTAATTGGATCATGGCAATTTTTGCTTCCTTTCCACCCCCTAAAACTTTGCCTGCAATGGCATTAGCATATTCTAAGTTGTATTTTAAATATTATAATGGATAGATTTTCTTAAGTGGTCCATTATATTTTCTCATGTCCTACACTCTCTGCTAATTTTATCTGTGTGTGTATGTGTGTGTGTGTTTGTGTGTATTTTTTTTGTTTGTGGGGGGAGAGTTCCTCACCTGGCTATGTTTAGGGCTTACTCCTTGTTCTGTGCTCAGGGATAACTTCTGGCGATGCTGTGGGAACATAAGTGGTGGCAGAGTCAAGTCAGGGCCTTGTGTAAGGAAAACATCTTAACTCTTCTACTATCTCTTTGGCCCTACTTTTCTGTATTTTACCTTGTTATTCTTTATTATACTCCCAAATTGTGTGGGCTGGAGCAATAGCACAGCGGGTATGGCATTTGCCTTGCACGTGGCCAACCCAGATTTGATTCCTCCGTCCCTCTCAGAGAGCCCAGCAAGCTACTGAGAGTATCTCGCCCGCACGGCAGTCAGGCAAGCTACCCGTGGCATATTCGATGTGCCAAAAACAGTACAATGGAGACTCTACTGGTGCCCGCTCAAGCAAATCGTTGAACAACGGGATGATAGTGATATAGTGATGCTCCCAAATTCTGTAAAACTTAGAAAAAACGATTTAATACTCGATTCCCAGAGAGTCAGTACACATATTCTCACATTGCAGAACTGAGATAAGTACAACTTCTGCTGACAGAATCATAAAATCAAAAATTAAAATGGTGCAGGCAGGCCTGAGTTTCCCTTTCATATGTGTGCTGGAGAGATAGTACAGCAAGTCAGTGCTTGCCTTGTACTCGGCTGATCCAGATTTGATCTCTGGCACCACATATGGTTCCCTGAGCACTTCCAGGAGTGATCCCCGAGCACAGAGCCAAGAACAATCCCTGGGCACCTTTGGGTGTGCCTCCCCTGTGCTTCCACCCCACCCCCCAATAAAAAGAAAAAACAAGTATTTTGCAGGACATCTAGGTATTAACCATAACTCTCTCAACTGGGTGAAGGATATCTTCGGTAAAGGGGCCTCAAGTAGCCTAATGTTACAGCTGATATTATTTCATTTTCTAGTTGTTGATGGTGCCCTTAGCGTTTAAGATGCACAGACTGTAGCCTACCCTTTGGGAAAGGGCTGATGGTAAATGGAGACAGACACACCTGACTCTCAAAACTAAAAAACTTTGGCCACATCTGAGCTCCAAAGGCTTTTAATATTTAAAAAAAGAAAGAAAAAAGAAAGAAAGAAAAGCTTTCATTGTTGACATCTGCCCCTGAGGACTCCAGGAAGACCAAATTAGATGTCCAAGAAACCCACAGTTGTGTCTTTCAATGTTTAAGAGTGTTTTTTCCAACCATGGCACCAGATCTGATTTTATTGACAGCTCTTTGTTAATGGAAGATAATGGCAAATACTTGTGTGACATCAGAAAATAATGCTAATTGCTCCTCTGAAATTCATTCATGATTTCAATGTGCATTCTGGTTTTTAGGCATAGAAAGTAGGATGGGGAGGAGAACTGAGAACTAGGCTCCTGCCCCCAGTGCCAGTCTGATGGGCACATCTGTGGAGCCACATCTAGAGGTGCTCTCTTGCAGACTCAGAGCTGCATCTCCTTTGTGGAAAGTGGTCAGCTCATTACCACTGGTCAGGGCAGCTCAACAGTGGCCTTCTCTTCCATACGATGGGTTTTGCAGCACCGCTCATTTATTCTTTAGCAGGGTATGTTCATTTTCTGGAATAGCCATACAAGTTAGCCATCAAATATGTGGTTTAAAAACCACAGAACATGGGGCTGGAGTGATAGCACAGCGGGTAGGGTGTTTGCCTTGCATGCGGCCGACCTCGGTTCGATCCCAGGCATCCCGTATGGTCTCCCCAGCACCGCCAGGAGTAATTCCTGAGTGCATGAGCCAGGAGTAACCCCTGTGCACCACCAGGTGTGACCCAAAAAGCAAAAAAAAAAAAAAAACCACAGAACTTTATTTGTGGAGAACTGGAAGAAGCTGGCCACATGAAACCCAAGTGTGAGCTGGCTGCGTGATCTCAGAAGTGTCTAGGACAGAATAGATCCTCATGATTTTCTCTTAGCTTTTGGTGTTGCTCATAGTCCTAGATAGCTTGGAGCTCATGGACACATAATTCCAATCCCTTACCTGATGTTTCTTCCTGTGTCTCTTCCCTGCTTCTCATGAGCACACCAGTCACAGTGGAGGAAGCTGCCCTACAGATCTGCAGCACTTCATGCTCACTTGATTTCATCAGAGATCCTCCTTCCGAATAAGCTCACACTCACAGGTTCCAGGCCTGAGGACTTCAACACATCTTTACTGAGGGACACAGTTCAATCCACAAGCCAGGGGGTGGGGGTGGTCAATCCATAAGCTTTTCTCAGCAGACAGTGAAATGCACTTGTTACCCCCTTCGGCAGGCAAGGCTACAGTTTCATATGCTCAACCATAAAGCCGAAAAGCCTGGGGAATCTTGCACTCCAGAATAGGTGACAGATAGTTAAAATGATGTGGAATGTGTTTTTAGGAGCGCGAGGACCGAGCAGCTTAAAGTAGACCTTCAACTAAGTGACATTTCATGTGTCCCTCTCTCTTTTATCTTTATGTGTCTATAGCACATTATCCTTCATCCTAATGTCTTTTTCTCCTTGTTCCAGTGAAGCGGCAAAGAGTGTAAAAGTGCTGAGCTCCTGCTATAAATCAGGTGCCATTCGATGGGCCCCCACACCCCCATCCATTTGGACCACTCACTGTTCATTCTCTGAGACAGGGGTTGCAGCTACTGTCCTGATGGATCCTGTTCCGCTCCTCTTAACCGAGTCTGAATAGCTTACCTGTGAAAGCTTTTATCCAGGCTGCAGAGTGCACATTGAGTTCCATTTCAATCATTTGCATTGGAAGTGTTTTCCTCTAATGAATACACAGTCATAAAGAATCCACTTTGGCCTGTGCACTGTTCCCACTGGCATAGCTGGAAGGATGGCAAATAATCATCCCAACTGGCCCAGCTCCAAAGAGTCAACGCTGGGTGCTGCTCACCTGGGCTGCAATCTTCCCGCATAGACTTCCCGCACAGGCAGGCATCCCTCCTCTGCCCAGTGCTGAGCCTTCTCCACACTGAGGCTCATGGGCATATTGGACTCAATATCATGCATGATAATTGCTGTAAATCCAACCCCTTCGCAGGAAACCGAACAGAAAACCACCATTTGCCCCAGATAAAATGCATTTGTTCCATCAGGAGCTGAACTCTTCATAGGAGAGGACACTTGAAGGGAAGGGTTTCCAAGGGTCTCTCCCCTAGGAGAGAGGGAGATAATGTCTCATGAGACTGCAAGAAGAAAGAGGGTCTCTTCTGGTCTTTGGAAACAGTTCCTCATAGCATAAGTTCTTCATGGCACTTTGTTGGGTATTATAACACAGGTTCATTATAGTCTCCACTACCTAATATAAATTGCATAGATAAAACAAGTATAGAAAGAATGTGAAAGAAAAATGAATGAGGGGGCTGGAATGATAGTACGGCAGGTAGGGCATTTGCCCGGCTCGTGGCCCACACAGATTCTATCCCCGGCATCCCGTATGGTCCACTGAGCACTGCCAGGAGTAATTCTTGAGTGTAGAGCCAGGAGTAACCCTTGAGCATCACCAGGTGTGACCCAAAAAGCCAAAAAAAAAAAAAAAGAAAAGAAAAATGAATGAAACAGAACTGGTAAAACAGAACTGCTGGATGAATATTCTTACCTAGAGCCTCAAGGTAAGAAAAGTCATCCATCATCCAATTAAAGAGTGTTGCATGAAGGAATCATTTAACGAGGGCCCACTCCCATGGGTACAGGGATAGGGACGTGTAATGCCAGAGATCAAATTCAGGATTTCACACATGCTAAGCACGTGCTCACCACTTGAGCTATTTCTCCAGCCTCAATGTCAAGGAATTTTAAAACTATTATAATCCGAATTACTTTAGTGATGAATTAAGCATAGAGTCATACCCTCACTTACAAGTTGCAGAATTTCAGGTCAAGTAATCTTCATGTATTTGTTCATGGACACACACACACACACACACACACACAAATTCATCAGGCTTTTTGGACTAGATAGAAATAGCCCTTCAAATATAAATCAAATATCTATCTCCCTCCCCACCCCTTCTTCCTCAAGCAAAACTTCCCAATTTTAAATCAGATGTTTCCTCAAGGCTCTAGGCTTTCTTTCTACCAGTTCAGCTGTCCAAGAAGTGCTTCTCATCCCTAATACATCTAGCTTTAACTCCTGAGGCTGACAGTCTTGATTCTGGGAGTATCCATTTATAAGAGAGGCTCCTTTCTGCACAAATCTGCATGGAGAAAATTCTCATTGGTCAGACTTGGACCACACACTCACTCTTTGGGCTACAGGTGAGAGTAAGCCCCACCAGAACTATGGGAACTGAGAGTCAGGGAGGGATGGTTCCCTGAAAAAAACTCTAGGGTTTTTAAAAAATTAAGAACAGATTGCCCACATGACATGACAACTCTACTAGTACACCTTGTGATGTACCCCAACACAATAATCATTAAAACCAAGAAATAAACACCCATTTGCACTCCCGTATTCATTTCAACCTTATTTATAATGGCCAAGGCCTACAGACAACTAAAACGCCTCAAGAAAAAGATTAATAAATAAATAAATTGTAGTAGAGGGCTGGGAAAAGAGCTCAATGGGCTGAACACATGGTTTGCTGGCAAGAGATCCAGGTTTTGCACCTAGTATCTTATGGTCCCCTGAGCACCAACACAAGTGACCAGCCCTCACGCCCCAAGCACAGAGTTTGGAGTAGTTCCTGAGTAATATTGGATATGTAGCACCCCTCCAAAAAAATTAATGTTGCTATGTGGCTGATCCAGGTTAGATTCCTCTGCCCCTCTTGGAGAGCCCGGCAAGCTACCAAGAGTATCCTGCCTGCATGGCAGAGCCTGGCAAGCTACCCGTAGCATATTGGATATGCCAAAAACAGTAACAAGTCTCACAATGGAGACGTTACTGATGCCTGCTCGAGCAAATCAATGAAGAACAGGATGACAGTGCTACAGTGCAGTGCTACTGTGTATGTACACAATGGAATACTACTCAGCTATAATAAAAGATGAAATTTTGCAGTTCACTACAACTTGGATGGAACTGAATGGTTTCATATTGAGTGAGAGGGAGAAAGACAAATACTAAAGGATCTCACTCATATGCAAAGCATTAAGAAACAGTGCAAGGGCATAAGCATTAAGAAACAGTGCAAGGGCAATGATAACATGTTGTTGAATTTTTATTGCCAACAATAAAATATTCCAGCATATTGCCAACCAAGAGCCTGTCTACAGAACTAAGTCTGCTAAAGGGTGGGATTGAGGAAATTAAAAGAGAGGTGAGATAGTGGTGGAAGAATGCTGACACTCTGGTGGAGAGTGTAGTGCAGTTACATTGTTTTCTTAAAACATTAATATTAACACTATTGTAAATCATAATGCCTAAGATACTAAACAACTAAACAATCAAAGAAAAACCCAGAGTCCTGATACCCCAGGAAGAAATGGATGTTAAGAAGCAAAAGCAATAGAGGTCTTGACACTATCTAAAACTAATGTAATGATTATAACTTGACCCAGAACTACAAAAGCAATCCAAGGAATTTTTGGGTTTTGTTTTCAACAGGGAGTGGGGCACTTCCCAGTGGAACAGTGCTCTGGGAACTATCTGGCCCTAGGGATGAATTCTGGTCTCTATAGAGCCATACACCCAAGCTCTTTGACCCTTCTGTGCAGCTCCAACTCCAGGTTTTGAAGTAACTTTAAAAGAGAACAGTTTTCTGGATCATTCTCAGAGAGGGATGGACCAACTCTTGCCCTAATGAAGCACCAGCATCTGCTCCCAACCCCAAAGCTGTCTTCATGCCTTCCAGCAGGACTCCCAATTAAATATTCTGTATTTTCTGGAGCAACATCTCTAAGCTCTACAACACGGACATCCCAGTAGAGCATGCCAGATTGGATGGATGTAATGTAGAAGCAAACCAATCTCAACTAACAAAAACATTAACACAGAATACTTAACTTGCAATGAGAGCTTAGTAAACCCTCAGACACGAACTTAATATTCCCATGTTGAGATACAGCTGTCACTGTCCATTGCTCATCGATTTGCTCGAGCGGGCACCAGTAATGTCTCCATTGTGAGACTTGTTACTGTTTTTGGCATATCGGATACGCCACAAGGAGCTTGCCAGGCTCTGCCATGCGGTCGAGATACTCTTGGTAGCTTGCCGGGCTTTCCAAGAGGGGAGGAGGAATCAAACCCGGGTCAGCCTGCATGCAAGGCAAAAGCCCTACCTGCTGTGCTATCAATTTTCACAAATTTTCGTATACGGAAATATTTTCTGATCATCCTGTTAGCCATTTAGTGGTAAGAAGCAATATAAAATAAATTATTGTGGATATGCTACAAAGGCAGGCTTGATTGGTGGATGGAAAAATGGAGACAAAGGTAGGGGAAAGGTGACAGTGGTGGTGGGGTTGGTGTTGGAATATTTAATGCATGTAACAAATCATCATAAACAACATAAATGACTTTGTATATCACAGTGTTTAAATAATGTGTATATGGGGTGAGGTACGGGGGAGGAACGAGGTTGGATTGTGATTTCTTTCATAAAACTTCCGATTACTTTGTCCAAAGAATTCAAGTGAGCAATACATTTTTTATTTCTCTTGCAAAACTATCCAAGAAGATTTCTTACTGGACAAAACTTACATTTTGAGAGTACCTCATAATTTCTAACTCCACTTGGGAATAAAGATAATAAATGATGTCAATAAAAGTAAAGCAAACAAAATGCAACAAAAAAAGTTCATAGTGAGTTTTTTCTATTTTCACCATATAGTTTTCTTTGGTGGAAAAATATTTGGCTGAGTTATTTTTAAATAAGAGAAAATAATGTTTTCGTTCTTTTTCTAAGGAAGAAGAAATAAATCACTATTTGTTAATTTTTTATAAACACAAAGGAAAAATGAAGTAAAGCTCTTTCATAGAATACATATTGCCATTTTCCAAAAAGGCACTATCCATCTTCCAGGAAGGTTATCTATCTTCAGGTCTCATTTTTTTATCATTTCAAAATGCTACATATTCACTATGGCATACATTTAATTGGATAGCTTCTTTTTTTTTTTTTTTTGCTTTTTTTTGGGTCACACCTGGGATTACTCCTGGGTAACCTCCAGGCAGGAAGCAGGATTAATGTTACTAAATAATAAAATAAAATAGGTAGGAGGCAGCTAAAGCAGTGTGAAGAGGGAAGTTAATGTTACTAAAGGTTTTTATTGAGAAATAAAAAAGTCTCAATTAAAAAATTAAAATTAAAAGCACAGGGGTTACTCCTGGCTTTGCACTCAGGAATTACCCCTGGTGGTGCTCGGGGAACCACTGGGAATCGAACCTGGGTCAGCTGGGTGCAAGGCAAATGCTCTACCCACTGTGTTATCACTCCAGCCCCTGGATAACTTCTTGACAACGACTATTTAGTGTTTCCACTTTCCCATTTTTATAACCATTTTTTTCTAATCCACAAAAACTATAAATTCAAAATTAACTTGTATAAATAGGAGGTCTCAAAAGTGTATGCATAGAAGTGATTAAAGAAAAATATATTGTGTATTAAAATAGGCAATTGAAAAATAAGCAAAAAAAGAATAAAATAGGTAGGAGGCAGCTAAAGCAGTGTGGAGAGGGAAGTTAATGTTACTACAGGTTTTCATTGAGAAAGAAAAAAGTCTCAATTAAAAAATCAAAGTTTCAGGGACAGGTTAAAAAAATGTATCTAAGTTTCACTGGTCTTCAGTAGGAAATTTATGTGAATGAGGAATAGGAAGGAGGGACACTGGGTTAATAGTGTAAGGAAGTGGATGTTGTAATGCTGGAATGTTTTGTGCACGAAACCCTGCCATTATCAGTATTGTGAACCAAGGAACCTAAAATAAAATAAAATTTTTAAAAAAACTAAGTTTCTATCCAATTATAAGGGGAAAAGGTGAGCAAAAGAAAATCAAGGCAAGATTAATAGTAGTTAAAATTCAGAGTAGAAAGCAATGAAATTAAAATCAGGAGAATAGAGAAAATAGTTTTCTGGGAAAACGAGTAAGTTGGATAAACTTCTTGTGAGACCCACAAAAATAAAGATACAAATGATCTATATCAGCCACAAAACAGGGCTATTACAAATCCTGCAGACAAAAATATCTTAAATATGACAACTTTGATGAAATGGACCAATTTATTGAAAACTAAAAAAACTCTATTGAATTTTTTTTTAAAAATAGCCTGAATAGACCTATCACTAAGAAGGAAATAGAATTTGTAACTAGAAAGCCACCAGACAAAAAGAGATTTCCATATCTATATGTTTCACTGCAGAAATCTATCAAATTTTTAAGGAATTAAAACCAGATTTGCACAATCTCTTCTAGAAAATAGAGTAAAGGGAACACTTCCCATTTCATTTTATGAGACCAGGCAATAGTCTGATCATTTTTGTCAAAGACAATACTGGAAAAAAAACTAGACCTAGTATTTCTCATGAATTTATACACAAAAATCCTCAACAAAATTGAATTCAACAATAAACAAAGCTATAAATAATTCACTGGGATTTATTTTAAGTATACAAGTCTATTCAATATTATAAAATAAATATATATAAACCATCATATCAACCAGTTAAAGAAGAAAAATATTTATATTATCATATCAATCTCAGAAAAAGCATTTGACAAAATCCACCCCATTCAAGATTTTAAAAAACTCTTTGCAAG
The DNA here is from genome assembly GCF_027595985.1 of Sorex araneus. Classification (NCBI taxonomy): domain Eukaryota; kingdom Metazoa; phylum Chordata; class Mammalia; order Eulipotyphla; family Soricidae; genus Sorex; species Sorex araneus. Next base: position 28,682,631 of record NC_073310.1, read on the forward strand.
TTAAAAGCAGAGATTTTAAATTTTATTTTCCTCTATTTTAATCTATATTTAAATATAGAAGTCTTCAGCTTGACAAAAAACTGATTCAAAAATAAACGTATACATGAAACATACAGTCTATAAAACATTTAGAAAAGAATTACAGAAAAATGTTTTCTAGAGTTAAAGGAAGGAAGGCAAAGAGTCCTTAGGTTTGATACCATATACATGATTCATATAAAGTCATCTTGATACATTGGATATCAGATAAAATAAGGGCATTTGCCTTGCACGAGGCCAACCCGGGTTCGATTCCTCCGCCCCTTTCAGAGAGCCAGGCAAGCTACCGAGAGTATCTCGCCTGCACGGCAGAGCCTGGCAAGCTACCCATGGTGTATTCAATATGCCAAAAACAGTAACAAGTCTCACAATGGAGACATTATTGGTGCCCGCTCGAGCAAGTTGATGAGCAACAGGATGACAGTGATACAGTGATAGAGTGATGAAAATATTTTGGGAAAGTTTCAAGGTCCAAGATTGGTCCAGTGGCTCCAGCTCCATCAGGGACCTGGTACCCTCTAACTCTTTGCTCTATTGTCTTAGAAAATGGTTTCCATGTATGAGGTCACAGGATGACCAGTGGAATTCCTGTCATTATGTCTGGTTTCTAGACAGAGGAAAAGTAAAAGAAGACAAAATAAATGTTCCCCATCCCACTTAAATCAGCTTACTTTAATAAGCCTCCTAAAAAGTCATACAACACATCTGTTTACAACTTATTACCCAGAATTTAGTGAGTTGGCTACACTTAACAAAAATGTTTTTGCTTTTTTGTTTTTGTTTTTGCCATTGATGCCTTGTTTAATAAGGTAAAAGCTTATTGTTGGAACCCAAAAATGATGGATGACATAAGTTTATTTTCACTCAAAAAAGTTCAAACTGATGTTCTTAATTGACAGGTGGTCCTCCTCCAAGCAGTGATTGAGTTACCCATTGTCAGCCCTTGTTCTCCAAGATCTTAATTTGTCTGTACCAGGCTACAGAGGGGATAAAGCATAGTCATCAGCAAGGGAGGCTTCTGTGTGCCAGAACTAGACAAGAAACATCCCATTCCACTCACTAGTGTCCAGAAGCACACGGCTGTGTCAGACTGCAAGGAAGACTAGAAAATGGTGTTGAGGGCCCAAGAAGACTCAATGAGAGCAACATCTCAAAATGAACACATAACATGTAAGCAAGTTCACGACCAAGAATTCTTCAGTTGGTGGGGAAGTTAAATTATTAATACTACTATTTCTTTGTTGTGCTATATACCCGGATCAAGCATATATCCTGTATATATGCCCTTTATGTATCCTGTAAAGCTTTAACATCAGTTCGCAGTACACATATAGACCACTAAAAAAACCTTTGGGGGGGTCAGTACATGGCCAAGTAACTAAAGTGACTACCTTGGGCCATGAGTTTGATCCCAGTGCTGCCATATGCAACAAGAATGACCCGTGAAGCAATATCCCCTTTGGCTTCTGGCGCTGAAAAGTGATTTCTAGCCACACCACAGGCAGTCATGTGCATGCATGTAGCACAACTAAAAGGTGACCTTTCCAGTGAGCCTGTGTAAGAGCACCGTGGTGACCCCAGAAAACACTGTGCATGAGCACCACAACTAGAGTACATTCCTAGTAGCACCATGGCTAAAAGTGCCAGTACTACAAACAAATGTGCAGAGCCCCACAACCCAATATAGGTGACTACTAGTAATTGCAACAACAGCAACAGAGGGAAGAGGAGGCTAGTTATACCTCACATGTAGCACTGAAGCACTGTTTTCCCATTGTTCATCAATTTGCTCGAGCAGGCACTGGTAATGTCTGCATTGTGAGAATTGTTGTTACTGTTTTTGTCATATTGAATACACCACGGGTAGCTTGCCAGGCTCTGCCATGCGGGCAGGATACTCTCGGTTGCTTGCCGGGCTCTCCGAGAGGAACGAGGAGATCAAACCTGGGTCAGCTGCATGCAAGGCAAACACCCTACCCACTGTGCTATATCATTCCAGCCCACCTCACAGGTAGACCACGTAAAGTGGCCCTGATCTGAAATGCATGTCTGAGGGGATTCAGAGACTGAACCAATAGTCATGTATCTTTCTGTGTTTACGAAAAAAAATTTTAGGTAGGAGCTGGGCTCAGTGCTTAATTCCACACCTTGAATGCAGAAGGTCTAGGGAATAGAAAGAGGAATAAGAAGAGGTGGAGGAGAAAAAGAAGGAAGGAAAGAAGGAGGGAAAGGAGAAGGAGAAGAAGGCGGGGAAGGAGGAGGAGGGGAAGGAGAAGAATAAGAACAACCACTTCTTCATGTGTTTATTCATTTAATTTTTACATGATTTTTTTTTTTTTGGTTTTCAGGTTACATCCAGTGGTGCTCAGGGAACCATGCCATACCAGGGATCAAACCCTGGCTTCCTGCATGTCAAGCATGTGCTCCAGCTTACTTTCTCTCCAGCCAAGGTCCAGATTTTAAATTTATAGTCTTGATTCACCTTTCAGGGAATATGATTAGCTTAGAATTAAATGCATTTTGTTAGAATGCATTTTTTAATCCCAAGAGGAGTTGATTTCAGAATAATTGTGTGTAATTTTGATATTTTTAAAATTAAAAAAAAACTTATTAATTAATTTATTTTTAAAATTTTTTTAAAATTTTATTTATTTTTAATTGGTGAATCATTGTGAGGGTACAGTTACAGATTTATACATTTTCATGCTCATGTTTCCCTCATACAAAGTTCAAGAACCCATCCCTTCACCAGTGCCCATTATCCACCACCAGTAAACCCAGCATCCCTCCCACCCTCCCCAATCCCATCTCCCCCCACCCCACCCTGCCACTGTGGCAGGGTATTCCCTTTTGTTCTCTCTCTCTAATTAGGTGTTGTGGTTTGTAATAAAGGTGTTGAGTGGCCATTGTGTTCAGTCTCTAGTCTACATTCGGCACGCATCACCCTTCCCCCACATGGCCTCCGACCACATTTTACTTGGTGTTCCCTTCTCTGAGTTGCCCTATCCCCAGAATGTGAGGCCAGCCTCCAAGCCATGGAGTCAACCTCCTGGTACTTATTTCTACTATTCTTGGGTGTTAGTCTCCTACTCTGTTATTCTATATTCCACAGATGAGTGCAACCTTTCTATGTCTGTCTGTCTCTTTCTGACTCATTTCACTTAGCATGATACTTTCCATGCTGATCCACTTATATACAAAATTCATGACCTCATTTTTTTCTAACAGCTGCATAGTATTCCATTGTATAGATGTACCAAAATTTCTTCAACCAGTCATCTGTTCTAGGGCACTCGGGTTTTTTCCAGATTCTGGCTATTGTAAACAGTGTTACGATGAACATATAAGTGCAGATGTCGTTTCGACTATACTTTTTTGCTTCTCTGGGATATATTCCCAGCAGTGGTATTGCTGGGTCAAATGGGAACTCAATTTCTAATTTCTTGAGAATCGTCCATATTGTTTTCCAAAAGGGCCGAACCAGTCAGCATTCCCACCAGCAGTGTAGAAGGGTCCCTTTCTCCCTACATCCTCTCCAACAGCGGTTGCTTTTGTTCTTTTGGATGTGTGCTAGTCTCTGTGGTGTGAGGTGGTATCTCATGGTTGTTTTGATCTGCATCTCCCTGATGATTAGTGATGTTGAGCACTTTTTCATGTGCCTTTTGGCCATTCGTATCTCTTCCTTGGGAAAGTTTCTGTTCATTTCTTCGCCCCAGTTTCTGATGGGGTTGGATGTTTTCTTCTTGTAGAGTTCAACCAGTGCTTTATATATCATTGATATCAACCCCTTATCTGATGGGTATTGTGTAAATATCCTTTCCCATTCTGTAGATTGTCTTTGTATTCTGGTCACTGTATTTTTTGCGGTGCAGAAGCTTTTTAGTTTAATGTAGTCCCATTTGTTGATCTCTGTTTCCACTTGGTTGGCAAGTTGCATGTCATCTTTGAAGATACCTTTATCTTCAATATCGTGAAGGGTTTTGCCGACCTTGTCTTCAATGTACCTTATGGTTTGTGGTCTGATGTTGAGGTCTTTAATCCATTTTGATCTGACTTTTGTGCATAGTGTCAGGTCGAGGTCTAAGCCCATTCTTTTGCATGTGGTTGTCCAGTTGTGCCAGCACCATTTGTTAAAGAGGCTTTCCTTGCTCCACTTCACATCTCTTGCTCCCTTATCAAAGATTAGATGATCATACATTTGGGGTTGTGTGTAGGGATACTCCACCCTGTTCCATTGGTCTGTGACTCTGCCTTTGTTCCAGTACTATGCTGTTTTAATTGTTACTGTTTTGTAGTAAAGTTTGAGGTTGGGAAGGGTGATACCTCCCATCGTCTTTTTCCCAAGAATTGTTTTAGCTACCCGTGGGCGTTTGTTGTTCCATATGAATTTTAGGATTGCTTGATCCATTTCTTTGAAGAATGTCATGGGTATACTTATAGGGATCACGTTGAATCTGTACAATGCTTTGGGGAGTATTGCCATTTTGACAATGTTTATTCTCCCTATCCACGAGCAGGGTATATGTTTCCATTTCCTCATGTCCTCTTTGATTTCATGGAGTAGCGTTTTATGGTTTTCTTTGTAGAGGTCTTTTACTTCCTTGGTTAAGTTGATTCCGAGGTACTTGATTTTCTGGGGCACGATTGTGAACGGGATTGCTTTTTTCATGTCCCTTTCCTCTGCCTCATTGTTTGTGTATAGGAAGGCCATGGATTTTTGGGTAATATTTTTTAAATTTTATTTTTATTTTTTATTGAATCACCATTGAAAAGTTACAAAGCTTTCAGGCTTAAGTCTTAGCCATACAATGATCAAACACCCATCCCTTCACCAGTGCACATGTTCCACGACCAAGAACCCCAGTATACCTCCCATCCCACCCCACCCTTCACCTGTGTGGCTGATGATTTTCACTTTACTTTCTCTTTACTTTGATTACATTCAATATTTCAACAGAAAACTTACTATTATTATTTGAAATTTTCCCACAACAATCAAACCTGATGAAAAGGCATCATTTGATAATTTGTTTTCCATTGCTGAGAATGAAGAGCATATGAGGTTGTGGCCACACAATTTTGGATTTCTGGTTTTTTAGTAATTAAGTCCAGAGAAATTTCTGCCAGAAGCCGCATCATTGCAGGTTCGTACCTCTGTTTAGTGAGCCTTATAAGATGGCGGTCGCCACGCTGCCGCCGAAAGGAAAGGCCAGGAGAGAAAAACCTTTCCCCTCTTGGGGTGTCATGGGGCCATAGCTCAGTTCACAGTCTAGAAGCATTTCTGCAAGAAGCCACTGGGCTCTGAGAGTAGTTAGTTGGCCTCTGAGATCATGGGTGTTCAGGAACGGAGGAACTGTTCGTGTGCGGCTGCTCGGGGTCACATCTGGGCGGAGAGTGGCCTGATTTTGATATTTTGAGTGATTTTAGATATTCCAAAGTCTATTTCCCAAATAAAAAGAAATTTTGGCCTCAAAAATATACCCCCATATAATTCAGCAAAGAATTAGAAGCTTTAAACATTTAACTATTTAACTATTAAGACTTTCAAGAGGGAGGGAGGGAAAAAGGAAGGAAGGAAGGAAGGAAGGAAGGAAGGAAGGAAGGAAGGAAGGAAGGAAGGAAGGAAGGAAGGAAGGAAGGAAGGAAGGAAGGAAGGAAGGAAGGGAGGGAGGGAGGGAGGGAAGGAGGGGAGATAACTCAGAAGACTTTATTCAGATGATTTCACCATAACAGAAATTCCAGAAAGAGCAGCAAGGGCTCAAATATTAAACAGAAGTCAGAGATAAGGAAGCAGTTCACACCATCAGATTAATGCCACAGACATTCAGTGAGCATTTACTATGTGCTGAGTGTTGGCATCTCTAGGAACATATTTGGTGAGCATCTACTATGTGCTGAGTGTTGGAATCTCCAGTCTGGAGAAGGGAATGGATGGCCTTGTGGAAGCAGAGAATAATCAAAAACACATATGTGGGGCTGGAGCGATAGCACAGCGGGTAGGGCGTTTGCCTTGCACGCGGCCGACCCGGGTTCGAATCCCAGCATCCCATATGGTCCCCTGAGCACGGCCAGGGGTGATTCCTGAGTGCAGAGCCAGGAGTAACCCCTGTGCATCGCCAGGTGTGACCCAAAAAGCAAAAAAAACAAAAACAAAAAAACCATATGTAAGGACTTATTCAGTTCTTTGGATCTATAGGTTTAATCTTCACAGGAGGTGGCTTTAAGTAATAATCTGAGAAAAAGAATCCAAGGAGTGATGTCAAAAATAATAGATGGCACAGAAAAGATTAGAAAGAGAAAAGTCTCTATGAGATGGTCAAGAGGAGGTTATTGGCAGCTGTGGAAATAACTATTTCCTGCAATGGTGGAGGGGAACTAGGTAGCAGGGGTTGTTCTTAAAGTAAAATCTTGAAGTCTGAGCCTGGTAACTAGAATAACAGATCAGTTTAATAACAAATGTCTGCCTCAGCCTTCTTTAGAAATATGCCACAAACAAAAGCTAATGCTAATAGAGGGTCTGTTCTATTACTTGTTTGCACTGTTCAAAGTATTTAACAATCTCTGCAGTAAGTACTATTTTCATACCCATTTCACAGACAAGGAAATCAAGGCACAAACTGTTTAAGTAATCTGTAGAATCACAGGGCGAGAAATTTTTTAATAACTGGAATAAGGACTGAGGCACTCTGCCTCCAGGCCCTATAGTCAAAAGGTTGGATAATACTCATATTGAATGGTCTCTGGACATGTTAGTAAACCACACATTTATTTGGCACTGGGTTTTGTGGTGGTCATTACATATATATAGTACTATAGCACTGTCATCCCGTTGTTCATCGATTTGCTTGAGCGGGCACCAGTACCATCTCCATTGTGAGACTTGTTACTGTTTTTGGCGTATCGAATATGGCGCGGGTAGCTTGCCAGGCTCTGCCGTGAGGGCAGGATACTCTCGGTAGCTTACCAGGCTCTCTGAGAGGGAAGGAAGAATCGAACCCAGGTCGGCCGTGTGCAAGGCAAATGCCCTGCCCGCTGTGCTATCACTCTAGCACATATGTGTGTATGTATATATAAATTTATGGTGGCAAGAAGTGCAGAAAAGTGATTTGCATGTTTTTCACAACAACGTGGAAACAGAAAAAACTGGCATCCACCAGAATATGAGTTACTTTCCCATGACTTAAACCTCAGAGTGGCCCTAGGTAGGAAACAATCCAGCGCATGTGCAGTAGACTCACCCAGTGAAGGGGAAGAGGGACTGGAAAAAAGAACAAGTTTTTGGCCAGCCCAGATCTATCTCTGCATTTTTGGTGCACCTCTCATTCCCAGGAGAAGGATTTCTTAAAAGAGGTGACATTGTTTTCTTCCTTTGGACATTAGGAAATACCAGACTCAAAGCCTTTCCCAAAAAGTCTGGGTAGTCTTAAAGATTTAGCCCACCACTTTGACCAGTTTTAATATTAATTAATAAAACCAGGTATTAACACATGGATAATATTTTAATATTATTTATTATTTAACAATATTCAATATTATGTAACAATATTTAACAATTATTTAACAATATTCAAAAAGAGCCTCTTGCCCATGTGCCTGGTTGTCTTCCCTGGAGCCTGTCGAAGGGGTGGGCTTCAGTTTCCCTCCCCGCCCTGAGCAGAGCTCCTGTGGCTGAAGACCTCTGGAGCCTAGCCACAGCCATGCTCAAGGCCCCTCTCTACACATCCAGACGAACCTCACGCATGAAGGTACCGGCAGAAGAACCCAGGTGTGTGGGACCCAGGGCTGAGACCTCCAAGCTTGCTCGGATCGGGACTGGGCCTCTTCTGCCCAGATTTCCCATTTTTCAGTAGCTAGGAGGTCACACCCAGGGACTGTCCCCGGCACCGTGTAATCCCACCAATGGCCAACATCCAGAGACTTAAAACCAAGCTCCCAGAAGCGAGCGGCTGCTTATAGCCTAGCTCGCCCTCTGGGAGAACCTGGCAAGCTGCTGACAGTTTCCTGCCCACATGGGAGAGCCTCGAAAACTCCCCATGGTGTATTCATATGCTAAAACCAGTAACAACGCTGGGTCTCATTCTCCTGACCCTGAAAGAGCCTCCAATGCAGTACCACTGGGAAGGACGAGTAAAGAGAGGCTTCTAAAATCTCAGAGCTAGGATGAATGGAGACATTACTGAGACCACACGAGAAATTGGATGACCAATGGGATGATGATGATGATGATGATGATGATGATGCTGATGATGATAACATTCAATAATCTTATTTAATAATACTATTTTAATGTTATTAGTTTATAATATTTAAAACTATTCTATAATGATATTTAATATTTATTATTAAATAATAGTATTGTTATTTAAAATTAATACATGAATATTTTACAGTATAATGTATTTATATGTCTTACCATTTTTAATAATAAAATCGATGTATGATATAACAATATATTTTATCTGAAACATGTATCAAGGCTAGTTAAAATATTAGTTTATAACATTAAAAAAAGAGGCAGACTATCATATATACACAGACATAAATATTGGCCATCTAGGTTTAGGGTTTTTTTTTTGGTTGTTTTGTTTTTGTTTTGGGGTCATATCTGAGAGTGCATCTGGGTCAGCCACATGCAAGGGAAGTGTGTGCCTTACCTGTTGTACTATCTCTTGTGCTGGTCATCTAGGTTTTGCTTTGAGAGACTAAGAAGGAAACTACAACTCAAACAAATGGATCATAATATACCTTCCTCCAACTCCCCCAACCTTCTGCCCAGCAAATCAAAAGTTAATTATATTGTTTTATCACTTTGAGGTGTGTGTAACTGACTTTTTCTGTCCAGTAATGAAAATACTTGCCTTGAAAATGTGTGTACAGACAAAGAAAACTAAAAAGATGATTGTCATAATGATTGGGTAATGAAGCTAGGCCCTGATTTTTGTGACTGCAGTAATTGCTCTTCTACGATTGCCACAGCTTATGAGAAATGATGGTGAAACATCCATCCTAGAAGTTGAGAAAGAAAGACAGTATTATCAGCTGGAGGAAAAGAGCAGAGTCAGCTGTAGCTGCATTGTGAATGCCAGAGTTGAGGGCAACAAGAGGTATGCATGCCTACTTCTCCTATATACTTCTGCAGTTATCTTTAAATAGCATATGTTGATAATACTTTCAAAAAATCTAGTACTATTTAAAGCATTCTAGAAAAATTTTATAAAATTCTGTGGAAAATTACAGAGTTTTAAAGTGTTATTTTTAATAACTGAATAATCACCCCTTAATTAGGCTCTTTATTAGGAAGGAATACAGTATTACACACAGAAGTGTGGTGTGGTGTGGTGTGTGTGTGTGTGTGTGTGTGTGTGTGTGTGTGAAACCAAGGACTGAACCCAGAGTTTCACACCAGCAAGTAAGTGCTCTGCCTCTGAGCTACATCCCTGGCCCCACGTAGAATATTGTTAAAACTAGTTTTACCTTTTCTCACAAATAAAAATGATAGTGAGCAACAAAAAATAACGATTATAGATAACTCTACATGGAAAAATATAATATTCCCTCCTGTTATTTTGTCAATGACCTTGACAGAAAGATAAAACCTGCAGGATAGGCACTTATCTGTGGAAGTCATCTCTTGCTATTCTGGTCTGAACTCAGACTGCCTGGTTCTGTCCCACTCAGAGTGCCTGGCGGTGTGCTTTGAGCTCAGTCCCGATTACTGTGTAGTCAAAATGCTCTGAGTTCTGTGGTTCAGAAGAGAATTTACCAAAGCCATTTTCCTTCCTGGTCTATTATTATAAAACAAACTGTCTGCCACTTGATTTGCAAACTTTGCTTTCAAAACAACACAATAAGGAGCTGCTATCTCATGGACTCTGGTTGGGGGTGGGGTTGGGGTATGGTGGGGAGAGCAGGCACGCAGTACAGCCTTGGAGGTAGGATGCCGGAAGATGCCGTTCTGCATACACCATTCCAAGAGGCGCCTGAGGATGCAGCACTGGCTGCGGTCCAGGTAAATTGGAGGCAGTCCTAGAAGTAAGAACATCCATCATGCTTAGTAAGATCTCAGGTTGGAACGGCTGCCTTGAGCCTCCAGACATTATTTTTTTTTATAAAGCTCCCGGTCATGAAGCACTCTTTCCGCCTCTGCTGCCATATGTTTTTCCAGCTGGACCTCCACCAGTCTTCCGCTCTCCAGAAAGTTCTCATTCATTCAGCCCAAGGGTATCTTACTGGCTTTTCTCAGGACTGCTGGAAGTTTCAGCAGGAATCCTCGCCACTTGGAAAAGCAAGCTATCCTAGCTTGTAGATGAAGGTCTCAAATTGGTAATCTATGCCTTCAGATGTTACGTATTCCTGATAAAACTTACACTTAGAGAAATATAAACACACTTTAACTACTGGACATTGTATGACACAATTCTTATTTGGATTTCCTCACCAAATCCAACAGCAGGAAAATTTAAGAACTATTCTTTATGAACAGCTAAGGGCCAAAGAGTGCAATCTACCCTTTTAGTTACTGTGATTAGCCAGTGATCATCAAACCTTGTTCTTCATTATTCATCTTTTATCCACCTGGGGCACTGGGGATGTTTCAGCTTTTTCAGATGCTGTTTTTTAGATTAGTGGATACAATGACTTGATCACAACTGATGATACACTTTAGAGTTCTTGCCTTCAGCCCCAATTCCAATTCCAGCAAGGTAGTTTGTTGTGTTCAATCTTAGCAGTAGTAGCCTCCATGCTTTTGTTTCCTTTGGGTGGATTTAGAATTAAGTCTCTTCTGAGAAGTTCTAACTAAAACAGATCCAGTCCTACCTTCTTATGATAAACTTTCTTTGGAAAAATCCTCACAAGGAATTGTGCTGAATGAGTTAACTCCTATTTGCTGCTAGTATTTGAATTTGATTTAAAATAAAAACAGAGGTTAAAGGAAATGGTTTAAAGAGCTGGATGGAGTACATGGTTTGCATATCAGAGACCCAGATTTGTTTCCTGGTAGTGCATGGTCCTCCAATGCCACCACCAACAACTCCTGGGCACCATCTGATATGGCCCCAAACTGGAAGTTTTAATTCAACTATGTCAAATTTAAAATGTGGGTTTTTTTTTTTTTTGCTTTTTGGGTCACACCCGTTGTTGCACAGGGGTTACTCCTGGCTCATGCACTCAGGAATCACTCCTGGTGGCGCTCAGGGGACCTTAGGGGATGCTGGGATTCAAACTGGGGTCAGCCGCGTACAAGGCAAATGCCCTACCCGCTGTGCTATCACTCCAGTCCCCTAAAATGTGTTTTAAAAACAGCCCATTCCCATATTTTTATAATGATCCTATTATTTGCCACTCCCCAACTCAGGGCCCCTCCTCTCCATTGTTGTTTTCTAAACTTGCCCCTGTTGGCCTGGATCTTTTCTCCTCACCCCCACTCTTTTATGAACTCTGCAGGGGAAAAATGATACCCAGGATAAATTGAAGTGGTGTTACAACAACTATCTGCTAAAATCCAGAATGTTGACAGCGTTGTTTGCAGAGGCCAATTTTTATTCAGAGATAGCTATAAAACTGCAAACTGAGCAAACAAAGTATTTGTCAAAGTGGGCAACGGAAAACAGTCTTACAGGAAATTGCACTGATTTTTGCTTTCTTTCTGGTTTGTTGGTTTCACTAAATACTTAAACAATGGTAAAATTCCAATATTTTAAAACAGCTTCTATAGAGCTTGACAATATACCTCCTACTACTCACAATAACTCAAGTGGCATGTATCTGGTAGGTTACCCATTAAACGACTGTGACAGATCGTATTTCTGGTTAATTGTTAGTTCCCTATGACCTTAGACTTTGCCTGTGTATTTAATAACACCATCTGCTGTCTCGGGTAGCAATACTACCTTTTTACATGAGGATTACTGTTCTTACTTCGTAAACAACAGTTCTCAGTTGGAGGTGTTGAAACTCTACCATAGAATTATTTAAATTATACTACCTTTAAGAAAGAAACTGACTTCTTCCCTATGCTGGCTTTATTGGCTTCCCCTGAAATATCATAATTTATATACCATAATGAAGGTATAAAAAAGATTTACAAGTTATATTCTTGGTCTGCAAAATGGAATGTTTTCAAAGAACTCTGACTCTGTTTTGCCTATCCTGTTTGTTTTCTTTCAGACTAGTGTCTCATTGAATATAAGTCTCTCGGAAATTCCCAATAAAACACACCATTAAAAAATAATTCTCATAATTTGAAATGAGATGAGACCTTTTCATAAAAATGAATTAATTTTTAAAAATCACCCAGGATTGTGTTTCTTTGTTTGGGGCATGTAGCGATTTGACTTGTATTCAAGAAATATTAAAACATGTATTGACATATGATCTAGAATAAGGCAAATGTCAAGGTTTTAAGTTTGTTACTTTGGTGAGGATCTCACAGAGGTCCCTGTGAAATAAATTCTTGGGAGTGGCCAAGGAATGGGGGAGGCTGGTAGAACATTTCTTTTCAGTTTAATCAGGCCCATGCTGTACAGTATACTAATTTAGTGAAATTATGCAGCCCATGAATCAGAACTTCCTAAAAACACTCTGTAGAGTGGGAGAACTGTCTTACCTCTAACTTGTCTCCTGCATGAGGGGAGGTTGTATTTTTCTGAGTTAGAAGAAGGAAACACTAACCATTCATTCCCTTATTTATCCCCAAATCCATTCTCAATCTTAGACCAAAAAAAGGAGCTAAGACAAATGGAAACTACTGTCTGATTTTGCTAGGGGAAAGACAACTCTGATAGGCAAGGTGAGAACTTTTTCAAGTAACTTTTTATTCCTAAACATGGTGGCACTATTTAGAAACTAGAGTAAACACTGGGGTATGAAGCATTGTAGGTAACATTGTATACTTTTGAAATGACGCGAATTGTGTCAAGATGTAGACTTGACATTAAAAGCCCACTCACACACACAACCAGCACTTTATGCTAACATGGGGACACTTCACAGAAAGTGGAGTTTTTGTTTGTTTGTTTGTTGTTGTTGTTGTTTTTAATTACTTGGAACCGGAGAGATTGGTCTGAACACTCACCACATGAAAATAATCAAGAGGTTGTCTGCCAACAGAAAACAACTTTAAAAGTATGGAATGTAAAATTCTGAGCCTAAACCATTTGATAGCATCCCCAAAAGACATGTCCTGACATGTTTTCAGTCTAAGAGGGCCTCAGCATTCCAGGCTTTTAAAAAAAATGTCTCCTGTTACAACTAAAAGGGGCTGCTTCATCCTTTTCCACACTCTGAATTCAAGGAATCTGGAAGTGTGATCGTGGAACTCTCATTTTAAAATACCTTCAGCAATCAACAAAAAGGAAAGAATATGGTTCATTTATGGTTTGGGAAAAAGCGTCAAGTGTAATAACATCTACCTATGAGGGCTTTCCACCTCCCAAATGATTTTTTTAAATATAGAACTTAAACTTTATTACTTTTTTTAAAATAGAGGAACCCTCCCCCACCCCAATAAAATGGTTAGGGATGTACTCTTTCACTATAATTAACAAAATCACAACACATTCCCAGACTTTAGAATTCCTGGAACTTGCTATCATAACAGCCTTTACAAATTCAGTGTACAGTCAGTGAAGAAGCCACACAGCTATTAAGCAGTGGGATTCTGGGTGAGAACACACACACACACACACACACACAAAAAAAACCCAACTCCCCCCAAACCCTCAAGACATATTTCCACATCCTGCTGACCTTGCTTATCATTATATGAAACTTTGGTTTTTTTCTCCAACTGAGGTTCTTTTGTGCAATCTGAAAGGTCTGCAGATTGTAAATATATATATATATATATATATGTATATATATGTATACATATACACACACATATTCTCTTGTGGAAAGAAATATTTTCCATACACTTTGAGACACTTGAGTTTGGGCATATTAATGCTGATACAGATGTTTTTGCCCTGGCTAACTCAAACTAAGTATAGACTGTGGTTTAGACACTCCTCTTAGCCTGGGATCTGAGCCCAAACCAACCAGACATAATGTTCTCAGATGATGAGATGATCTGGTAGCCATTTAACCTCACAATTTTATTTGGATGGCACAATGCCTCAAAATAATGGGAAGGCACTTACTGGTCATTTTTTTGCATTGTTTTATGATACAGTATGTAACCAAAGAGAGCTGGGCTTGGGTTTGTTCAGATTCCCCTGTATTCATTCCCGTTACCCCCACCCATCACTCAAAGGCTCATGGCAGAAATAGCATCCATTCTTCCACTCAAGAAAATCATAGGTTCAAAGAGTCCAAATGACCTGCTTCAGGTCACATGTCAGGTGTATGAAGAGAACCTATGTTGTTCCTGTGCAGTTGTCTCCTGTGCAGATATTTACATGTATATATAAAAAAGAACTTGTGAAGAAAATAGAAATAGGAGGTAGCCCACCAGTGGGCTAAAGAAAGAACTGCAGTTTGAAAAACCTAAATTTTAGCCGTTGCTTAAGTACACATTTTCTTTGTTTCAAGGCAAATTCCCTATTATCTTGATGTTTCAGTTTCCCAGATTTATAAAGTGAACAATGATTTTTAAGTCATCGTTCATTGTTTAGAATAATGAATTGGTATGGTCATTTAAACACCTAGACAAAAAGAATATAAGAAGTCTTAAAAATGTTTAATATCTAGCTATCAAGATTTTATTTATTTATTTAGGCCATTGGATCATGCCGAGAGGTGCTTAGGGGATACTCTTACTTTAGTGCTCCAAGGTCACTACTGACAATGTTCAGTAGACTAAACAGAGCTGGAAGAGGGCCTCACACATACAAGTCTGGTGTCCTACCACTGAGTCACACTACTGGTCCCCTATCGAGATTTTTTGTTTAAAAATATGGCCCATGTGTAGTTTCAGTCATGCTTCAGAACCAACTTAGCTCAGAAATTTGCTTGAAGAACTGAGGAGGCTTGCCAGCATGTCCATCAAATTTATTTGTGTTTGAAGTTTAGCTGTCTATGATAAGCTTTTTCAATTAAAAAAATACTATATTTAGAGAGTCATACTGGGAAATCTCTTTCTCCTTTTCTGCCTATCAGAGGTTTTTCTTCTAGAGATCAAACCCAGGCTATCTGCACCCTTGTACTTAGTTTTCATCTTCCCTGTGTGAACTTCAGTTCTGAATGAGAATCTTAATTCTCTCAATGGTGTCACATTCTCTTTGGCAAAGAGGTATTACCATGTGGGCCTAGGATCAGATGTGCCAATGCATACAGACTCCAATTAACAAATTACAATCCACAATTAGTCTTTTTAACTTTTGTTTTTTCCCCTTCTGCAGGGAGTTCTCGATGTCTTTTTAGCCATAAAACAGACCAAAAAAAAGTTTAGAGAAAGAATTTTATGTTAATTGCCTAGATCTGAATATCATTGGAAAAATTTACTATACACATAAAATAGTTTCAAATAACACTATTATATAATATTTGGCTGAAACACATTGACAAGAGCAAGTTAGCCACCAGAACAGACTGTTGAAACCCCATTGATAAGGGCCAAATTTTTCTGCAGACTGCATTCTTTTGAAAACTATATTTTAATATATTGAAGAGAAAGTCTAGCTCATTTTGGCTAACTTCTGTTTCATAGGAATACAATGACATGAAAGCTTACTTGAATAATTTATGATCATTTTGCTTTGTTTGGCCCTATCAAATTCTATGAACTATCTAACTTGATAGCTTTACTACAATATCTACTGTGATTGTTTATTTTAAATAGAGTGCTCTATAAGCTATACTAGAATTTTTCCCTTTCCTATGTCTATAGATAAGCATATATCAACACTTCTGCTAAGCCTCTATTCTGTACTTAGGTGACTTTTAAAGATATGAAATGCAAACAGAATGTTCTACTTTTTTCAATAGGATGCATACCTGGATTTTGGTAGATACACCTTTAATGTTGCTGTAGACAAATAACTGTATGTTTTAATATCTTAGGTTTTTAGTTTCTTAAAAATAATGACAATAGAATTTGTGCTTCACATATTTCTGAGTGTCCATATGGAAGATATAAAAATAGGTATTATATTATTTTTAACCTTTAAAAATTGTAACAATTTCACTTTCCTTACTACTGAATGTGTATGTAGGAAAGTTACATCTTTTAGTAGGCAAACTAATGAAAGTAAATTTACCATTTTAGTATTTTAAAACCACACCCATGAAGTTATTTCACTATTGTGTCAGCATCTGCCCACTGATATCTTCTAAAGGATTTTAGTGAGCGTCTTAAATATAAGTTAAACCCACATCTAGATATTGTTCCAGAAAAGTACATTTTATCATGCTCTTTCCAAAAAGTCAATAGGTTTCTGGCATCAAATGGCTGCTGAATCCTTTCCAGTTCTCCTACAAATTTCCTTTCAGACTGAACAAGAGTATGACCTCAATTTCTCCTTTGTATTTTTCACTTAGCTCCTTAAATTCTGACACAGTAAGTAGTTAACCTACAATAAGACCCCAAATTTTACTCTAAATGGGGACCTGTACATATGTTTACTCATACGCTGGTGATAAACAACTTCTGTGTATAATGTGTAGATGATTAAAAGCTCTGTGATTTTATTTGGCCTGATTCTTAGACCCTCCACAGAGAGTTTATCTCCTCCACAGGCAAGTCTCCTTCATATCGAAATACTTTCTACGCACAGGGGAGGTAGGCTACAGTGAAAGGTCAAACAGAGGGAAAGTATTTTTTAAAAGTATATTTGCAATTTTAAAAATCAGGAGAATTCTCAGAAAATGCTATTCCTTAGAAGAAAAGCTTTCATATCTATTGTAGATTATGTAGGTCATGACTTTTTCTAGAAAGGATATAGATATAGTCATAAAAACTAATACATTCAAATGAATTTTTTGACTTTTTTAAAAAAATGGAAACTATGTGATTACTATACACACTCAAGTCTTGTGGCACTTTGCCCAAGTTTAAGGAAAGTAGGATGGTATCCACAGAAATGACATGTGGCTGCATATTTTTCTCCTCCAAAGACACCAGGGTCGGAGTTTGAGCAGCTTTAGTGTGGTTGCAACATCATGCTATTAATAGAAATTGTACTCTAAAGAATGAAGGCTGTTATTTCACTTGTAGATATGGGGTGAAACTCATGAACTCAGCAGTCTATAGGTGCACCACCTAAAGGACAGCACCCACCTCTGGCTGGGGTCATAGGATTGTACCCCTCTCGAAGCTGCAAATCCCTGTGGCAGAGTTCCATCCAGATCCTTTGGTATGAAGAATTTCCTTACAATGTTCTGTTTGACGAGGGCTGGAATGATAGCACAGCGGGTAGGGCGTTCGCCTTGCACGCGGCCGACCCGGGTTCGATTCCTCTGCCCCTCTCGGTGAGCCCGGCAAGTTACGGAGAGTATCTCGCCTGCATGGCAGAGCCTGGCAAGCTACCCATGGTGTATTCGATATGCCAAAAAATAAGTAACAATAAATGTCACAATGGAGACATTACTGGTGCCTGCTGGAGCAAACTGATGAGCAACAGGATGACAGTAACAGTGACAGATCTGTTGACTGGCCGTACAGGACTGCATGCAATGTATTAACAAGAGTGTCTCAACTGGAGTAAATTCTGGAGACCTCATGAGACTGGAAAGCTTTAATGCTTACACAGTGGAAGCCCACGTTAATCTCAGAATGGGGAGGTCAGATTTGTCCTACCCACTATTTGCTTAGAGTTGTCCCCTTTAGTTTGCCTTCCCATCAGTTCCGTCATTCCTCCTTTCTGGGAACGGGGCGGGGTGTGGGGGGGAGGGGACCCACATTCAGCAATGCTCAGGGGTTACTCCTCACTCTGCACTCAGAAGTTACGCCTGGAGGTGCTCAGGGGATCATAAGGATGTCAAGGATCAAACCCAGGTCAGCTGTGTTCAAGGCAAGTGCCTTGCCCACTGTACTATTGCTTTGGCCCTGTGCACCTCCTTTGCAGTAGAATTATGTAAAATGATTTTTCCCTTTGCCCCTAAAAATTTGTGTGTGTGTGTGTGTGTGTGTGCATGCATGCATGCTTCTTTAACTCTTAGAAATAAGGGCTGGAAAGGATTGTTTCTTCCTCTAGTCTCGGCAGGAGTGCTCCCCACAGAACATTTCCTTTAGTTCTTAAAACAAGAAGCATTTCAGCATTCTGGTTTAAAGCCAGTTTCGGCCCACTGTACCACCAAAACACTTCACCAGGTCTGGTGGTCCACATTCCGAACGTGGAGGAGCATCTTGCAGCCAACCCAGTAACCTTGACTTTGAGAGGCAAAGATTAGAATTCTTCTCTGAAAGGACCGGGAACCTTAAGCAACAGGGCAGAGTCGACGTGACTAAAACATACCAACTTCCTCTTTCATAAGTCATCACATGATGAACTACAATTACAATTCCTGCCTTGTCTCTGAGAATTGCAGACGCATTGCCTCACCCCAGAAGCCCTGCTCCTGTGTTTGGAGGCGGCGGCTGTAACTGCTGCAGCAGCCGCTTGGAAAGGTTCCAATTCCAGTCTGCGTGGAGAGGGAGGGTGGTGGGTGGAAGACAAAAACAAAGCTATGTTTACTTAGCATACATCGATAAAACTGCTTCAGAGCTACATGAAAGGCCAGGCAGCATGAAAGACTTTTGATACAATATAAGGAATTGCTGCCCTGGATTCAGTCAGCACCAGGCTTTAACCCCCTTAATTCCGGAACCTTTTATGGCCAGGGAGAGCAGAACTAAAATAGCCTTTTCTTTTTTTTTTTTTTCTCTTTTTTTTCCAGCAAGCATTTCATTAGGGAAGTTACAACAACTCCGTTTTGACATGAAACTGGTAGTATAAAAAGGAACCGCTCTTCCCTTGTTGAAAAGCTCTGGCCTTCCATAATCCTTAGCTGCATTCGGATCTCAGTATTTCTATTTGAGAAGAGAGCTGCAGGTTCTCCCTGGAGGGTCTGACTGTGCCAGCCTGCAGGTAAATGGGCATAATTAGGCCAGGACTTTAACACCAACTTGTTTTTTTCCTAATGTGCTTCAGTCACTGCCAACTGGGGCCATCTCTGGGGGTGGCGGAGATGGCCTCGGCCCACAACACCAGGCACAAAGACTGGGCCTCATTTTCTTTGGCCACAACCTGCAGAGACCTGGGGTGACCTAAACTACTACACCAGCTGCCTCTGGACAGGAGCTGAGGGGTTCTGCTCTCCCCGCTGGAGGAGGACTGACAGGACGGGGCTGGACTGCAGAGCATGGAACAGATGGGGAGAGCTTCACGGCCGGCGAACTTTCTCTGGAAATCCCCCAGACCTGCAGGGTTAACCTGTGAAAACATTTCGGTCTGGCATTACGTTTTTCCATGCGATTTCCGAACAGGTTTTTTCATGTGCTTTAAGCAGCCCTCTCCACTGTGTCTCTGAGGGTGTTTTTCCTCTTCCTTGTGGTTAATCCTTTGAAGCAACCTGGCATTTTCAACAGCAACAACTAGAGAGAAACGTCAGCAGGATTTTTTTTTCTCTCTCTCTCTCCCGCCACCTACCAATCCAGTTGTAGGAAAGATAATATAATTAGTACCCTGTTCTTCCCACACTTAACCAGCTCATTCCAGTCTCCGGGAGAAACGTGGGCCTGTTTTCCAACAAAAGAAATTCCAGAGGCCGCCTCTCCAGAGCTGCAGTGTAAAAGTCCCAACTGAGAGTGACTAAGCCCGTGTCTATTAGTCATTAGGGCTAAGGACCGGCCAAAAGTGATTTTACCATAACACACACTAGCTCCTCCTCCCGATAAAAGTGTGAAACTCAAAAGTTGCAATTCGGCCTGGACGGAGTCGAGCTCTCCAGAGGCTGCCAGCCGTGGCACGGGGCAGCGAGCCGAGGTGGCTCGGTGACTGCACCCCGCCTCCGCACCAGCCAGGCTTGCCTCATCCCGGACTCCGACCCGGGGTGCGAGCAAGCTCCCAACCCCGCAAGGGCGCGGGGTCAGCCGTGAAACGCGCGCCGGAGAGCGCTGGCCCGCACGTCCCTCGAGTCGGCCCGGAGCTCGAGTCCCAAGTTTGGTGCCGCGGGCGGAGCCTCCCGGGCGCGGAGCCGCGGGGGTGGGGAGGGGGCGGAGCCTGCGCGGTGACGCGGCCACGCTGGCTGTCGACCCCGGATCCCTGGAATGTGCATTCGCTCAATGGGGCCGCCAGCGCCAGCCGCGCAGGGTCACGTCCGCGCGGAGCGTGCGCACTCGGTGGCGGCGGCGGCGGCGGCGGCGCACGCGGCCCCGCGCCCAAGTCACGCGCCCGCCAGGCGGACCTACAAAAGGCCCCTTGGGGGGCCTCCGGGACCCTCGCTCCGCTGGGCGGCTGCGGGCCGAGGGGAGCTCGCTGCGTTTGCGTGGGCCTTATCTACCTCCCCCCCACCTCCCGCCCTTACCGCTGGGGTCGCGAGGCAGCGTGTGAACTCGGTCGTGGGCTCGGGACGTCCGAGCACCCTCGCCAGTGCAAGGAGAGCCGTGCTTCCAGGGCTCTCCCGAGACAGAACGAGTGTAAAAGCACGTATCCGAGGGTTTGCACGCTGGTGTCGAGTTCGAATACGCTGAACAAACCCCAACGTGTGCACGCCGCCAACTTAATCCTCCCCACCCCCGTCTCGAACGGCCGAGGTGACCGGTAACCAGGTCACCAAGTGGCTTTGCTTTTCAAAATCGCCCTAACAGAACCCTTTGGCCAGGAGGGGCGGGGTGCTGGCGGAGGAGCGCAGCCAAGTCCTCAGGGTGGCGGGGAGCAAACTGCGCCGGCTGTGCCTGCACGTCCGGGCCCGGCCGCGGCGCTGTGGGGCGGCCGGGCGCCGCGGAGCCGGCTCTCCCAGCCGCGCTCGTTCCCGCGCGCGCGGGGGGAGGAGGGGGAAGCGCGGGGGAGGGCGGGCGCGCGCGCGCGCGAGGGGAGGGGGCCCGCGCAGGCGCCGTGCGAGGCTGTCGAAGAATCAAGTCTGTAGAAGTGGAGCGGGCGCGGCGGCAACAGCAGCAGCGACGGCCGCGGCGGAGCTGCTGAGGCGGGCTGGGCGCTGACGCGGGCGCTGGGAGAGCGGCGACGCCAGGAACTGTGAGAGAGCAGCGGAGCGACCAGGGGGCCGCGCCGCACCCGAGTTCCACGCCGCCCGGCCGCCGCCGCCGCCGCCGCCCCGGCGCGGCATGCCCCGCCGCTCGGGCTGAGCCTGCCCCGGCGGCCGCCCCCTGCCCCCCGCCCCCCCGGCCTCCCCGCCCCCCGGCCCGCACTCGGCGCCGACCGCCACCGCCGCGACCTGCTGCGCTCCCCCGCGCCCGCGCGGCCCGTCTTCGCCCCGGTCTGGAGGCCCGCCGCGGCCCCGGCCGAAGCTCCGCCGCCGCGCCCGCCGCGCCGCGCCGCCCCGCCGCCTGCCCGCGCCGCCCGGAGGGACGTGCTGCCGCGGCTGCAGCCCCTCGCCCCGCGCCCGCCGCCCCTCGTGCACCGGGGGCGCTGCGCGGGCGCCGAACCTTCGCGGGCTTTGCCGCCGCCGCCGCCGCCGCTCCTGCGGCCGCCGCCGCCGCTGGTGGGAGAGACGCGGGCTTGCGGGGGGAGGCGGGCGCGCGTGGTGCCGGCGGGGGGCGGCGGCGCTCCCTCCTCCTCCGGCGCCACCGGCGGCTCGGACATGGCCGCGGCGGTGGCGGTGGCGGCCGCGTCCCGGCGGCAGTCGTGCTACCTGTGTGACCTGCCCCGCATGCCCTGGGCCATGATCTGGGACTTCACCGAGCCCGTGTGCCGCGGCTGCGTCAACTACGAGGGCGCCGACCGCGTCGAGTTCGTCATCGAGACGGCGCGGCAGCTCAAGCGGGCGCACGGCTGCTTCCCGGAAGGCCGCTCGCCGCCGGGCCCCGCGGCCCCGGCCGCCGCCAAGCCCCCGCCGCTCTCGGCCAAGGACCTTCTCCTGCAGCAGCAGCAGCAGCAGCAGCTCGGCCACGGCGGCCCTGAGGCCAGCCCGCGCGCCCCGCAGGCGCTGGAGCGCTACCCGCTGGCGGCCGCCGCCGAACGCCCCCCGCGCCTCGGCTCCGACTTCGCGAGCAGCCGCCCGGCCGCCGGCCTGGCGCAGCCGCCGGCGCCGCAGCCGCCGCCGGTGAACGGCATCCTGGTGCCCAACGGCTTCTCCAAGCTGGAGGAGCCGCCGCCCGAGCTGAACCGCCAGAGCCCGAACCCGCGGCGCGGCCACGCCGTGCCGCCCACCCTGGTGCCGCTCATGAACGGCTCGGCCACGCCGCTGCCCGCCGCGCTCGGCCTCAGCGGCCGCGCCGCCGCCTCGCTCGCCGCCGTCTCGGGGGCCGCGGCCGGCGCCCTGGGCTCGGCCGCGCCCGCCGAACTGAGCGCCCACAAGCGGCCGGCGTCCGTGTCGAGCAGCGCGGCGGGGGAGCACGAGCCGCGCGAGGCGGCGGCCAAGGAGAAGGCGCCGCCGCCTGCCTCGCACCGCGGCCCCGCCGACAGCCTGGCCGCCGCGTCCGGGGCCGCCGAGCTGGGCAGCGAGGGCTCCGGCAAGGGCCGCGGGCCCGCCGAGCAGGACTGGGTCAACCGGCCCAAGACCGTGCGGGACACGCTGCTGGCGCTGCACCAGCACGGCCACTCGGGACCCTTCGAGAGCAAGTTTAAGAAGGAGCCGGCCCTGACTGCAGGCAGGTTGTTGGGTTTCGAGGCCAACGGGGCCAACGGGTCTAAAGCAGGTAGGGGCGGCTGTGGAGCGAGGGGGTGCAGGGAGGGGAGGGGGGGGACCCTCGGGGAGCGCCGAGGAGGGGGTGCACTTTCCATTCACCTTTCTCCCTGGGCCCAGAAACAACAAACACCCAACTTCCTGATCTGCCTGAGGCGGAACCAGTGCTTAGTGGCAACGTGTTCTTGTGCTGAAGCAGCATAACAGAGATGAGTCAGAGCGGGCTGCTAGGCACTGACACAAGGTTTTCCTTTCCCAGCACATTCTTGGTTGGAAGCATGAGGGCACCAATCACCTTTTAACCTGTTGAGGGACTTTAGCATTCATGTGAGCGGTTACAGCTTGCATCCAGGCGTGCACGTGTATGCCAGCACTGCTATCCCTGCCACTTTCCGTGCACTTTTAAGACCAGTATACCCTATCGGAGCCCCAGCAGGCTTGAAATGTTTCCAGTTGCACGTGGACTGGAAACTCGTGCAGTATTTATGGAAAGGAAAATTTGGAACAAATTTCTGTTGCATGTTAGTAAAAGATCCTTTTCAGATGTGCCTATTTTACCTATTTATTCTTATTTTTTTCCTCCTCCCTTTTCCGTTTTTTTCCCCCCCCAGTAGCAAGAACAGCAAGGAAAAGGAAGCCTTCTCCAGAACCAGAAGGTGAAGTCGGCCCCCCTAAGATCAATGGAGAGACGCAGCCATGGCTGTCCACATCCACAGAAGGGCTCAAGATCCCCATTACTCCTACATCTTCTTTTGTGTCTCCACCACCACCCACTGCCTCACCTCATTCCAACCGGACCACACCCCCCGAAGCGGCCCAAAATGGCCAGTCCCCTATGGCAGCCCTAATCTTAGTAGCAGACAATGCAGGGGGCAGTCATTCCTCGAAAGATGCCAACCAGGTTCACTCCACTACCAGGAGGAATAGCAGCAGTCCACCCTCTCCGTCCTCTATGAACCAAAGAAGGCTAGGCCCTAGAGAGGTCGGGGGCCAAGGGGCAGGCAGCACTGGAGGACTGGAGTCAGTGCACCCTGCCAGCCTCCCGGACTCCTCTCTGGCAGCCAGTGCCCCCTTGTGCTGTACCCTCTGCCACGAGCGGCTGGAGGACACCCACTTTGTGCAGTGCCCGTCTGTCCCTTCGCACAAGTTCTGCTTCCCTTGCTCCAGACAAAGCATCAAACAGCAGGGAGCTAGTGGAGAGGTCTATTGTCCCAGTGGGGAAAAATGCCCTCTTGTGGGCTCCAATGTCCCCTGGGCTTTTATGCAAGGGGAAATCGCAACCATCCTTGCTGGAGATGTGAAAGTGAAAAAAGAGAGAGACTCGTGACTTTCCGGTTTCAGAAAAACCCAATGGTTACCCTTAACTAAAACTGCTTGAATTGTATATATATCTCCATATATATATATATATAAATATATATATATATCCAAGACAAGGGAAATGTAGACTTCATAAACATGGCTGTATAATTTTGATTTTTTGAATACATTGTGTTTCTATATTTTTTTGACGACAAAAGGTATGTACTTATAAAGACATTGTTTTCTTTTGTTAATGTTATTAGCATATCTTTGTGCTTTATTATCCTGGTGACAGTTACCGTTCTATGTAGGCTGTGACTTGCGCTGCTTTTTTAGAGCACTTGGCAAATCAGAAATGCTTCTAGCTGTATTTGTATGCACTTACTTTAAAAAGAAAAAAAAAAAGCCAAATACATTTTCTGACGTTGTAAGATTGCCTTACTGTCTGTTATTCCTCCTTATTGCTGGCCCCTTTCTCAGGCTGGAGGCCAATTGGTGGAGAAGGAAAGGAAGTGAGTGAAAGGGGCACTGTTGCAAAGTGGGCATGCCACTAGGGAGTGTCACCAAGTTTATCCCAAAACGTTGTCCTCCTAGAGTAATAGAAAAATATGATTTTGAATCTCTGTTTCGTTCTTCAAGTATAATTGCTGGGATTATTGATGACTGCCTGAGAGTTGCTGCTGAGAGATTTTCAGGATTGTGTAGTGGGGGGAGGGGCATTTTTTTAAGGCGAAAGTTGACCACTGTTCACTGCCCATGTGATCAGTTGTAAAGATTACAAATGCTGCATGCTAGTTGGTTACATAATACCCAATTCAGTGAAGGAAGGCAGTGATCATGGATAGTGGTGTGTACAAGATGGTACAGC
Organism: Sorex araneus; assembly: GCF_027595985.1. NCBI lineage: Eukaryota > Metazoa > Chordata > Mammalia > Eulipotyphla > Soricidae > Sorex > Sorex araneus. The sequence goes on from NC_073310.1 coordinate 28,707,562, forward strand.
CATCTTTGAACAGAGCTGGGCTCTGCAGCGCCACCTCACCTTTTTAAATACCCTAGAGCTGTATGTTGTTGCTGTTGTCTTTTCCTTTGAGAAGAGTCACAAGTTACAGTCCAGGTGAATTTGGAGATAGTGGGATTGGTTCATTTCTGTTTTGGTTTTTTTCTGTGTTTTTTTTTTTTTTAATCATTTACCTGTAGTGCTATTGCTGTTGATACTATCACCTACACCCTGTTTCTAGTGAGTGCTAAATACAGTATGGTACAATGACAGTAACAACGCATGGTGCTGCCAGGACTGCCCATGGGCATATCAGTGACAGCCCAAATGGGGGTGGAGGAAACCTGTGATTTCCTTCTTACATGTTTTTGAAATACCAAGTGAATAATACTTTTTCTGGAAAAAATGATAAACTAGTGAAAATTAAAGGGTTTTACATAATAGACCCCACCTTTCAAAACTATTATTAGAAGCTTTTTGTAAACTAATTTCTTTTGATCACTATTTTGCATCAGTAAAATAATTTTTAAACCAATAAATAATCAGTTATTAGAAATAGTTGTCTCAGTGATATTGGTTTATCTTTTGTGCCGTTTTGATTTAACATCAACAGGAACACTTTTAAATCCTTTTATATTCAGGTGTTTGTAACTTGGCCCCATAATTAGGCTGAATCATGATTTCAAGGTCTACAACTTACGTGTATCGTTCACAACTTCCATTTTAATTAGAAAACAGATTGTTAACCCACTTTGGATTCTTTTTTTAGTTTTTGTTTAATGGTCGAGCTATTAACACTTGAAAATCAGATACTGCACCAAATACAGTATTTTTTGGTAGTGTTTTTAATGAGTGCACCTATATTACTAATGCTGTGCAAATTCATGTTACTGGTCATGTTGTATTACAAACAGACTTGCATGATTAACCAGTTTGTTACACTTTTTTAAATTGGAGTATCTATGACTCAGATCAGACTGGTTTCTCTTATGTAAATGCACACATGCAGAAACAGAGTCCAATTTTACATGCCCATAAAGACGTTTGTAAAGAATTCAACTGTTATGGTCTGTTGTGTAAATGTGTATCTAGGCACTTTATTATAAACTGGAATTTGACCTCATATATGTTACAAGTTGATCAGACATTTGACCTAATTTGTAGTAGCTATCTGTATGTTTTGCGGTCTTAATACAGATAAGCTTTTTCCAAAAAACTAATAAAGAACCATTCTGATATTTTGAATGTCTACCCAGCTGTGGAAAAGACAACCTACTATGGTTTCTCTGTTGCTGGTGTTTTAAGTGGGAGAATATGAAGCTCTAAAGGGCTATGTGTTGAGATTGCTACTATTAAGATCTGCGTGAGTATGAGTGGCCCTCAAGTGGCCTTTGTGGAAGGCTTGCAGCTGGAAAATGCTGATCTGGGTTATTTTTCTGACATTCTTTTATGTTCAGAAGTTAACATATTGGGACATGGGTTTGATCTTTTTGTTGTACCTAATGACAGTGCAGAGATTCTCCACAGCTGGATAAAAGTGTCAGCTACTTTTCAAATCCTAATATTTCAGCTGTGCTTTTAATACTCAAAGTATTAGGGGATGGGGTATTGGAAGTTTTCCCTTTTTTGCTTTAACAGTTTATAGAATTTAACAGATGTACTGTCTTTATGTGGCCTCACATTAAAAGTTATGAGAACGTACGCATGGTTTACAGCTTACTGTATACCTTCCTTGGCCACCAAGTATTTTAAAAATGTGCCACCTTTTAACCTTTACTTTTTTTTAAGTTGAAGGTGATACTTTTTCTATATATGATGAAACTCATGTGAACTGAACTGAGTGCCATCTCATATCAATATTATTTTAAAATCACACTATGGAAATATCACCTGCATTGTCACTTGTCAGATTTATAGTACCTATTTTTTCTTTAACTTTTAGCATTAAATAAAAATAAAATTGGGAGCACTGAACATTTTCTCAGGCCTTTTTGAATTGTTTAAAGTAAGCTTAGATTAACTTTTGTTTAATCACTAATGGCAGAGTGATTGAAAGATGTGTTTAGGGTTAGGATTTGACTGGAATTGGAGAACAGGAGATAAAAAGCAACTGATGGTAGAAAAATAAAATGCTAGGGACTGGGGAGAGGGCAACAGAATAGGAAAACAGATCCAAGAGAAGAGCTGCACAAAGTACAGCCAGGAAGCACTTGCTTATTTTTCAACTTGCAGTAGAGCCAGCCATTCTGCAATAGTGGATTGGAAGAAGGTAATGATGACATTGGAAAGACTGTCAAGACGTAGAGCTGCTATCCAGAAAGCTTTGGAATAAAACAGCTATGTTGGGTCATGACAAATGTATTAAAGAGATTAAGAGGGGGGAAAAAAAACCACACAAAAACCCTTACCATTTAGAAAGCCTTGGGATGAGACCTACTTATAAGAGGTAGCATCAAAATACAAAACTACTGTCTTATATCACATTATAAAAAATTTCCTAGATGTTTGTAGCTTCTATTTTTTTATTGATCAATGGCTTGGCGGACTTGTCTGGGAGAGGAACTTATGAAACTTAAAAAGAGCATGAGGATAGAATATACATAGGTTTATTTCAAATTAACAGCAATATGTTTAGAGTAATATATTTTTACTAGGGGTAGTCTGGTAGCTTGGGGTGTCCATCAGTACCTATTTTGGTAATTTTTACCAGTAGCCTGGTGAAGGCCATCTTTAAGAAACAATAGTCTTTATTTTTAGTGTAATTTGAAATAGTGCAGCTGGCAGAAGTCATTTTTAAATTCAAAAGCTCCTCGAGAAAACTAATGATTACATTTAGTTTTCAGCTTAAAAAAACAAACAAAAAGCCAGACTCTTGATGTGGCAGATGTCTTTGTTTATTCCCTGAAGCAGGGGAAAAGTTAAAGGGAAAATATGGAACTCCTCTTAATTCCTAGACTTTTAAGTTCTTCATTACTCAGAGTTGTTTTGCATATGATTTATAGGCGGGTTTATTTGGTTAGTGAAGAATAAAATGTTTTTCTTCCTGATTCCAAAGGGTATAACGTGGAATCATTCAGAAAAATGTTCAGTTGTGTGTATGCCACTAGAAGTCCTGAGTCACTCTCATTTGCTTGCATTTTCTTCATCATCGGGAACAGTGAGAAGACTGGCCTTTTCTCCCTTAGAGACCCAGGTCAGAGGCATTAATGAATGAATGGAATACATATTCACCCATCATCTCCTGGGGTTTTAGAAGTCAGGAGGGGGGGGGTGCTTTTAACTCCTTCAGTGCCAGTGCCCCTGATTAGGCCTTTCTCAGCAATAGTATTATAATAAATTGATTATGATCAGATAAAAATTATGGCTGTGACATCCCAGATTATAAGATACTTGATCTATTAATTGATATCCTGTATTCAAAAGCAATAAGCCCTCAGGAGTAATTTACAAGGCACAAAAATAAGCAAAACGTTTGTGTATCTAGAGGTCGGAAGATGGAAAGTAACTGGACTTATGGAGTATGGGTTTCTAAATTTCCAGGTAAACCCATAATTAGGGATATATACACTATCCCTGTTTACCTAATCGGACTGTAACCATTTTTGTAACCCAGCAGTTTTTTACCCAGCTCATTTGCTCATGTTAACAAAACTTGATTTTAAATTGATTTAAAAGTTTTCCTTTTGAGGTACAACTTAAAAAAAAAAAAATCCTAGAGTATAGAATCTATATTTGCACTGACTATCACAGAATATGTGATTTTAGTCACTGAACAGCATAAAAACAATCCAAACAAGCCACAGAAAAGGTATTTTAGGACAAAAAAAAGTATATCACTAGCAGGTCCTTAGGATAATTTTGCCATTGGGTTTTAAAACTTACTGAGTTTGAAAAATAAGATCTTAATATCTTAATTAACAACCTTAATAAGAGCAATATAAACAACTTCTGTACTATTTTTAAGTACTGCTTTTGGGGGAAAAGTGTTAAATGGCTCTTTAAAACTCAGTAAAGTCTAACAGTATGTTGGGTACATAAAATTTGTCACAAAATGAGTCATGAAAAAAATCCTCTAGGAGTTGATTTTATCCTAGGTCAGGCAAAGTCTAGAGACTAGACTACAGGATTCTTGCTTAAAATTGCAAGCACTGGTTGAACTCATTCGTGAATGGGCTTTAGAAGTTAAATTGCATAATCTAAAGATCCTTCAGATTCAGCAGAAACCTTTGATGCTGAGATAAGAATCCTGTATAGAGTAATAATGCCTCATTTGGATGTTTCTAAATAAGAGTTTATACTTTAGGGGAAATGAAATATATAATCTGTAGATTCCATCATTGACACTTAGTTCATTCTTTAAATCACTGCCAACAGTTAAAAGATCAAGATGCCCTTGAGGGGACAAACATCTTGTACTACAAGTCTGTCATACTTTGTGTATGTACTCATGTAATAACTTTAGTAAATAAAGTGTTTAGGCCATCACATTTCTTCACTTTTTCAGACAACAGTTCAAATTTTGAACTCTTTATATTTCCAGGAGAAATAAATCGAGGTTCAATATTTTACTGTATCTAGGAGTTTACATTTATTCTAATATATGGAAATTTTATTAAAAGTGAGCTTCAAATTTCTGTTATTTTATTTTATGCTGTGATTAAGCACATTATGCAGAGAAGTGAAATACAGGAATGGGGATTGCCTGGGTCTGAATAAACCAGGATTTCTCTACACACAGCCTTGGCTTTGAGCCCTCTGTGTTCTCCAAAGCCTGAGACTGTTCTAAAATACAGAAAAAGTCTGTTCTGTGCTTTGATTCAAGCTAAAAGCCTCTTATTCCATTTTGTTATTTCTGCCTCTAAACGTCAATTAAATTAGCTATTTTATTTTTTTGGTGATAAAAGATAAAGATTTATTGTACCCCACTTAACAACTGAAATCGGAATTTCACAGGATAGTCACAGTCATTAGCGGAGTTTTGGAACACTGTTCTCTTAATAAGCACCATATGGGTTGCTGGTACTATTATTTAACACCTATTAAGAAGTCACATCATTTGAGGCTTTGAACATCTAAGAGTCTCTAGTTTTCTGGGGGAGCTGACAGCCCTTGCTGCAGGTAGGGAATGAATACTCCTTTGCCTGGTATTCTGGTACATCCTGACGAGTTAACCATGAATTGATTTCCATCCAGCAGTTTGGAAAGTATAGTTAAAACTAAACTATTTTATGGAAACGTAATTCTCTCCCTAGAACTTAGGTCCAGAAGTTCAGTAGGATACTGACCTAGAAGCAGCCCCAAACCCAAGGTCTTTCTTCAGTTACTAACATTTTTATGCCCAGCAGGTAATTCACTAGAAAAGGACCGCAGTACTCAGTTTAAATAAATTGGGGGGTGGGGGGTGGGGCGGGGAGGATGTGTGCTGGAAATGCCTTGGTCAGAATATTCAAATAGCGTTTTTCTTTAAAAAATAATACAAAAATACCCCACAACTTTATAATGTTGCTTACAACGGCATTTTATAAAAGGAAGAAAACAGCCGCCGGCCCTGCCAAGCTCTGTTTACTCCAGGGGAAGGAAAGGGGAGGAGGCTCCCCTACTCTCCAGTCTCCTGCCCACGACGAGACCTTGCCGTGGCTTCCAGCACTGCGCTCGGCCTCTCGCTGCTGTCGTATTTATTTATTCTAGAACTTTTCCCGGGCCGCCCAGCCTGGCGCACACGCCTAGTCTAGTAGTGCGGTCTCAGCCGCCTGCTCCCAGCTCTCGGCTCCGAGCACGTGGAGCCGCGCGACCCCAGGCGGCGGCTGCGGCGGCGGCGGCGGCGGCGGCGGGGCGGGGCCGGGCGGGGAGGGGCGGGGCCTGGGCCCGGAAGCGGCGGCGGCGCGGCCCGCCCTCCCGCTCAGCCGCCCCGCGGCCCCGGCCTGTCGCGCGAGCGCCGGGCGCAGCCGGCCCAGCTGCCGCGGCTATAATTAGAGAGGAGCCGGGGCCAGGCCGCGCTTAATCCCCCGCGCCCCCCGGCCGCGTTCCCGGGCGGAATGCGCGAACGCGAGGGCCCGCGTGCGCCGCCGCCGCCGCCGAGCGCCCGGGACGCCCGAGCGCGTGGTGAAACCAAATAAAGTAAAAGGTCTGACTCCAGCTGGCCGGGGCCGAGCCCGCGGCGTGCCAGCCCGCGCGGGTGTGGCGAGCGCCCGGCTGCCCAGAAAAGATCAAAAGCGCGTCAGCAACAGCCGCCGCGCCCGCCGCTCGCGAGGGTCCCTGACGCGGCTCCAGCTGTGCTGGGTGGGTTTTCCGAGTCGGAGAGGGCCCCTGCAAGAGCCGCCCCGAATGTCACTCATTCCCTTTTTGGAAATTCGGATGCCTTTTTTTTTTTAAAAAAAAAAGGTGTTTTGATTTTGTTTTGTTTTAAGAAACCGTGGCTATAGTAAAACAAATGTACCATGCGGGCCCAGCAAACATGCATGTTTTAGAGGCATCTATCATACCAGAAAACACACCAGTGCGTGGTGCTCGTTAATTAAAATAATATCTTTTATTATTGAGGACATACACCCATGTGGGTAATTGTCAAGTTGAAGGACTGTAACAACTAATGACTGATAAGGAAGTTGCCTTTTTATCTTAAATTTTATTTTACTTAGAAAAAAAAAGTTTTTTTCACATCCCAGTATTCTAGGCCACTCGAGGTGTCAACCATTTAACTTGTAGCTTTATTAATTTTTCGGTCTAATATTCCTGCGAATATGTTAATAATGATGATGATTTTTTAAAACAGGCATGGTCTCCATCTTTTTTTTTTTAATAAACCCAAAATATTCCTAACCAGCCTTGACTGAAGAGAGGATATGCATCTCGCTGTGTTGTTTTATAGTTACTGTGTTATAGCGCGTGCACACACAAACACACAAAAACATTTTTTTACGAGTTGGGTCAGAGCTACTCCTGTCTCTGCAACTCCTGGTGGGAGTTGGGGGAACTTATGGGGTACTAGGGAGCAAATCTTTAATACAATATATAATAAATACTGTTTTATAGTTTACTATGTGCTATTGTATTATAATTTTGATCATTGTTTAAAAGATAAATAATAAAATAGAAACTTGCTCCAGGTTTAAGGATATGCCAAAGGACTTCCTCCTCGAATATAGTTTTCATTCTAGGTGAAGAGCGTAAAAACCATTTTTGAAGATTTAGTGGGAAATCACACTGAACTCATAGATTTTACCAGGATACTGCAATTTTTTTCAGATTGAAATGATTCCTAGGAATTGACTTCTGTTCTTTTCCAGTAACGGTCTGGACACAGAAGCGCGTGCGCGCGCGCGCACACACACACACACACACACACACACACACATATTATTTTCTATGTTTTGGATCAGGGCTTCTGTCTCTGCCACTCCTGGAGTGGGAGTTGAGAGAACTTATGTGGTACTGGAGATCAAATCTGGAACCCACAATAGTCTTTAAAGGCTGGCCAGAGATATTTCAGCTTGTAAGGCACCTGCCTTGCCACAATTCCCAGGACTGCATATGTTCCCTTGAGTAGCACCAGGAGTGAGCCCTGAGCACAGAGCCAGGAGCAGTACAGAGCCAGGAGTAGTCTTCTAGAACTGCTGGGTGTGGTCCCAAAACCAAACAAACAAAAATTCCTTGCGGAAACTATGGAGTGAGTTTAAAAGAGTTAATCAGAGAATTTATTTTCAAAAAAACCCTCAGGATTATTTTATTCCCTCCCAGATACACAAAAACACAGATTGAAGGTTAGGAATTCTCCAGATGTTCTTGAATTTAGCATAGTCATCACAGGCTAATTCAATTAACTTGTGTGTTTCTGTTTAACTACCAGTTGTTTCCTCAGTATGTGCGTGGGATCATAGTTTTTGAATTTTTTCATTGATCACCCAGATTTAAGAAAGGACTGGTAAGATGTGAGACGCATTAGTTCCTGGGTATAGCGAATGTATACAAGTGCAAGATTGTTTCTTTCATCCAAGCAGGAACTAACAGTTTTGCAACACTGGAGGGAAGGGGCGCCCCCTGCTGTCTCCAGAGAAGATGCATTCTTTCTCAGGTTACACTCGGGCCCCCAGGACAGCCACCCCGGAGTAGTGTACAGTACTGATAATTTGTGAAGTTAGTATCATTTTAGAGAAGTTGTTTTTATATAGGAAACAAAATTTCATACCACATGTGAACCAAATAAATATATTTCTGAGTTTCTGTGCTCAGAGAGTAAGCATACTTACAAATCAACCAAATTGCTTAAATCCCGGGGTTTCAGTGTGACCTATGAGTCACAGGTGGTGGTTGTGAGGATATTTTGAGGATATTTGTATTTTTTAAATAATCGACGAAGATGATGGCTAATGAAACATGAGCACGCGCACACACCCACATGAGCGCGCGCACACACCCATGCGCGCGCACACACCCATGTGCGCACACACACAACATAATTTCATTAGCATTTTGACCTAAGTAAAAATGTTGGTTTTGGGGGGTGGAGTGGAATTTATCTGCTTTTTATTATAAATCACACTTCCTTATACTTGGGCCAATTAAATCCATAAATAAGCCTTCAGAGATGATGATTTTTTTTCTTTTTGGGTCACACCCGGCCATGCACAGGAGTTACTTCTGGCTCTGCACTCAGGAATTTCTCCTGGCGGTGCTCAGGGGACCATATGGGATGCTGGGATTCGAACTTGGGTCGGCTGCATGCAAGGCAAATGCCCTACCCGCTCTGCTGTTGCTCCAGTCCTGATGATTTTTTTTTTTATTACTGGAAGGAACTGATCTAATGTCCCCTGTGACAAACACTGATTGCCTAGTTGAATGTTAATCTCTTGGTAGGAAAATGGGTTTATCACTTACTTCATGCATGGGTTCTTGAGATTTGGATGAAAGGTTTGCAGACGAGACTCAGAATTTTAAGCAGTTAAAGTTTATTTATACCTCAGGTAGATGTTTCTAGATTCCTTATTTATCACCTCACTAACCCTGGCTCTCCCTTTCTAGTTGCCGCCAGTGTACGATGACCTGGTCTTTTCCTTACACTATCTCTGCTCTGGGTATGCATTCCTGATCTGAAACCTGCGGCTGGAGCCCAGTCACCTCTGTCCCCTTGCTGGGGCTTGCGGCTCTGTACTCTGTCTCGGAGCCTCTCTGGGACTATGCCCTAGTGGCTCTCTGTCCTCCAGGCTTCTCTTAGTCTCCGACCGTGGTCATGTGCATGGGGTTGAAGTCCCTGCTGCCTGTCTGGGCACAGGTGAAGGGCAAAGGGCTCTCTGCCTGGCGGGAGGCATCCTTTCATCTGCTATCTTCCACTCCCAACACCCCATCATCTATTTTGATTGGCTAAAATAACCAATTAGATTAGCTACTTCACCTAACACTCCACTCCTTCCACTCCCACACCCGTGACCAGACTGAGCTGGGGACTCTTCCTCTGTTTGCTGAGTTGAGGGCTGTGACAGAATTAATAGGTTGAAACTCTCCATGGATGAAGTGATTTGTTGTGCAGTTAGGAAGGAAAAGTGATGAAGTGTGTCAGAGTTAGAAACTGAAGAAGAAAAATTATTTAAGGAAACCAGCACCAGGTCATTTGCTTATTTTGAATTGGTGATTGTTTCATTTTCAAAAATATTTTTTTCTCTGCAACTCTATCTCATAGTAAAAGAAAGTAGGCTCTGAAATTGGTCTGTTTGTGCTTAATTTCCAGCTGCCAGCCCCCCTCCTTCCTAACCTCAGTATTTAACCCTTTAATAACAATGTGGGCTGGAGCGATAGCACAGCGGGTAGGGCGTTTGCCTTGTACGAGGCTGACCCGTGTTCGATTCCTCTGCCTCTCTCAGAGAGCTGGGCAAGCTACCTTGAGTATCTCACCCACACAGCAGGGCCTAACAAGCTACCCGTGGCGCAGTCTATATGCCAAAAACAGTAAAAACAAGTCTCACAATGGAGACGTTACTGGTCCCCGCTCGAGCAAATGGATGACAGTGACAGTGATACAGTGAATATCAATGTAATTATTTGTGAAATAGTTAAATATATTACTTACCTTTTTGAGGGAATTAATTGACTAGGACATAATATGCATGCAGTGCATTCTGACACATAATGAATACTTGTTAAATTGCGTCCTGGAACTGAGAGCTGCAATTGGCTGTGAAAAACAGTGACTTCAGTGAACTTCCTGAACCCCCTGTCTGTATTCTCTTGCTGCCCCTTCTCAGGCTTCTCTCCTGCTTCTTCATCCCTAACCCATCTCACTTGAGCCTCTGGCCTTAATCCTCAGGTAGTTTTCTTTTCTCTGCTTATTCCCAGGATTATATCATCCAGAATTGTGGTTTGTTTGTTTGTGTTTTTTACATGCTATTTATTCACTTTATTCCAAATATCTGCAGCCTCGACCTCTTCCCCCAAGTGCTAGCCTCGTGCATTTAACTACCTTCTCCACATATTTATTTCACTGTCCAGTTGGTTTCTCAAACTTAAGATATGCAAAATTGAACTTCTGATTTTCCTCTCTCCCCCATAGAACATCTCTGTCTTTTTTTTTTTTTTTTTTTTTGCTTTTTGGGTCACACATGGCGGTGCACAACAGTTACTCCTGGCTCTGCACTCAGGAATCACCCCTGGCGGTGCTCAGGGGACCATATGGGATGCTGGGAATCGAACTCAGTTCGGCCACATGCAAGGCAAATGCCTTACCCGCTGTGCTATCGCTCCAGCCCCGACATCTCTGTCTTTCTTATTTATGAAATGGCAACCCCCTTTTCCAGCTCCGTAGGCCATGGAACTTGGAGCCTCTTCGACTATGTTTTTTTTTTTTTCATATCCATCCACTAGTCCATGGGCCAATTCTCTTAGCAATACCTCTAAAAATAAGGTCAAAATCTGATTACATCTTATGGAATCCACCTTCAGCTCTTGTCTAAAGTACTGCAGAAATTCCTGACTGTTCTTCCACAGTCTGCCCTTGTCCTTGGCTATGTATTCTCAATTTAGCAGCCAGAATAAACTCTAGAAATATTGATCTGGTCTTGTTTCTCCTAACTACTTTGGTACTTAAAAAAAAAAAAAAAAAAAAAAAAAGCTCACTTACAGTCAAATGCAGCATTCTTACCATGGCCAAGAAGGCCATTCCAGCTTCAGACCTAGTTTTTAATTTTTGTTCATACCACTTCAGCCACACAAGCTTCTCTGCTTTCCTTGACTCTACTAAGCATGATTTTTCTCTTCTCTGCTTAGAATGTTCTTCTCTGGATGTACTCATAATTGCCCCCCTCATTCACTTTTTTTTTTTTTTTTTTTGCTTTGTTGGTCACACCTGGCGATGCACAGGGGTTACTCCTGGCTCTGCACTCAGGAATTACCCCTGGCCGTGCTCAGGGGACCATATGGGATGCTGGGATTTGAACCCGGGTCGGCCGCGTGCAAGGCAAACGCCTTACCCGCTGTGCTATCGCTCCAGCCCCCTCATTCACTTTTATATATTTACTCCCATATTCTTTTATTGGTGAGGTCTTCCAGACCATTCTATATCATTTTTTCTCGCCGTTGTAACAATTTGCTGCAAATTTAGTGGCTTAAAACAACTTAAAATGATCTTACAGCTCTGCATATCAGAAGTTGAAGATACATATGGTGACAGAAGTTTCAGGCGAGAATCTAGTTTCTTTTCTAGCTTCTAGAGTCTGCCCACAGTCCTAGGCTCACAGCTCCTCCCTTGCAAGATTCCCTCGTCTTGCTTCCCATCTGCCCCTGCCTTCTCTTACATGGACTCTTGAAGTGGTACTTAACTCAAGTATTTTAGGATAATTTTATTATCTAAGAATTCTTAATCAAATACTCAAATTCTCTTTACCACGTACCGCCATACATTCATAAACTCCCATATTATGAATTGCATATATTTTGGGGGGGTGAGAAGATTATTCAGCCTGCCACTTATCATAATATTTATCTCAAACCAACTCTACACTCCTCATCCCTGTTATTTTTCCTATTAACACTTTCCCCCACCAACATGGTATATATTTACTGATTTATAAGTTTTGTTACCCACTCTACACACAAACCCCAATGCTTACATACTCAGAATATAAACTCTATGAGGCAGAGCAAAACATTCCTGTGTAATGATTCTATGTAGTATAGTGAAAAATCTTGGTAAGTATTTATTAAAGAAATACATAATGGGATGATAGTGACAATGATAGTGACATATAGATTTTAATCTTATTGGGGTAAGTATAGTGAAAAATAATAAAAAATATTAGAGAACATCCATACAAATGTATTTATAAGATACAGTGAAAAGTGGAAGACAGTTACTGCATGGTTTTACTCATATATGAAATAAGAATAACTAAAACTTGTAGGAGCAATAGTACAATGGGCAGGGTACTTTGCCTTGTACACAGCCAACTGGATTTGTTCCCTGCACCCAGTATGGTCCCCAGAACCCTCCAGGAGTGATCCCTGAGTGTAGAGCCAGGAACAGGACTGAGCACCTCTCGGTTTGCCACCCCCTCCCGATATTTTTAATTAAAAAAAATAAAGTGAAATTTCAAAACTTCCTAGTCTCATGAAAACTATGGTGGTTACTGAAGGGAAAGGAAAGGGAAAAGGAAGGAGGAATAAACATGAGGGCTCTTTTTGGGGGTGGAATGGCACTGGAATCTTGGTGGTAGTTGTAATGTCTAATATACATATAGAAATATAAAGTTAAACCCCTGAATTTTTATAAACTTATAAACCAATGATATATGCAAATGGTAAGATATTTCATATAGTTATCATTAGTATAATATAAATATAATTTATTATAGTATATCATATGCTAGATTTAATATATTCTAATGTTTAATGTATCACTATCATCCCATTGTTCATCGATTTGCTCGAGCGGGTGCCAGTAACATCTCCATTCGTCCTAGCCCTGAGATTTTAGCAGCCTCTCTTTACTTGTCCTTCCCAGCGGTGCAACACTGGAGGCTCTTTCAGGGTCAGGGGAATGAGACCCATCATTGTTACTGTTTTGGGCATATCCAATACACCATAGGGAGTTTGCCTAGATCTGCTGTATGAGCAGGATACTCTCGGTAGTTACCGAGAGTGTTTAATGTATTAATTTTATATATATAATGTATTTATCATATATCACTGTAACACTGTCTTCCCGTTGTTCGTTGTTCATAGATTTGCTTGAACGGGCACCAGTAATGTCTCCATTTTGTGAGACTTGTTGTTACTGTTTTTGGCATATCGAATACACCACAGGAGCTTGGCAGACTCTGCTGTGCGGGCAGGATACTCTCAGTAGCTTGCCAGGCTCTCCGAGAGGGATGGAGGAATCGAATTTGAGTCGGCCACATGCAAGTCAAATGCCCTACCCGCTGTATTATCGCAGTAGTATGAATTATATATTATATAATATATTATATTAACATACAATATATTGATATACAATGCACTAGTTGTATATTAATATATTTAATATTATCTATATTTGTACATTTTATATATATTTGTATTCTATGCTTAATATTTTATGTGTCATAGTTAAATGTATAATATATTGTCATATATTTAGTATGAAATATTTCTGCTTTATAAATAGATAACATATATGTACAAAGTAAACATAAACAAGAGTGGAAACATCACCAGTCTACCTGGACAAAGAATATCCAGGAGTGCTACATGGAGGAGGAAACTCTGGTAGGGGAAGGCAGTTACAGGAGTGGGCCCACTAAGAGGGACTGGGGGGAAGAACAGAGCTCAGTAGGTTGCAAAGGACTTGAGGTGGTAAGCGCAGGTTCTTATAAATGATGCCTTCTCAGGAACATGTGCTAACTCACCACATTAGCATCTGACTCAGAAGCACAGTCTGTGCAGAGATGCTTTCACAGAGGCTGAGCTGCAGGCAATGGGAACATGTTCAGGTAGAACAGGCTCTCCTGGAGGGCAGGTGTTGACATCCCCTCTCACTGGACCCACAGAGCGCAGGGGAAAGGGATTCTAACACTGCACCTTGGGTGACTGCTGCCTGCTCTCTGAAATCCCACCTTCTCCAGGACATGGGAAGCCTGCAGAGGACAGAAAAGCAGCGACTGCCCTAACTGTTCCTTGGGTAGTTTTAACAAGCATGTTAGCTGCAGCTTGCAGCAACAGCCTTTTCACTGAAAGATTCTCCGAAAGTGAATCCCCCATTAAAAGCACACTTCATTCAGTTTGGCTGGCTAGCTCTGGGCTGAGGCCTTGGGTAATTTCTATAGTGTCTCTGTACCAAACCTTCCTCATCCGTGGGATGTGAGATCTAAGTAATATTGTAAAAATGCCTTGGGGCAAACACCAAATAAATGCAGACCCTATTTATTCCTAAACAGAAAGCATCAGAGACCTGGGAAGTGACCACCTTGTCCTTTCTTCCCTCGTAATCCCTGAGGCCTCACTTTCATGCTTTCCCTGTGGGTCATCTGCGAAACTGTCCGACAATCCATTTATTTTATTTTATGAGTTTAGCAAATACCCATCTTCATCTTTTAAGGTTTACTTTTGCCTATTTTTAAAGCACTGTAAATTTACAATATTATTAATGATAAGGTTTTGTACATATAACTTTCCTTGTCCCAACACCACACTTTCCACAAGAGCGTGTGTTTTCCTCTGCCATTGTGATAGTCCTTTTAAAATTACCATTTAATCCCACCACCCTCATTTTACTCCAGAACTCTCTACCGAAACCCTCATTCTGTAGAAACTTTCTCTACCACCTCAAGAGGAATTATGTCCACTCTTTTTGGGGGCGGGCAGTGTGTTTGGGTTTTGGCCTCACCTGGAGGTGTTAGCTAAAGCTAACTCTTAGCTCTGTGCTCAAAGATCACTCCTGGTGGGTCTTGGGGGAATTGAACCTAAGTTAGCTGCATGCAAGCACCGTAGCTGCTATAATATCTCTACAGCCCTTACATCTACTCTTTGCCCCTTCTGTGACCCTGCAGACTTTAACTCTCAAACTTCAGTTGGAGGAGTTCATGGTTCTCTTAGCCAGCCCATGCACAGCAGCGGATTGAAGGGGTGGCCCTTCTTGGAGCTGGAAAACAGGACCAAGGAAAGCAACCATATTCTAGAAGCTAGAGAAGTTGACTTTGAGATGCTTCAGTTTGGATTCTGTCTCTCTCTAGCAGTGAGAGTTAAGGCCACTTTATTGGAAATGTACTAACTATATATCTCACTCAAAACACCATAGTGATTAGTCACATTAATAATTTTAGAATTATTAAACTTCAAAGAATAGATTTTTGAATGTAAAATGCACTGTGAACTCTGAAGTAATATAAAATGCCAGCTTCTCCTGTTTAACTTGGAATTTTTTCTGTATCACTATATCACTGTCATCCCGTTATTCATCGATTTACTTGAGTGGGCACCAGTAAAGTCTCCACTCGTCTCAGCCCTGAGATTTTAGCAGCCTCTCCTTCCTTACTCGTGTTTCCCAATGATTGGAGGCTCTTTTCACGGTCAGGGGAATGAGACCTGTTATTGTTACTGTATTTGGTGTATCGAACGTGCCATAGGGAGCTTGCCAGGCTCTTCCGTGGAATTATTTCTACCTTGGAAATTTTGTCTCCATCATGAAGGACTTACTCCTCTTACCTATATCCTCTAAGGGCTGAAACCCATTTTAGATACTTGACTGACCCTCCTCTGACCATTTGCAAAGTCTTTATCCCAGGCTGGTCTCCCCAATTCTGTGTTCATCCCAAGGATATGGCCTTTTCTGGGAGGGGGGTTCTCATGACTTAGACACAACTTTGAGTCACTGGGCCACTCTTCTGCACTGGTCTACAGGAATTCTGTGCTCAAGTATGCCAAGGAGTCTACAGACAGAGCCTGGGAGCTAAAGACGCCAGGGACAATGGCAGGGCAGCTTCCGGGTAGTGAGATGTTTTCTCCCCTAGGTGGACGAACTTATAGGCAAGCTGCCCTTTGCTCTAGTCCTCTTGGGAAGGCCCCAAAAGACCATGAAATCTAAATATAGAAACCCACAGAGACTAAAGCCTTTGGGCAGATCTGGTAAGAGACTGGAAATACCCTTGCTACTAAAAGAGGTGAGGAATTGTGAAGGTGGTTTATATGAACAAATGTCTTATTACGATGGGTGCTAAAGATTTTATGGAGTGTTAATAACGGAGCCACTGCCTGACTACTTTGCTTTCCTTGAGCCATAATGTATTTGTTAGTCACCATGGAAGCTTTGGGGGGACTTGATCGTTCTGCCAGGAAAAAGGATCAAGGCAGGGCTGTAGAGAGGGAGAAACACTGACATTCCTATGTGCCCCCCGCTCCTGGGTCCCACTGTGAAAGCTTTCATCTTCCCCTATCTCTACATCATCCTGTGCATAAAAGTTTTCTGGATACTTCTTCCAGCCCCAAGATGACCCTGCCGTTGAGTCCCACGTGACTCCCCTGTCTCTTTCCTGTCTTGTTCTAGGACTATTTCCCCTAGGGAAGGCTTTTATAGACCAAGATTTAAGGTCACTCTAACAATGGTTTGCATTGACAGAGCCCACAAACTAGTGCAGGTGGAAAAAACAGTTGACAACCTCTACCCTGAATCACAGCTCTAGCAAATCACTCCTTTTCTTGACCACGTTGGCAGAAAAGACCGTGACAGTGGCCTGTGCCCTGGACCTACCCTGCAAAGGCCATGGCAGTGGTCTCTCCCCTGGAGTCACCCTTAAGTTTTATATTGTTGGCCTGTCCCAGACTTCATTCTGGGTGTCTTTTAGTATCAGAGACTTTCCTTAAACCCCAGTGCAGTGGTAAACACTATGCTGCTTACCCGGTCTCCTTCCCCACATCTCTTTGGGAAAGTCTATCTATCCAGGTTTCCTGGCATTGTGCACTGCTACCTCATTGGGCTCCATGGAGCCCACTTGCTAAACTGTATCTGAGGCTCTCAGATCCTAAGGGTTCCACACAATTGAACCAGCTCTTTTCCCACTGAAGTGGGTAAGTCTTATGTCAGGTATATATTTAAAATATGGGATACATTTCTTGTATATCCTACTGATATATTATATAAGAGAAGAAAGAAAGAAAGAAAGAAAGAAAGAAAGAAAGAAAGAAAGAAAGAAAGAAAGAAAGAAAGAAAGAAAGAAAGAAAGGAAGGAAGGAAGGAAGGAAGGAAGGAAGGAAGGAAGGAAGGAAGAAAGGAAGGAAGGGAGGGAGAGGAAGAGAGAAAGAGAGAGAGAAAGAGAGAAAGAAAGAGAGATAAAGAGAAAGAAAGGAAGAAAGAAAGAAAGAAAGAAAGAGAGAGAGAGAAAGAAAGAAAGAGAGAGAGAGAGAGAAAGAAAGAAAGAAAGAAAGAAAGAAAGAAAGAAAGAAAGAAAGAAAGAAAGAAAGAAAGAAAGAAAGAAAGAAAGAAAGAAAGAAAGAAAGAAAGAAAGAAAGAAAGAGGAGGGAGGGAAGGAAGGAAGGAAGGAAGGAAGGAAGGAAGGAAGGAAGGAAGGAAGGAAGGAAGGGAGGGAGGGAGGGAGGGAGGGGGAGGGAGAAAGGGAGGGAGGGAGGGAGGGGGAGGGAGAAAGGGAGGGAGGGAGGGAGGGAGGGAAGGATGGAAGGAGGGAGAGCGGAGGATTTTAAAAAGGCAATTTGCTCATGTCACTGTGCGGGGTGGCAAGTCTAAAACCATAGAGCAGGCAAGCAGGCAGAAGTGTTATGGAAGAGTTGCTGCGGCAGTCTGGACTCTTCTATCTGGTGCCCCAAATCTGAAGACTTGAGACCTCGGACACAGGTTCTATGTTGCAGACTTGAGGAGAACCTTCTTCTCTTGAAGAAAACTTTGCCTTTACTCTTACAATCTTCACCTGTTAAAAACAAACGAAAAAATAGCCTACTCACACAATGGTAGGTAATTTGCTTCTCTCAGTCTATAGATTTATATTTTTATGTAATTTTTAATTGAACCATTGTGAATTACTATGTTACAGAGATATTCATGGTTGAGTTCAGGCATACAATGTTCCACAGCAATCCCTTCACCAGTGCTCACTTCACTCCACCAATGTCGCCAGCCTCCCTCGAACCCTCACCCTGCCTCTATGGCAGCACTTTTTCCTCCCCCATTTGTCTAGTATTCCTCTCTTCACTTATCTCTCTCCGCCCCAGAGCCACGCTTCCTACTGAAGACCAGTTCTCGTGCTCTTCATTTCTATTGTCTTTGGGAATTTGTTTCTTCACATCCCACGCATGAGCGAGATCATTTTGGACTTGTTCCTTTGACTAACTTCACTCAGCATGATACTCTCTAGATCCATCTATGTAGCAGCAAATTGCATGATTGCATCTTTTCTACACAGATTTTTTGCACTGGAGGATAACACAGCGGGTAGGGAGTCTGCCTTGCACGCAGCTGACTCAGGTTTGATTCCTCCATCCCTCTTGGAGAGCCCGGTAAGCTACCTAGAGTATCCTGCCTGCATGGCAGAGCCTGGCAAGCTACCCGTGGTGTATTTGATACGCAAAAAAACAGTAACAACAAGTCTCACAATGGAGACGTTACTGGTGCCCGCTCGAGCAAATGAGATATATATATCTTTATATATATCTACATATACATATGTAGATATATATGTATATCTATATATATCTACATATATATCTACATATATATGTAGATATATATAATATTTTTTTGTTTGTCTGTTTTAATTTTTTTATCTAGTCACCTATTCTTGGACTCTTGCGAAACAGTTGTTTCCAGAATTTGTTTATTGTGAATAGTGCTGCAATGAACACAGGAGTGCCGATGCCTTTTATGCATTGTACTTTTAGGTATATTCCAAAAAGTGCAATTGCTGGGTCAGATGGAAGCTCAATATTTTTGGAGGAATCTCCATATTTTTTTCCAAAGAGGCTGGATTAGTCGATATTCCCAACTGCAGTGAGTGAGAGTTCTGTTTTCCCCACATCCACATCAACTCTGTCCATAGATTTAAGTGGTCATCTGGGGCTGGGTGTTAGGGAGTAGGGGGAAATGGTTAAAATAGCTAAAATCACCTGCCCTGCAAGTGTGAGGCCATAACTCCAACCCCTGGTGCTTGCCATATGTACTTAGTGGGGGCCTGGTAGCTCTGCTGTTGGTAATTCTCTGGTGATTCAACACAACCTAGAAGCTGGCTTACCAAAATCTGTGTGTGAGCACAAGTAAAGGGTGCAGTTCCTAGCCCACACTGTGACTGTATGTGTGAGCACCACAGCAAAGCGCATGCAACAACTGGTCATTACTACAGCAAGAACGAAGGGAAGGGAAGGGGGTAAAAAAATAAATGTTAATCTCATTGAAAAATACCTTCTATGTAATAACTAGTTTGATGTTTATCCAAACAACTGTGGCTAGGCACACTTACACATAAAACTAAACATCACACCTTTTTTTTTTTTTTTCTTTTTGGGTCACACCCGGTGATGCTCAGGGCTGACTCCTGGCTCTGCACTCAGGAATCACTCCTGGCGCTGCTTGGGGGACCATATGGGATGCTGGTAATCGAGCCCAGGTCGGCCGCATGCAAGGCAAACGCCCTACCCGCTGTACTATCTCTCCAGCCCCACATCACACCTTTTAAAAAAAACAATTTTCTTCTCTTTCTCCTCTGGCCTTCCTGGAACATGATGCTTGTATGAGTGATAATAATTTCAATGCAAAGTCACAAAGAAATGCTATTTAGATAAGCTTTACTTATGGAGGGAATTTAATAATGCTTGGTACCGAAAAATCCATAGGCAGACAGATTTCAGGGCTAATTCACCTTATATTTGAGTCTCTTAACTTTCCCTGGTTCACATTTGAGTCCTTCAACCCTCCCTGGTCAGTTCCCTGTATTGGTATTATATTCAGGAAGGCTTCTCTCATGGCGAACCACTTCGTCATCCACATTCAAGAGCAAAGAGTGTAGAACATTCATCGTACAGGACAGGGTGGAAGAGCATCAAGCTTCTCTCTTGGCAGGGAAATGTGGCCAAGGACGTAGCCTGCTCTGATTTCCCATGGCCTAGCCAATCCCAGTCGCATGGGTAAGGTTGCTCTGGCTGCCTTCTAGCAAAGAGTTATAAGAGGTTGATTCCATAGTGACTGAGGGATCAGTGATGTTGGGAAAGAATCCTGATGTTTCAACTCGATCTCCAAAGCAGGATTGCTGCACTGCCCAAATTGAGGGGCACAATGCAACAATGACACAGGAACTAGCGCCTGGTGTGTTAAGCAGTCTTGGCCAGTGGGATCACAGGCAAAAATCCTCATCCCAAAATCAGGATCAGAGGAAAGGTTTTACCCCCACTTTGATATTACAGGAGTTCAGCATGGCGGGGCAGGGTGGTGGACTGGCAGCTGCGTCCTCTCTCCAGACTTCCCTCTAACGATCTGTTTCCCTCTCTGTACCAGGATGGAGCACCCAGTGGCCAGCTTTCCTGCTATGGGGTTGGACTGCCGCAGGGAGCCAGTTGAAGCTGAGAAGAGTTAATGCAGCCTCTTCTGATTAGGATGGTGTGTCAGAGACAAAGAGAGAAGGAAGAAGGAAGCTTGGGGAGAGTCGGAGAGGAAATTATTACTGAGATCACTGTCACTGTCACTGTCATCCCGTTGCTCATCGATTTGTTCAAGCGCGCACCAGTAACATCTCTCATTGGGAGACTTATTGTTACTGTTTTTGGCATATCCAATACGCCACGGGTAGCTTGCCAGGCTCTGCCGTTCGGGCGCGATACTCTCGGTAGCTTGCCGGGCTCTCCAAGAGGGGCGGAGGGTTACTGAGATCAGGATTTATAATTTGGTTTTGTTTCAAACAAAGGACAAATGAACTGGTAGGACACATGTCTTCCCAAGGCGTGAAGTGCCTCTTTGGCTCCCTCTCCTCTGTCTGTGCCACTTTCTTCTTTCTCAGCTGCTATTTCCATTGGCACAACAGGTCTGTCACACAAAACAGGGTCTTTTCCTCACTGCAAAGTCTGCAGAAACTTGGTCCCATTTTCCTTTGTCCAGGAGAGAAGTGTTGCACAGCTGGCCATAGGTACACTGGATGTTCCCATGGTCACTGGCTTCTTAGTGGATCTTCCATTGTTTGAGCAGACACACAGGTTATCAAGGCTGTGCCAAAGGAACCAGCAATCACACTGGACCTAAATAAAAAATCAATGGGGAAAAGTCAATAAAGCTTCTCTATTACCTGAGTATAAGAATATGTACATACTGTGCTAGGGACAGAAGACTTTGGGGTGCAGAACATGGCTGAAATTCAACAAGGGGGCTGTTACATAAGCAGTCACATAATTCTAAGCAGGAAAAAAATGCTGCTGCATAATATCTATGTGATCTACAAAACCTTTTTTTTTATATTAGGTTATTTAATCCTCACGAGAACCTGTAAAACAAATGTTTTAGAAACCCTTTAACAGAATAGAAAACTGAGGCTAAGAAAAATCCAATGACTTGTACTGTTATTAAGTGAAATCAGGTTATCTAACTCTATCCCATCTTCTTTTTAATCATATTTTCTGGTATTTAAGTATTGATAATCACTCTTGTGAGTCCCATCAGCACAAGAAATATTAGTTGAAATGTGTCATGGAATGGATCCTACAAGACTTTCTTCTCTTTTCTCCTCCACTTAACCACCAGCTATTCTCATTCTTTATGCTTAGTTTGTTAATATAGGAGTCACGTGTTTCTGTTGTCTTTATTCTTTCAGTTTAATCAGGAAAATGAGCCAGATGAGTTGAAATGATTAGCTTGGGATCATTAGAAGAGGGAAAAAATTTATATTCACAGTGACTGTATTTCTACTCCATTGATTATGCAATTTTGCTTTTATGAATCAATTGTGGTGATTGCTAGGCTGAATAAAAGGTGGAATTGCTATCACAAAGAGAACAAATTATTATTTTTTTATTGAATCACTGTGAGAAACTTCATGTTTGAGTTTCAGTCATACAATGATTTGACACTCATCCCTCCACCAGTGCACATTCTGCACCACCAATATCCCCAGTATTCCTTCCCCCACCACTCTCACCCCTTCCCCTGCCTCTATGGCAGACAGTTTCCCTCTTACTCTCTCTCTACTTATGGGCATTATGGTTTGCAATACAGATACTGAGAGGCCATCATGTTTAGTCCTTTATCTACTTTCAGCACACATCTCTCATCCCGAACAGTCCCTCAAATCATCATTGACTTAGTGATCCCTTCTCTATCCCAAATGTCCTCTCCCCAGCTCATAAGACAGACTTACCATAAAGCAATCTTCCTTGCCATGTCTCTGCTGTCCTTGGGTGTTAGTCTCAAATTATGATATTTTATATTCCACAAATGAGTGCAGTCATTCTATGTCTGTCCCTCTCTAACTCACTTCATTAGCACAATATTCTCCATGACCTTCCATTTATAAGCAAATTTTATGATTTCATCTTTCCTAAAGTTGCATAGTACTCCATTGTGTAGTACCAAAGTTTCTTTAGCCATTCGTCTATTCTTGGGCACTCAGATTGTTTCCAGATTCTGTATTGTGAACAGTGCTGCAATGAACATACAGGAGCATATGTCACTTCTACTGTGCTTTTTTGCACCCTCAGGATATATTCCTAGAATATATTGCTGGGTCATATGGAAGCTCAATTTTCAGTTTTTTAAGGAATGCCCATATTGTTTTTCAAAAAGGCTGGACCAGTTGGCATTCCTACCAGCAATGAAAGAGAGCCCTTTCCTCCCCCCATCCATGCCAGCACTGGTTGCTCTTGTTCTTTTTGATGTGTGACAGTCTCTGTGGTGTGAGATGATATCTCATTGTTGTTTTTATTTGCATCTCCCTGATGATTTTTTCATGTGCCTTTCAGCCATTTGTATTTCTTTTTTGAGGAAGCTTCTGTTCATTTCTTCTCCCCATTTTTTGATGGGGTTGGAGGTATTTTTTCTTGTACAATACTACTAGTGTCTTGTATATCCTGGACATTAACCCCTTATCAGATGGGTATTGGGTAAATATATTTTCCCATTACATGGTCTCTCTCTGTATTTTGGTCACTGTTTCTTTTGAGGTGCAGAAGTTTCTTAGTTTTATGTAGTCCCATGTAATTATGTTAGAAAACAAATTATTAGTTTTAAAATACATTCTGTCTATACAATGGGCTAAATATTTTTAAAAATATTTATTTCCTCTTATTAACATCTCTGGTTTTGCCATGGGTACCCTTCAAGTTTCCTCAGCTTTGTGATGGTACTAGTAGTATGATCTGACAATCTCACAAGTGACATTAATCTCCAAAGTCAATACAGCACTCTTGGAGGAGAAGTACCTCCTATTTCTATGTTTATTTTTTTAAATATATCTATTATTTGCAACATTACAAAATTTTGGTGTCTTTTTGGAGGGGTCACATCCAGTGATGCACAGGGGTTACTCCTCGCTCATGCATTCAGGAATTACTCCTGGCGATGCTCAGGGAACCATATGGGATGCTGGGAATCGAACCTGGGTCGGCCACGTGCAAGGCAAATGCCCTACCCCCTGAGCTATCGCTCCAGCCCCAACATTATAAAATTTGGGAGGTAAAACTCAACAACATCTTTGTATGTATATAGAATTTGTTATACCTACTACCATCACCAAAAGTTCTGGTACTATCCCATCACCAAAAAGATACCCACAAATACATCTTCTGTCAGACAGACAACAACATTTTGAAGAATAACAATGCACAAGCAACTCATCTATGATTAATGTGCTAATTTTTTTCTCTTAGGGTATACAGAGGTCATTTCATAAATTGCACATTTAATTTTGATGGAGCTTTGTAAATTACCCCTTGCTATAACAAATGTTATAATGTCCAAAAATTATAATAATGATAATTGTTAATAATCACAGGACTAAATAAAAAGAGAATTTTTTAAAGTCAAATAATCACCTTGGAGAGACCCCAGGAGATTGAATAGGGCAGTACAGAGGAGGAAAGAGGAAAAAGAAAAACATAGGGAGGGAATAATGTGGTCAGGGGACTAAATATTGAAAACCCAGTGTTTAGTAATTCAGACAGTTTATGAATTAATTTATTTGACCAGAATTTACTGCATATGCCCTCTGTGTCAAGATATATGTTAGAGAGGATTTTAGGTTGTTGTAATTTTTTTTTCAAAATGTAGCAGTCTTGTAGCCTACAGAAAACAGACTGGGCTGCAACAGAAAGATCTGATGAACATGAAGGGAAGAAGAAAAAGAGTTAAAAAGAAAAAGCACAAAGGAAACAAATAGCAGTGCCTAATGTAAACCCTAATTTTATTTGAACAAAACATATATTTCTTAATATTTGTCTAATTTTCCTCAGTAAAAATCAGTTGATCATAAGCTATAGTCCACAATTTCTATAGATTCTGCCCTCTGGCAGGCACTGTGAAAAGCATAAAAAAAATAATATTCAGATCCTTCCTGAAAAAAATCTAGATCAATTTGGAAACTTCATGTAAGTGTGGTCTAACCTAACAGTGCTAAAGTAAAGTTGTCTGATTGACAATTTGGGGTTTATAGTTCAAAGAATAGTATGGATCAAACAGAAGTGGGAAAGAAAAGAAAAATTTCATGAGGTAGATGGACTGGAGTGAGGCTTAAGAGGAAACACACCAAGAAGTCATCTTCATGTACACGGAAGACAAGGTTGGCAAAACCCTCCACGACATTGAAGCTAAAGGTATTTTCAAAGATGACACGCCACTGGCCAAGCAAGTGAAAACAGAGATAAACAAATGGGACTACCTTAAACTAAGAAGCTTCTGCACCTCAAAAGAAACAGTGACCAAAATACAAAAACAGTCTACAGAATGGGAAAGGATGTTCACCCGGGTGGTTCACACTAGCAACTGTTGGGATGTTCCTGCTCTGTCAAGCATTGCTGCTAGCAGAGAGAAACCAGGAGTCAGGAGCTCTGTCTTGCCAAACCAGTTCTTCCATCTAGATGACACAGTGATCTTTTATCCCCCGAACTTATCCTCAATTCACGTTTGCCGCCCTTCCTCCCATTTCCCTAGGCTCAAGGTGAGAGAGACAGGGAGAAAAGGGGGCAAGGTTAGCAAGTCACAGAATCTACGTTTTGACATTTTAAAAAAGCTGGATTCAAATCCTGCTTCCACACCATCACTGGCTGTGTAATCCTGGACATGTTATTTTCTCCGGCTTTGCTTCCTCAGCATAGAAACAGCAGTTTCCTAGGAGTCTGTGCAGAGGGAGTGAGCTTGCTTATGTAGAGAGTTTGGTGTTGGGTCAGGGACTTATGGTATCAGTCAAAACGTGACCGTTCCCATTTCAGTGTGATTGCTAGAACTAAAACGGGCTATCCCAACCATGTTTGTTTTTTCCCCCTGCCAACCCAACTCATCTCCCAGTTATGAAATAGTGTCCCACTTGTAGTAGGTAGAATCCTTTATGAAGTACCTCCTCTGTATAGCTTGGACCCCATTTTGTGTTTTTTTAATCTATTTTTTTAAAAATTGAATCATAGTGAGATGCACAGCTACAAAGTTGTTTATGATTGGGTTTCAGTCATACAATGTTCTGTCACCCCATCATCCACCAAATCTTCAACAGTGTACATTTCTCACCTCTAATGTCCTCAGTTTGCCTCTCATTTCATCCCCAAGCCTGCCTCTATGGCAAACACTTTCCTTCTCTCTCTCTCTCTCTCTCTCTCTCTCTCTCTCTCTCTCTCTCTATCTGTCTCTCTGTCTCTGTCTCTCTCTGTCTCTCTGTCTCTGTCTCTCTCTCTCAATTTCTCCTTTTGGACATTACGTTTGCAATACAGGTATTGACAAGTTATCATGTTTGACCCTTTACCTACTTTCAGCACTCAGTTCTTGTCCAGAGTGATCAGTTCCAGCTATCTTTGTCCTAATGGTCTGTTCTCTATCCTGGCTGCCCTCCCCCCACCATCCGTTGTGGCAAACTTCCAACCGTGGACCATTCCTCCTGGCTCTTGTTTCTTCTGTCCTTGCTGGGCCCCGCTTTGACCTCCCACCTTTTTTGTTGTTGCTGTTTTGCTAACCTTCTGATGAATCCAGTAACTGAAACAGGGTTGTTAGTTCTGTGTCGCTCTGTCCACCTCCCTCTTCCCCCCACCACACAGCAGAAGATGAACTTTTCGTTAGCTGGGAACGGGAATCATGGCAGTCTAGAAATAAATTCTGCCCCGGGAGCTGTGGAGGGAATGCCACAAAAGAAAGGGGCTCTTTGCCAACGGAGATTTTATTTTGCAGTTTCCAAAAGGTAAGGGAATCGTTCCAACATTTTTTTCTACTTACAGGCTCAGAATTTAAACATAGGCCATTGAATGACTAGAACCTTGGCCCACCCCGGAGTGCCCAGGGCAGAATGCCAGCACCAGGAGTTCTAGTTTCTGCCCAGTAGGCTTGTAACCTGAACTTTCTGTTTCTAAAGTCCCACTTCTGAGTAGTCAACACACATTCTGAGCCACAAATTCTGAGAATTATTGCACTTGTCTGCTGCTAAGTCACATGTCCTTCAGCCTGGTCCATTCGACTGGTATAATAGTACTTTTGTTAGAGCCTATGAATTTCACTGTCACATAAAAATTGGCAGCCCTTATAATACCACCCAAGGCTTGCCGTAATCATCCAGAAATATACTGTCAGGTCTGTCAAAATTAATAAATTTTCATGATTCCTCGGGGGCTTTCCAAGCACAATGACTGATATGAAATTAATAGACACTCTGAATCTTCCCATTTAACTTCATCGAAGCGTTGACCCCACAATGGAAACTTGAGTTCATTAGGATAGTATCTCCTATTTAGAGAGTACCTCCAAGCAAAGATATCCACAGATCTTATCAATTAATTTTCAAAGCAGCACCTCATGTCACTTAAAGTCACCTTTCAGTGAATAGGTCTGTTTGTTCCTATTTGATGGATGAGAAGGACTTGCTGTCCATCAACACGTGGGATGACAATTACTGAACAAGGGGTGAGAGAATCCAGGACTCAAGATTCAAACAAGCATCCACTTGGTTTGCTTAATTTCTTTGTATCAGCAGTAGTACAACAGTATATATGGCCTGAGCTGTTTAGCAGGTAGTTACTGAACAGGGTGTCCTGTGTACATGGCAAGGCTGTAAACAGATGTCAGCAGTGGAATGCTGGAGCAGACAAATATAGAATGGAGCTTGTACTCAGCAATGCGGTGCTCCCCCACAGTATCCGATGCTGGTATGTAAACTGGTCTGTTTTGAAGCTTTTTTTTTTCTTTCTTTTCCTTTTTTTAAGGCTCAGTTACATGATAGTACAAAGAGCCTTGTGTTACAGGCTCAGCACTACTATTTATACCCTGTGACCCATTAAGCACTGATTCCTTGGTTGGGGTTCTCCCAACATCTCCCAGAGGGGGAAAAAAAAAGAAGGAAAAAAAATAGCCTGACTGAAAAACAAAAGTGGGGGGCAGGAGGAGTTAGTTCTCATTTACAATACTTGAGTCAAGAATTTGGAAACATGACCTGAGCCAAAGGCTTCAGAGGGCTGGTATCAAATGTTGTTATTTTTGGGTGGGTTGAAAATAAGACTGATTGAGGAGTGGACAAGGTGCCGGAGTGGCTGTGTCAGGAAGCAGAAGCCTGTGTGGGTGAGGGGCTCTGTCAGGAGAGGATCGGGGGCTGGGCCTGGGGCCATGGCTGGGCTGACTATTCGGGCTGCCCAGAGAAATTGGCAACTGGACGAGCAGCGAACTTCAGCTTCTCTTGGTCAACTTCCCACCTCTGCAGCGGGAAGTGAGATGTCAATATTTCCCACTAGGTTTTCCAAAGGCACTTGGCACTCTTCCCCACAGTCCCCCCCAATGCAATACCCTTGGAAAGGAATCTTGGTTAAATTTAAAGTTTAAAAGCCCCTCCCACCACCCCCCACCTTTCAGGAGACTTTTTTGTGTGTAAATATGCAATGTTTCCCTTGAGAGTGAACTGCCTCCCCCCCTCTTTTTGGGAAAGATGCCTGCTGGAGATATTTTTATGCTCTGTCTGCAGAGGGTGAAAGGGAATCCTGGCTTAAGAGATCATGGGTAATGAGCTTCTCCAGTCACACTGTGGTGTGCCAACATCAGAACTGAGGTGCTGCTGGGGGGTTGGGATGCATTCCAAGTTTAAGTCTTCCTTCCAGCTTGGTCTATTCTAGCACACGCACCTAAATACAAATTTACATGCAAAAGGACACACATACACACACATATGCACGCACAGCTACATGGGTCCATAAGCACAAGCAGTCGGATCGTTATATGCCACGTCATGGACTCTTGGTACATATTTAAAACTTATTCTGCAGGAACATGGAGGTGATGAGTGAAACTTCTCTGGAAATAACATGAGAGAGATCAAATAAACTTCCCTGAGCATTCACTGGAATGAGAAGCAGGAAGCCTAAACTCTATTCTTGCATTATTCACATGCCCTCAGAGTTACCTTAGATGAAAAGGTTTTTAAAATATTTAGACTAGATTTCTCTTTGCAAGAAAATCAATGTTTAACTGCCTATGAACTCAATAGAATAGAAGACTGTCTATTCTGGGCACAAGTGTCAGGTTTTTGTGCCTCCAAGGCTTTGTTTCAAAGTGATCTGTGTGCCCACTGGCCTTTCCCAGAAGAATTCCACCTGGCCTTTACTCTAGCTCAAATGTCAGCTCTTCCGTACCACCTTCCTGGGGGCCAGGGGCGGGGAGCACTAAAGGTGGGCACCCTCCCACTGCTAAGCATGCATTTGGTGTTTGAACTGGGATTGGAGGGGAAGTAGAGTTAGCCATGAACAAGTTGGTGGGTAGATGTATGAGGGCAGAGTGGACCGGACAGCAAGCAAGGGACAGGGTTGCACAGTATAGAAAGAACAGAAAGCGTATTCGATTTGGGAGAAAATGGAAGAAAGATAGTAAGAGATGGGTTGGAAAAGCAGCAAAGTATTATTTTGGACATGCTTGTAAACCAAGTTAAGGGGTTTACTTTAATTTAAAGACAATGTGATTTACTAACTATGATTTAGTAGAACAGTGAATCTAGGTTGCTTGTGTCCAAATAGATAGCTAACACTGTAACCCCTGCTTGCAAATGAATAAATGAATACAGGAGACCCTTGACCAACACAGTTTAAACTTCCTGTGTTTGCTTATATATAGTTTCTTGTAAACAGACCACCTAAAGTTACAGTATCAAACACAATACTGTACTGTAAATGTATTTTATCTTTAAAAGCATTTTTTCTGTGTTTTATTTTACTGTAAAATTAATGCATATTAAAAACAATCTACAAATTATTGACTGTTCATGCTATCAATATGGTCAACAAATGGCTATAAGTAATTCAGTTTTGGGGAGTCCAAGGTTAGAGTTTTGAGCCAAATTTTAGAAGGTTTTATTCTTAATCACAGTG
Organism: Sorex araneus; assembly: GCF_027595985.1. Classification (NCBI taxonomy): domain Eukaryota; kingdom Metazoa; phylum Chordata; class Mammalia; order Eulipotyphla; family Soricidae; genus Sorex; species Sorex araneus. Next base: position 28,737,028 of record NC_073310.1, read on the forward strand.
TTACTTAAGGGTCAATTATATTTATCATCAGATAGCTTTGTTGAATGTCTGATAACTTTGGTGGCAATGTTAATTCTTGTTTTAGTTTTCCATTTTGAGATTGTAAGGAAGGAACATTTTGCCTCTGAGTTATCCCCCAGCCCTAAATAATTTTAACTTTTGACAGCTACTAATTAATTTTTATTTTGCATTTTGGTTACAATGGGTAATTTTGAATGTTTTAGAAGAAAACCACATTTTAAAAAACATGTTAAGGTAATTAAAATGTGTATCTTCTTACATTAATATAAATTTACCTGTTGATTAAATATTAAAGCTAGTCTATTTTAGTATAATTACACTTCTTAATCTATTAGATTATAGCTATCAGTAGAACATATATTACGTGAAAATCTTGATTTTAAGAATATAGTTATGATTTTTCTGAAATGAAGGCAAGAAATTACTGTTAAATTAATATGTAATAATTTATGATTTTATGTGTTTATCCTTATTACTTATTCAAACATTGCTGGTCACACTGTACCTCCGATGGACTTAGAATTAATCAAATCCCTTCCTTTTGAGATCTTGCTAATTTTAATCACAGAAAAACCATAGCATTACAAAATCTATTTTCAGTTGTGAAGTGTATTGAAATGGGAAAGTGGGACATAAATTTTCCGACAGGCTGTTAGCCTGACTGATCCCTTTTAGGCACTCAGATATGTGGTATGTGAGCCTCAGGCCCAGCAGGTGAGAGGAGTGGGCAACTCCTGAACCACTTGGAATTGCAGACTGGAGGATTTCCTAATTTTTATTGGTGCTCACATGGGGACAGGCGTCCTACTAAGTGCTTCTGTGGAATCTATTTGGCCTGCTCTGCAATCTTTCACGGTAAGGCACTAACCTCTAGTGTAGACAAGCAAGAAAGGATGCTGAGAAGGAAGCCACTTGCCCATGCTCGAGTGATGACTAGGCGAGTGGTCCCCCATTCTGACCTCTAGCCTGGGCTCCCCCAGTCTTTCCTGTCTTCCTTCCATGGCAGATGATGAATGTCTGCTGTCTGCTCTTCAGAGAGCCATCATTGCATGCTTTTACTGTATTGTCTGTGTTGTGCGAATATTCATTCAGTCTGAGGCACTGAGACAAAGAACACTAGAGAAATCGAATATCATGGAGGATCACAGATTCGCTCAGATCCTGTGACAAAGGTAGAGCCTCCTGCGATCTCCCTTTATTTACCATCCTGCTGTCTACACCTCTAAGAGTATAGAGACCAGAAGCCAGATAGTTACAGCCTCCGTGGGGAAAAAATGCAAGGACAGGCTTCCTGGTGCCTTGGGTTGCAGTCTCAAGCACCTGGGTCTGCATACTGAAGACAAGCTGGGTCTGGGATCTGTGACAAAAGGAAGACCAACTCTTTTGTTATACTAGGAGTTAGGCTATTGCTGAAGGCAGCTTAAAGAAAGCGATGCTAACCCTTTCCAAACCAGTCCAGACACACAAGTCATAATCTCGCCCATTTTCATGGGTCTCATGGTCCTGCTCATTTGCAAGTCATTCTCCATCAGCTCATCCTGACAGTCTGGTTGGGCTCCAACACATCTGTTGGATACCTTTTTAGAAATAGCCACTTACTTGAGCCGGAGTCATAGTAGAACAAGGAGGGTCTTTGCCTCGCTCGCGGCCAACCTGGGTTCAATCCCCAGCACCCCCATATGGTCCCCCAAGCAATTCCTGAGTACAGAGCCAGGAGTGCCCCTTCCCCCCAAAATAGCTACTTAGTATATCTGTTATACATTTCAAATTCAATTATCTAAACACATTATGTGCCATGTGTGAATAGATAGCTGCTAAGTTATATCTGTAGCACAATTATATTTGTATACCTTAAAACAAATAAATGACTGATACATTGAACTACATTAATCATGTACTTAGTAAACACTGAATGAAGTCTTCAATGGAAAACTGTTTAGAAGGTGAAAATAATGAGGATGAAGGCTATAATAATGTGGAAAATTGGGACCAGAGTGATAATACAGTGGTTAGGCATTTCCCTTGCACATGGCTGACCTAGGTTTGAAATGTGATATCCTACTAGGTCCCCTGAGCTTGCCAGTAGTGATCCCTGAGTGCAAAGACAGGAGTAATCACTGAACACTGCTGGGTGTGGTCTAAAAGCCAAAAAATACTAATACAGAGTTGATGAAAAGGTAGAATAGAAAATTATGCATAGCAAACATCAGAATTGTGCAAAAATTTATTGTATACTAAAAATGACAAAAGAAGCAATGGAAAATCTCAGGGCTAGGACGAAAAACAAAAAGAAGCAATGGAAAACACAATACATGCTAATAATAATCATGGTTAACATAGAATTAATAAATTAGAGTAATTTTTCCTTTTTCATTGCTTTGTGGCTTGGGATTAGGCTAGTAGTATAATGAAAAAAATATTATTTACTTAGAATGTCAAACACTTCTTTCTGAAAATGATATTGATGAATCCTGGCACAACTTCATGCTATTTGTAATCCTAATCTACATGACTTTGCCTATCACCCTGATTCGGTGCCTTCTTTAAGATGAAAGTTATGCTGGCTAAGAAAGTTTCATGAATCTGCTTTCTGTTGACAAAATATTATTTAGAGAACCTTGTACTTTAGGTTTTGTCTTAAAAACTAAGATGAGAGCGAAGAAACACCAATTTTCTTGAAGTTTTAATACAAACTGTGCAAACAGAAAAGTCATATTGCTGTCTAAAGAGAATGCTGTCCATCAACTTCTCCCCAGGGACTTAGAGCCACACCACTTGGCCAGTGAGCTTGAGATGAGAGTAGCTTACATCAGAATGCTTTTTTTTTCTCTAGAGACCATTGTCTCTGATATGTCATATCTCCCAAGTCTATGAGAGAAGAGACGAGCCGAATTGAATCAAGATTTGAGATCCATAAGAACATCCATGAGCCATGAGGAAGAAAACCTTCAGGGAAGCTAGAATATTGTTCTTTAAGAAGACTCACCACCAACCTTTGCTATATATCTACTTCATCTCTGCCTATCTTTTCTTTCTTTTTGTCAAGAACACTAAAGACCTATCTAATGCGAACCATCAAAAACAAGAATAACACAACAATTCATAATCTCCCATTCTTTCCTCATCTTTCTTCTCTTCCTCCTATTTTCCTGAAAGCCTACCATATGCCAGCAACTGGTCAACACAAAGGACATGAATTAAACCAGAGATGCTCTGACACTCAAGGGGTCTATACCTTGATGTCTATACCTTCCCACTAAAAGAGCCCGGGTGGCAACTTAGTACAGCAGATATGGTGCTTGCCTTACATCAGGCCAACCTAGATTCAATCCCTGGTACCCCATATGCACCCCCCAAGCTCACCAGGAGTTATCTTTCAATAAAAAGCCAGAAGTAAACCTTGGGCATCACTGAGTGTAGCCCCAAACCCAAAATTATGATGATGATAATAATAATAATAATAATAATTATTATTATTATTATTATTATTATTGTAGCTATCCTCATGCTTTATAAGCATGGGATTTCAAGTTTGATCCCTGATGCTACCCACAGGCACATGTTGCACAGGTTGCAGTCCAGTAGCCACCCCCAGTGCTGCAACAAATTATGCCATCTCGGGAGTGCATCCAGATGTGTATGAGCACCACAACTGAAGTATGGAACACTTATTTAGAGCCAGTGATAGTCAGACGTTGGCACTCAGGTGGAGGGTATACTTCAGTGACATTGTATTCCCAAAACATCGTTATTGTAGATCGCAGTGCCTAAAAACCAAAGAGGTATGTGACCTTTGGTGAGTTTGGCAACTGGAAAAGTGGGGAGGACCACAAGAAAGCATATGCTTTTAGGTCATCACAACACTATAACAAAGGTGTGGGGACTAAAAATAAAATTATGTAGATATATCTGTAGATCTTTAATTTTTAAGATTTGCTTATTCTTTCTTACATATTTTATTAAGATAAAACTCTTTCCAACTCACAAAATTCATTGAGCTTTATTTATCAGAAGTTACTTTCCTAAAAGTTTTTTCTTTTTTTTTTTTTTTTTTGAGTCACACCCAGACATGCACAGGGTTTCCTCCTGGCTCATGCGCTCAGGAATTACTCCTGGCTGTGCTCGGGGGACCATATGGGATGCTGGGAATTGAACCTGGGTCGACCGCATGCAAGGAAAATGCCCTACCCACTGTGCTATCACTCCAGCCCCCCTAAAAATATTTTTAATATAAAAGTAAGAGAACTGGGCTGGAGCAATAGTACAGCAGGTAGGGCATTTGCTCTGCATTCGGCAAGCACCTCCAAGCACCTCCAGGAGTAATTTCTGAGTGCAGAGCCAGTAGTAACCTCTGTGCATTGCTGGGTGTGACCCAAAAAAAGGTAACAACAATAAATAAAAACAAAAACAAACAAAAGTAAGAGAGCTATGAGTCATGTAACTTTGCAAAATATTAATTAGCCAAAATGTATGTGTAATGGTTGCACGTAGTGTGCAATTTTCAAAACTTCCAAAAATTCCTGAGAGTGCAGAAAAATAATAAAATGGGATTTTGACACTATTGGGAAATAATTCTTCATTATTTGCTAAAGGAGACAAAGACCCTAAAATCATGATGAATTGTTTTTTCTTCTATATTAGCACTTCTGTCACCCAAACCCAATATATGTCCCAAAGTAGTGATTGTTTTTGAAGTCAGAGTGGTGTACAAACATCTCAGCAGTCTACCAGTAGTGATTCCTGAGAGCAAAGACAAAAGTAAGCACTTAACACTGTTGGGTGTGGTCTAAAACCAAAAAATACTAATACTAATAATTCACTGTATCATTGTCATCCCGTTGTTCGTCGATTTACTCAAGCAGGCTGTATATTATATGCTGTATATTACATTCTGTTTATTATGACTAAGTAGTTATCTCCTATAGCACCAATATAAGTGGATTTGGGGAAAATAAAGACTATTGGAAAGGCAGGGAGGAGAGGAACAGAATAAATCTCAGTCCCTCAGCAAAGGATAAATCATTTCCCCTGTGGGGCTGGAGCCATAGCACAGTGGGTAGGGCATTGCCTTGCATGCGACCGACCCAGGTTCAATTCCCAGCATCCCATATGGTCCCCTGAGCACCGCCAGGAGTTAATTCCTGAGTACATGAGCCAGGAGTAACCCCTGTGCATTGCCGGGTATGACCCAAAAAGAAAAAAAAAATCATTTCCCCTAGTCTTTTTGAGAGCCTACTCTGTGTCTGGTCCTGTATTAAATCTGGGACTGGTGGCCTTGCCTCTTCTCCCAAGATGTTTAGAGTCTGGAAGGGAAGAGACACCAAGCACATAAATAAGTGGAAATAAGGAGACACCAAGATGAATCTATTAGAGAAGTAGAGATCCTATGGTTGACAGCTCTGCAATGGGTCAGGAAAAGTTTTCTGATTTGAAGAAGAGGGAGAGAGCTGCACCCCAAGGTCAGCAACGGCATCAGCCCACGCCACTGCTCTCATGTCTCCCCTACTGAATGAGGTCTGGGATGCTGCAGCAGGACACGTAGTGTGTGTTCCATTTGGTTGGCAGTGAAGAGCAGGAAGGTTTCTAAGGAGAGAGAGGAGTTGATGAGAGAGTTCTATTTAGGAATACAAATTTGGCCACAGAGAATGCAACTGATTAAAGTCAAAGAGGATACTCTTATAGTCTAGTTCTCCCTCTCGGAGAACCTGGCAAGCTACTGAGAGTATCCTGCCCGCACAGCAGAGCTTGGCAAGCTCTCCGTGGCATATTGGATATGCCCAAAACAGTAACAGTGATGAGTCTCACTCCCCTGACCCTATAAGAGCCTCCAATGTGGCAACGTTGGGAAGGACATGTAAAGAGAGGCTGCTAAAATCTCAGGGCTGGGATGAATGGAGACACTACTGGTGCCTGTTTGAGCAAATCGATGAACGGGATGACAGTGGTAGTAACAGTGATGTATAAACATATATACATATTTGTAAAAATATATTTCCCTCTAAGATTGGTTGCCTCCTACTTTGAACCCCATCAAATGTGGTGCAGTACTCTTGGAGTATGTGTAGGGTGTGTGGTATGAAGTGTCCAGGAATAGGTTCACTCATGCTTAAGGCTCAGCCTGAGCATGTGGAGAAGGGCTGTGAGCATGGCAGCTCTTGAGTTCAGGAGGTTTTCGGCTGCCAGGGTTTGGTCCCTTGGAGCACGGAGAGGTCTCACCCGCCCCCCCTCTAGGGAGCCCTTAATGAAACAGCCTAGTGTGGGGTATGGTGGCACGGTTATGGCGAGTGCCATATTATCCCATGATTCTTTCATCCTATCTTTTATGTGACACATTTTAAGCATGTTTATTAGCTGAAGGAGTGGATGACCACACAAACATGATCGGTAGAATTTGGGTCCCAGATTGGGACACAATGAGGCGCTCTCAGGGATAGTAGAAATGTTACAGGAAGAACAGACCTATATCTGGTGTTGACTGAAGGTATAGAGAAATCCCATAAACCAAGTAATGTATGCCAGGTAGGATGAAATAACACACAAAAGTCAGTTAACTGGCACATGGTAGAGCCCAAGACCCTGCTGGCTGGGAAAGTGAAAATCCAGGACATATCCGAGACACATCTGAACTCATATGTTGCATGAAGCTTCACTCTGTCCACTGGGGGAGGAGGCCAACACAAAAAAATTTGACTAGTTCTGTGATAGGTGCGCTTCCTGGGAATCCAGGTTTGGACTTCAATGGACATGCAGGGCACTGACTGGGGAACGCTCTTGAGATCAGTCTGCAGGGGAATAAAGCAAGGACTGAGGAAAGAAAGGAACTGAATTGTGTAGCAGTTTCAATAGAGGCCTCATACAATTCCATAGGGAATTTTGAAGTCTGAATGGCCCTTCAGAGCTGGTCCCAACTGGACTAAAAGGCTAGGTTTTACTTGCTACATTGACCAATAATTAAATGCCTGCTCCCTGAAAGGAGGGACTAGTGGAATCATATTCTCCACATAGACTACATCATTGGACAACATACGTGTGTGGACCAGTAGGGACAGTTCTTGAAAAGTGTTCCAGCTCTGAGCCCTCTGCAGTCAATCCTTACAAAAGTTGGGGGGATGAGATCCCTCAGTTCTGAAGGAGAACATCACAACATTTACCGTGTCGTGTGATTTCTGGGACGAGGCCTTCACTCTTTTGAGACACTTGGGTTTGAGAGTGACAGAGGGAAGGTTATTCTCTAGAGCTCTGACTTCATCAAAGCTGAGAGGTGGTGCAATGTCAACCACAGAGAAGAGAGCAGATGACATAGCCATTGAATCTGGAAAGGGCAGGCATAAGGGTATAAGCTAGTAAGAGGTCGCTGAGGGGAGTGGTAAAGGAAAGGGAGTTTGGTCTTCTGTCTGCAACTTCACAGCAGTTTGACATTGAGCTCATTACTTTATCTTTTTCTCCCTCACTGTCTCCATTCAAATAGGGACAAAAATAGTATCTTACCTCAGAGTGCTGTCGTGAGACTAAATGGAATAATGCATGCAAAGTAGTCAGGGCTGGCCCCTAGTAGGCAGAACTCTAAAAATCAGCTCTAGGATCATTATTGTTGCTCACAGTTTCACCCAACTTGGAGAAAGGTCTTAGATAAGTATTGGGAGCCAAGTCCTAATGCAAGAGGTTTAAGAATAAGGTAAATTAGATCAAACATGGAGGAGAGAGGCTTATGCAGGGTAGGAAGACACAACAAATTTCCAAGAAATTTTTGAGGACAGATATTGACCTTTGGCTTCTGTGTACTCTCTATACATGTCACAGTGAACACTCTAAAAGCAAGCTGAGAGTACAACAGAACACATTTCTGATGAGAAAGTTCCTTGATTTTACCCTCTTTGTGTAGTTATACAGCATGTGAATCTGTGTCATGAATATTTCTGTATGGCCTTACCAGTCACATATATAACCTCTCTGAACCTAAGTTTCCTCATCTAGAAGATAACACCTGAATCTCACTTGGTTATCGTGAGATTCAGATGAAGAGATTATATTTAGCAGTTGCTTGCCAGACTTTACAACACAGTATAGTTGTCATGACTATTGTGAGTCTTATGCTGGCCACACTTGTATTTTTAGATGTGATAGTCATAACCAACAGAGGCTAGAGAGGACAACCACAGGTTAACATACTTGAAAGAGTGAGAGATTCTTGGCAAAAATGATTTAAGTAGCAGCTCCTATCTGAAAAGATGATACAATCTTTTGCTCTTTCATCTGTCAAGGGTCTGTTTTGTGCCAGATCTTGTCCAAGGCACAAGAACTAGAAAGATGAGTGGTGTTCGTTCCTTTGACATCTGACGTTTGTTTGGTTGAGTGAATTGACTTCTTTTATAGCAAAGGGCTTGTTTACTCACGCTCATCACCTTGGAGCGATACCACAGTGAACAGAGCGTTTGCCTTGCACGCGGTTGACCCAGGTTCGATTCCTCTGCCCCTCTTGGAGAGCCTGGCAAGCTAACCGAGAGTATCTTGCCCTCACGGCAGAGCCTGGCAAGCTACCTGTGGTGTATTCAATATGCCAAAAACAGTAACAAGTCTCACAATGGAGATGTTACTGATGCCCACTTGAGCAAATTGATGAGCAATGGGATTACAGTGATACAGTGACAGTGACAGTGATCGCCTTCTTTCCTAAATCGTAAATCAATCCTCATGGAAACATTAAGATTCTGCCAGATGTGTCATTCTAAATACGGTCCTACTGGATATGGCTGTAGCCTTTGTCCTATAACTCACATTTGGGGCAGTGGGGTCTTTTGGTGAGCATAAATTTGTATGTGGAATTAATTTTCTTTATGAGTAATAATTTGGGAGGGATGTTTTAGCTTAAAAATTATCTCCTCCTTATCAAAAAGTTGGAAAGGTTTTCTCTGACATTTCAATATGAAATTCAACTAGATTTCTAGATGCTCATGTAGAATATAAACTAGCAATTTGATGGCTTCTTCTCTCCATGTGTATTTTTTTTTTACAGGGAAATTTCTAAGATGATAGGAAATGTGAAAGCATTGAAAGTAGCAAGAAGAACAGGGTTTGAGTATAGGAAGTTAAGGGACTAATCCAGACCCCAGAATTTTTTAAGGAGTAAACATTTAGACCAACAGATGGCCCTGGTCATCTTCCCTGTAGCCATGTCCCTCTTGACTTCTATCATTTTGAGTTTAACCCAAACTGTACTGATTGGATAAAGTCATGGGATGATGTTAAAGAAAAACACTAATATAATAACTATGATATTGATTGCTTATTACTTTTAAAATACCTCTGGAGCATCTGGTACTGGTATCTAAAAAGGAGTAGCAATAAACTCTGCCCTCAATGAGCTCACAGTATGAATATAAACACACAATTTGCTGTAGTTTTATAAGTCAATTGGAGCACCTCACATAGATTAACCATCACTTTCGTTAAGTATGATTTTACACTTAACATTTTTATTTTGAATACATAATAAATGACTGTATTTTATATGTCTAATCAAGATTTACAAAAGCCCAAAAGCAACAAGTTAGTGAGCTCAGGGCCAAAGTAGAATCTAGATTTTTCTAGTCTAGTGCTTCATTCAGCTACATTGTCTTTTAGCTTAATCTCAGTTTTCTAAAGACTCATAGTTAACAATCTTTGGCTAAAGCTCTTTCTGTTTCTCCTATTAAACAATATCCACTATTTACCAACCAATCTGCCAATTTACCTTTATATTCTTCAATCTGTTCATTCATCTAGCTACTTATCTATCTGGATAGGTAGAATAGGGAAGTAAAAAGTATTTGGAAAGAGTTGAGTCTCCCTTGAATTCATCCAGATCCCAAGTTCTCAGCCAGTTGTCTAACACCAAGAGAGTTTCCTCATCTCCTGAAAATTAGTTTCCACATCTGTAAAAGAAAAGGCTTTGATTACAGTTTTCTAAATTTTTAAATTTTAACTGGGAGGGGGGACTGGATTGATAGCACAGTGGGTAGGGCTTTTGCCTTGCACACAGCTGACCCAGGTCCGATTCCTCTGTCCTGTCCCTCTCAGAGAGCCCGGCAAGCTACTGAGAGTATCCTGCCCGCACAGCAGAACCTGGCAAGCTACCTGTGGTGTATTCAATATGCCAAAAAAGTAATAAGAAGTCTCACAATGGAGACGTTACTGGTGCCCGCTCCAGAAAATTGAACAATGGGACAACAGTGCTACAGTGTTACTGTTTGGGGGGATGGCACAGAGCTGTAGTCAGGACTACCTGGCTCTATGCCTGGGTTCATTTCTGGTGGAAATTTGATGACCATATGTAATGTTGACAGTAGAACTCTAGTTGGCTGTGGGCAAGGCAAGCAAGTACTTTACCTGTTGTGCCATCTCTCTGGTCCTAGAGGTTTTGTAGGGGGTGGTGCCGTTATTCTATAAATTTCTACTAAATTTATTCTTCAAATTATTGTCCCATTTTGGTATGATTTTATTCACTGGTAGGTAATTTACTCCACATCTTTGTATCTTTTATCTAAAGCAACTCTCATGCTCCTTCCCTGCTCTATTAGCTGGACTTGTTTGACTACAAGTGACAAGAATACAGCTACACTCAAACGCAAGACTGTTAGGCTATATGATTAATATAATCAATTGGGCTAATCATGAACTTGAAGAAACAACTGGAACCAAAGCCTCTGAACCAGAGTTTGGGATTATAAAGTTGTTATGTCCCATTCTCAATCCATGTTTTAACTCTCTCCATTTCTCTTCTTTATTCATAGATCTCAGTCAGTAGAAGCCCCTCTCAGTCCAGGTGTGCCACTACAGAAGAAAATTCTTTTTCCTGTTGTGTGTACATCAATTCAAGAAAAGAGCTCTGATGATCCTCCTTCCCTTGGACCATCTCTGTTGTTAGAGTAGGCGGGGAGGTGGGAGAGATTGAAAGATTCTGGCCAAGGATGCTTTTTCATTCACAGCCTCCCCAAACCTTATACAACAGGGAAGGTGCAGTTGTCCCTTTGCTGATAGGCTAAACAGACCAAAAAAAAAAAAAAAAGGACTGTCATGACTTTTAATACCTATTAATCAAATAGTAAGGTACTTACTCATGGGTAGAAACGCTGACTAGGAAAGCTCAAGGCAAAATAATGATAATGGATCATGGTCTCTGGAACAGTTTTCGTGAGTGAATTCTAGTTTCACACTTAAGCTCTGGTCCGTTAGAAAATTATCTAACCTCTTTAAGATTTTTTATCTCCTCTATGAGATGAGGAGAATACTATTACCTCTATCAGTAAATTACTGTGAGCATTAAGTTAAATGCCACACACAAAATAGACTGTTACTACTACACTATTAGCAGGAATAAGATCATATCAGGTTATAATAAATAACAGATTCTGAACTAAAACTAGACCTTCTGATGCTTAACCTAGACAAGGACAGAGAACACTGGAAGCAGATGAAGCAGTCATGAATTGAGTAAAGATTACAGGTCTGGTTTTTCTGGATCTTTGTAATAATGGCCAATAACTGCTTCTTCAGTTTATCTACTATTACCCTTATTTTATAGAAAAGGAAACCGAGGCAAGGAGTGATTAACTTGCCAGCTAAGTCACATAGTTCACAAGCGCTGGAGCCTTTCCTTCAGGGGTCTTGCTGGTGTATTGCGCAAATAAGCGACTCTGGCTGGGCAGGGTGAGCTCTCTTGTCTTTCCACTTCATTATGTTTGCCCAGGAGGCTCCTGAGCTCACTCACAGCTGTTATTCCATCTCTTCAAAGAGAAATGGCTGCACGTCAACAATCGAAGCCAATGAGAAGAAAACAGAAAAATGCAAAAATCAGACAAGGCCAATACATAGGCAAATTTGAAAATCTAAATAGATTCCACAGATAAACTCTCATTGCTGCTAGAGTTAATTAAACATCCCACTTGTATTGCAGTCTTGGGACTGGGTTTTGTACCAATGAAAAGTGAATCTTCTCACTTTTCTACTTAGATCTACTTCCATCATTTCATTCTCATTTTTACAAGTCAGAAATTTCAAAATAGGGTGTGTTAAGTCATCCGTAGACCTGTTTCTCCTTGTTATTCAACTTCTAGGTCTGACTCTCAATTCTGCAGAGCATCTCATTCTGTACCTGTGGCAGAGTGGTGACTCAGCTTGGTGAATATCCCCCCTTTCCCCAGTCTGACAAACCAACTTGATTTCTCTGTTGTAGTATGTTTCTTGCACTGTGGCTGATAAATAAGACAACGCAATCAGGAAACCAAAGCAAATTCCATACTTCTGAGTCGAGCAGGAGGTCTGCCAACCTACAGATGTACAAGACACCTTGCTCGATCTTCTGAGGAAGTACTTTTTATCTTCTTAGCTTCTCTCACTTCCCCACTCCTCGCCCCAGAGGACAGAGGACACCACTATGGAGCTAATTTTACTCGAAGAACAAATTCAGAATCCAGCAAAATCTTCCAAGTTGCATTGATCAAAAAAAGAAAATGTTTCTATCATTGGCTTAGTTAAAACTGACTCGTTTTGCTACAAGATCTGCTGTGTCTGGTTTTATAGTACATGGTTAGTATTCTATGACTACATCACAGCTGGATTGTCATGGAAGAGCTTATGGTCACAAAGACAGCTATAATGAATGGAAAGCAGAGAGGTAAGAGTTCTGAGTATTACTTTCCTTATTTGGAAATGGCGATAAAAGCGACTCTTTTGGAATAGGGGTTGGGCTCAAGGTAGAGCATATGCCTTGCAATTTGTAGGCACTGGTTTCCACCCTGACCCCCATATGTCACTCCACCATCAAGCACCAGGAGTATGGTCTCCACCACAATTAAAAAAAAAAACTTGACTTCTTTTTTTGGGGGGGTTGCATAAGAATTAAATGATGACGCATGAAAAGTCACAAAAAAACACTTATCTGATATATTTGAACTCTTTCCCTGGAATTACTGCATAGTCCTTAATATTTCCAAGTGGTAATTAAGCGGAGATAATTTTTAGAATAAATTAATTTTTTATAAAGTTGTTCACAATAGTTCACTATAGTTAATATTCAAACACCAATCCCACCACAGTGCACCTTCCCACCACCGTAAGAGAAAAGTATGTGAAGATTGTTGTATTTCACCCTGGAGCCATTTAAGCCCTTGTATAAGAGATTGCAAACATGTATGTTAAACCCGAACAAAGTGTGTGTTTTTGGTATTTTTGGTACATCAGTGGGCTAGAATATAAGTGATAAAACTGCCATGAATGCAACCGTGTACTCCAGGAGTTCTATGTTGCTCTCTTCCGGGAGCTTTATTTCAGGGTATAACCAGAGATAATATTATTTGTCATTTTTATGTTTCCAAAAGCATGGACTACTGAATGCATAAACTAGTATGACTTTTCTAGAGTCAATTTGCTATTATCAGTCAATAATAGATTACATCTTTTACATATTCATTTATTTTTCATTTGGGGCAACATGTAGCTCTGAACTCAGGAATCAATTCTGGTGAGTTTGGGATATACCAAATGGGGTGCTGGGAATTGAACCCAGGTTGGCCGCTTACAAGACACATGCCCTACTCACTGTATTATCACTCCTTCCCCATATTGCATCTTAAAATACAATTTTACTTCTAGGAAATTGTCATCTTTTGTTCATAAATGTTAATCACCACAGTTTGTAATATAAAACAATACAAAAAACCTACACATCCCACCAAAAGAGGTTAGGTAAGTTATTATATATCTTTACAGAAGACTATCATCTAAGTAATCATTAAAAATTACATTGTAGGGACTGGAGTGATAACACAGCCAGTAGGGCGTTTGCCTTGCATGCGGCCGACCCAGTTTGATTCCCAGCATCCCATATGGTCCCCGAGCACCACCAGGAATAATTGCTGCCTGAAAAGCCAGGAGTAACCCCTGCGCATCACCAGGTGTGACCCAAAAAGCAAAAAAAAAAAATGCATTGTAGGAGAATATTCATTATCATCATGGGAAATGGGCATTCTTTACAGACGAGTGTAAAGTACAAGGAATAAAGCAGGATATACTGGTATTTTTAATATATACACATGGGGAAAATACTGGAGGGCACACTTCAATATATTAATCACAGTTTTCTTTGGAATAATGTGATTTTTGTATCTTCTGTTCATTTATGTGTTTTACGAAAAAAATGAGTATACTTTTCTTAGTTTTCTTTACTGAGTTTACTTTATGTCTTTAACATTGCTCAAGTGGCAGAACATAAGTCCAAGATATGCACAAGGTTTGGGCATGAGTGTGATCCCGAGCCCTTCATGGCTTCAAACACCTCCAGGTGTGGCTCTGATGGCCCCAAGGGTGGAACCAGTGGTCATCACTAAACAGAGCATCACCAGGAGTGGCTGTTCCCTCCTTCCCCACTCTCTGGTGGCTGTGGCCTCTACAAAAATATGGCTACCAAGCTAATCTGGTTTTCAAATGAGCATTTAGTTTAATCTTTGATCTCTGCCTTTAGAATGCTTTAGAACAAACTTAGAAAACATCTTAAAAGGTAGGCAACTACCTTTGCTCCTCCAAATGTTAAATAGCTCCAAATGTTAAATAAATAGCTCCTCCAAATGTTAAAAATATGGTTTCTGTGTGGTAGTTTAAGGAATGATTTTATTTTACACTTTATAGCTTCCCATACTTAAAATTTTCTCTATATATTTTTATAAATGATTTATTGACATATCTGTTGACTTTTATGAAGAATAATTTGGTGTGTATGATGACAGTGATCGAAAACAGGTCTCCTGACTGCAAAGCATGCACCTTACCATTGAGCCATATCCAAGAGTAATAGTCTCTTAATGCTTTCTATGAGAGGCGGTTGCTTTGGGCTCTTTTCTTAGCTAAGTTTATCTTGCAAGTAAATAAGCTGGCTCAGGTAGCCTCTGTATGTCTCTTTCGTGATGTCTGATTTGAATAAATTTAGTCTCTTTCTTTTCAAACTATTCTATTTCAGGATGATTTAATTTGCAAGGTCAAAATTAAGTTATTCAAAGCACAAATTCTAAGGTCCTAGAAGGAAGATAGTTTCTCCAGCTGAGTCTCAGGGAAGCCTGAAAACCTTCAGAGCAAGTCCAGCCTCACTGGATTGTCAGTCTAATTCAACATCAAAGGGACTCATGAGGCCAAAGAGAAAGTACAGCAGGGAGGGTGCTTGCCTCCAAGGGATTCAGAGAAGTGCATTCACTTTACACAGCTTCTCCCCTCACCTCACATCACCTGGATATGGGCCTATGTGGGCTGAGACCTGTAGGTGACTGTTTTGGGACAAGACTGTCTTTTTTTATTTTTTTTTTTACATTTTTTATTTTATAAAGTAGTTCACAATATTTGTTTATATTTAATATTCAAACATTAATCCCACCACCATGACATCTTCACACCACCATATTATAGATGTTTCCATCCCAAACCCCAACCCCTGCCCCAGAGCAGAACTAAAATAATACAGTTTGCATTGTTTGTTATGAAAAACCGCTGAAAATGCTCCAAAAAAAGTATCCTTAGAGGAAAGAGTGTGAAGATTGTTGTATTTCACCCAGGTGCCTTAAGCCCTTCTATAAAAGATCACTAACATGTTGTTAAGGTTGAGCCCTGCGTGCTTATATATAGATAAATAGGTACATATCTATCTCTCTCTATATATCTTTTTTTGTTTGTTTTTGGGTAACATCTAGTGATGCACAGGGGTTACTCCTGGCTTTGCACTCAGGAATTACCCTTGGCAGTGCTCAGGGGACCATATGGGATGCTGGAAATCAAACCCAGGTCAGCCACATACAAGGCAAACGCCCTACCCACTATGCTATTGCTCCAGCCCCTCTCTATATATCTTTAAAAAATATATATTTCCCTCTAAGATTGGTTATCTCCTACTTTGAACCCCATCAAATGTGGTGTGGTACTCTTGGAGTATGGTGGGGTGTGGTATGAAGTGTTGCGTGGTGGCAAATGTGGCTGCGCAGTCGAGAAATAGGTTCACTCTTGGGTTAGGCTCGCCGAGAGTGTGAAGAGGGGCAGTGAGCATGGTGGCAGTTGAGTTATGGAGGTTTTTGGCTGCCCGGAAGGGGTCCCTTTGGGTGTGAAGGGGTCTCACTCACCCCCTTGTGCTACTCCCTGAATAAAACAGCCTGGCAATGGGTTCCGGCGGTATGGTTATGGCGTGTGTCATGGACAAGGACATCTTGAGGTCACACTTTTCTGTGTCTGGCAAAGCAACCAGAATTGTATTTACCATCATGGGTTATATTTTCAAGGTCAGTGTGAGTTTCTTACAACACAAATAAAATAATTGATGTTCAGGACTGTAAAAACAAATAAAACTTTGGTTCTAACGTGGGGGACTCTCTACAGCATCCCACTTTAGAGAGGTCTGACTCAGCCTCTCTTTTTTTGTTTTATTTTTTCATTTATTTTTACATTAGTTAACATGACTACATGAATTTTAGAGTTACACATACATGTTACCATATCACAACCATGATCAAAGCACCAGTATCCCTCCACTTTATTTTAAAGGAACAAAGAACTTAAAATAGAAATATAAAGCCTTTAAAATAAATGATTCTAGAAAAACTAGACAACCAGGACAAACAATTGTACTGTATCAATATTTAAAAATTAATTGAAAATTAACTGAAAAAGTAAACTCAAAATGGGTTGAAGAGTTTTATATTAGATTAAAGGCCATAAAATACTGTATCACTGTCATCCCGTTGTTCGTCGATTTACTTGAGCGAGCACCAGTAACATCTCTATTACACTGAACCCTGAGATTTTAGCAGCCTCTCATTACTCGTATTTCCCAAAGATTGGAGGCTCTTTCAGGGTCAGGACAATGAGACCTATCGTTACCGTTTTTGACATATCAAATATGCCATGAATAGCTTGCCAGGCTCTGCCAAGCATAAAATATATTGAAGCAAATTTAAGACAAAACATTTATGATGTGGTTTCTGTGATATATTCAAGGATTCCATTTTTTTGTCCCTCAAGAATTCAACTTTAATGGTAAAGAAAACAAAAGAAAAAATAAACAAATGGCATTACATTATGCTGAAAAGCTTTTTTACAGATTTATCACTAAAACAAAACCTTTTCTTTTAAGTGCTCCTTTCAGTAGCTTTCAGCTCAAAATAATCCCTCAGCCATCTTACATTTATTATATTCTGTGTAATCAATGACAATCAATGTATACTTAAAAGAAAATAAATTAAATCACCCAAGTTTCTAATATTTGACTTATTTAAAGGTAGGAAATTAGAATGTACAATACCGTTACTCTTCTCCCTTTAGTCAACTTTTTAAAATTTTTATTTTATTTTTGTAAAGTAGTTCACAATAATTGATTAAGTTCGATAATCCATTACCAATTCCACCACCATTACACCTTCCCACCACCGTATTTCCACCCCAATCCTTATAGCCTGTTCCCAAAGCAGGACCTAAATAATTTATTTCGTATTGCTTGTTGTGTATAATCAGCTAAAGATGATCCAAAAATATTCCTTGGAGATAAATGTGTGAAAATTTGCTGTATCACTCTGGAGCCAATAATCACTTCTTCAGAGTATTCCTCCAGGAATTCTAAGATTTTTGACTAAGGTGATGCAGCTAGAATTTAATTTTTAACTGGATGGTGACTTTGGGTTCTGGAAGCATCTCTAAAGCTTGATGCTCTCTTCTTCTTCAGGGGATTATTTGTCAGTCTCTGGATCATAGCCGTTAATGAGTTTATATGGTGTCAGAAGCAATTTGTGGGCATGACTGTCAGGCTACCAGAAGCAGATGAAGATGTGGGAAGGTCACCCATTCCCGACTCCCTGCAAGCCTGGAGATTTCAGTCACAAGTCTGGGTTTTTGCAGATTCACTCATGAATGATGCTTGTCCAAACTTGTGGAGATCAGCCGTGATCAGTCCTTCTTTCATGCACACCTTACCTTTTTAGTATCATGTTTGAACTTGCCCTGAACAGGCACAGGTGAATGGAGTCGAGACCAGATTGCGTTTTCCTCCATTTTTTTTCTTTCTTCTTCTTAAAGAGTATGGGTTATTTTTATAGTGAAGTATAGTTCTTATTCATAAATGTGAACAATGTTGCATATTCTTTTTAAATTAAAAAAATTATTTTAACTGAATAACTATGAGATACATAGTTACAAAGTTGTTCATAATTTGGTTTCAGCCATACAATGTTCCAACACCCATCCCTTCACCACCCCCTTCACCATCCCTTCACCATCCCTTTACCAGTGTGCATTACCCACCACCAATCTTGCATGTTCTTCAAATAAACACCATGGCAGGTAAGAAAATGAAAAAGAGGTAAATAAAAAAGTCATTCTTCTCCCTTTTTGACTCTACTTCCACTTCCCACCCTTCACCCTGAGTTTCCTCTCTTCCCCAATTGTGGCTGGCGTGTCTGCCTGGTCCCTGGTCCTAGTCAGCTTAATTCCCATGAAGAGACCCATCTTTGTCCAGTTCCATAGTGATCCTGTAGAATGCGGACGTGATTACTTCATTCTCTCTTAAAACCCTCCCCTTTTGGAAGCAAAATCTAATCCCATTCTGGTGACACTTGGAGATCTGAGCAGTCTGGCTATCTCTATCTTCTCCCACCTAGATTGGACCCTCATATTATGCCCTGAAACCCAGCAGGACTGGGTTTAGGAGAGGGGTGCACATTGTTGTAAACACAAGTCCAAAGATAAAATTAAGAATTAAAAGAGCAATTTCATAATGGTTACTACAGGCCATACAGGATCTGCGTGTGACCACTTAGTGGGTCACATACTCTGACTAGAGGCATGGTTTTGGTTTTGTGGCCACACTCAATGTGCTAAGGGCTTACTCCTGACTCTGTGCTCAGTCAGCCATCACTCCTGATGGTACTTGGTGACCATATACTGTGCCTAAAATTAAACTAAGGTTAGACTCCTGCAAGGCTAGCAGCTTATCCCCTGCTCTCTCTCTCTCTCTCTCTTTTTCTCCAGCCTGAGACATGTTTTTATCTCAGTTTCCTACCTTGATCTGGAATGTCCTGTATATTCTGTTTCTACCATCCTTTCCCCCTTGTTCTTTTGTTTGTTTGTTTTTTTGTTTGTTTTGGTTTGTTTGGGGGAACACTTATCATCGCTCAGGGATCATCTTTGAGAGCCTCAAGGGACCGTATGTGGTGCTGGGGTCAAACTCCATGATACAACAGGTAGGGCATTTGCCTTGTACAGAGCTAACCTGGCTTTCATCCCTGGAACCTCATTTAGTCCCGCAAACTGCAGGAGTGATCTCTGAGCCCAGAGCCAGGAGTAAACCCTGAGTACCCCCTACACCCTCCACTATCACCAAAAATGAAAAAAAACAAAAACAAAAACAAAAACCTGGGTACAAGGCAAGTACTGCTGCCACCACCTTGTTCTTTAAGAATCACTAGGCTCAGCTATCTCCACAACCTCCTGCTCCTGAAGAGAAGCGGGTCTGACTCCTCTGCGTTCCTCTTACCCTAGAAATTCCCAAAGTACAAAGCTAAATCTCAGGAGTGGACCCAGGAGTCGGTCCTTAAAAAAGTTCACAAACAGAACTGTCTGTGCAATTTATGTTTCCTGCTGTCTCTCTGACAGGATCTGGATTTGGTTCCTCCTGTTCCTTGTTAACAACTAGCATAACACTGGCATTTTGTTGATTCGGACTAATTTATTCCAACTTTACATCTGCCTTCTCCTCACCTCTGCTTCTCACTGCCTCTCGAGTCCTCATAGACTTCTTCCTGTCTCTTTCAGAGTTAACGTAGCTCCACAGGGCTTTATTGGCAGGGAACGGCCTGTGCAGGACCCGGGCCTGGTGAGTTGGCACTCTCTGGAAGGAGCTGCTGACTGCTGTGTGATAGAATCTTGGCTTCCTTCATTCCAAACTCCCAAGGGGAGACCTTAGTATGTGCCTTGGTTTCCCGAAGAGCTCCAGAGGAGAGGAGAGAGATGTGTGCGTGAGAGAGACTCTTATTTTCTCTGTGCTTTAGAGCCCTCGCGTCAGACTGCAGGCCAGGAGACTGCAAAAGAAGCTCTTCAAGCTCTCAACTCCCAGCATTTCCTTAGCTATTACGTTGTCTTCTTGCAAAAACAGTGATAGAAGAAATGAGCTAAAACCCAGGGGTCTGGCACTGGATTGCCACAGACGCAGAGGACGATTAGGAGCGAGCTTGTTGTGGCTCTTTACCCTAGTCCTAACCTCAGGCGGTGGCCTGCCCAAGGCAGGAGAGAGCTCCTGTCAGCCCCTCTAGCCGTTGGTTCACAAAGCCCCACCCATACTGGAAAGAGGTGGATGGCAGGAAGTACTCCAGCCCCGAGGCCCAAAGCAAGGTGTTGGCATTTTTCTGCAGGGAGGGGAAGGCCGCCTGGGAAGCAGGGCGTATAAAGGAAGAATAACCTGCTGGAAATCATCCTCTTCTGTCTTTCTCGTGGCAGGTGCAGTTCAGAGAGCTGATATTCATTCTACTGCTCGTGAATCCCCTGCTCTAGGCTTACTGTGACTGGGGGCTCAGCCCAGAGGTTTCTCACTGGCCCCACACCCAAAGGACTCACGGCCTTCCTAGGCCAAAGAATTTCTCAAAAAGTAGGTCATGTCTTATCCTGGGCTCTTCGCATTCTCTGCCTGAAGGCTTTTGGAGGCTACTTTACAAATATCAGTCCCCTTTGGCCTCTATATTTAGGCTTATTTACCAGAAACTCAAAGAGAGGATCATGACTCCTTCCTGTTCTGATCAAATGAGAAGTATTTGGACTGTGTGTGTGTGTGTGTGTATATGTGTGTGTGTGTGTGTGTGTGTGTGTGTGTGTGTGTTTTGCAGGGAGGGTGAAAGTGGGGGAGGAGAGATGGGTGGGTATTTTGTGGATGTTATTTTTAAAAAACAACATTTTTTTAAATTTAGGGTATTGTCCATTGGGATCCTATGTCAGCCAAGCAAAGCAAAATTTCTAATCCTCAAGGAAGCTGTTACAAAGAAGAGAGGCCTGAGTACCCCACAGCTTGAAAGAATGGTCACCCCAGAGATCTTTAAGCCATTGTCAGGGAGCCAGTTGTCTGGAGGTCTGCATATGGTTGCTGGATGAGCAGATGTCTCAGGGATCACGAGATAATTGAGGTCTCTTACATATCTAGTACTTCAGCCACATCCTATTTCTCACTGTTTCCCCCAAACCTTTCCTTAATTATCAGCAGCAGCATTGTTCAATATGAATAACTTGCGCTTATTATTTAATATACACAAGACCTGGTAGAAAGTATTGTATTTAGAGTCTCGTTGTAACCTTGAAGAGCTAGAGTTTTGAGGCTTAAAGGCACAGGTAACCTGTCCCAGGTCACAGAGATTGCTCATGATACACCTACTGCAGCCAAAGCTAACCTTTGCAGACACTCTTCTCTCTATAGGAAATCTAATTCACTGCTCACTTCCTTTGTTTGGTCTCTCCAGTTAGTCCACTGGAATTCTAAGTTCTCTGTGTCTGAATCATCTTTTGCTAAATACTTTGTAGCACCCATCATGAGAGATACATTTCTGACTACCACTGAACATACACACACACACACACACACACACACACACACACACACACACCACGTACATACACATATATGTGTATATATATGTGTGTGTGTATATATATATATATATATATATATTCCAGCCAGAGTTCTAAAGCCCTAGTCTCCTCCTCATAGGAGTGTTATTGGTAACAAATCCCTTTGAACATATATAAATATATAATAATGAGATGACTCATGGGAGTTCCTAGAGGAACCAAATATGTGGTTAGAGGTTGAAATTTTCTGTCTAACCCCACCTTGCCCTCAAATTCAGGGAGGGGAGAGGGGTTCAGGAATGAATTTAATTAGCAATAACAAATGATCTAATCCATCATACCTACTCCATAAAAAAAATCCCTAAATGATAGGGTTTGAGTAGCTTCCAAGTTAGCAGACACATTCATATGCCAGGACCACAGCTCCACAAGGATACAGGCTCAGACATAAAATGGCTGCACTCATTTGTGGAATATAAAGTAACATAATGGGAGACTAAGGCCCAAGGATAGTAGAGATTAGGGCTAGAAGGATTGCTCCATGGCTTGGAAGCTGGACTCACATGCTGAGGGAAAAGGGAGCTGAGTCAGAGAAGAGACCACCAAGTAAATGATGCTTGGAGGATGAGCTCAGGATGGGAGATTTGTGCTGAAAGTAGACTATGGACCTAACATGATGGCCACTTAATACCCGTATTGCGAACCATAATAACTAAAAGGAGAGAGAGAGAATAAAAGGGAATGTGCCTGCCACAGAGGTGGCGGGGCAGGGGAAAAATGGAGGAGGGGGTTGGGGGGAATACTGGGAACATTGGTGGTGGAGAATGAACACTGGTGGAGGGATGGGTACTCAATCATTGTAAGACTGAAACGTAATCACAAAAGTTTGTGAACCTATAACTGTATCTCACAGTGATTCATTAAAAAATCACAGTATCACAGTATTTCATAACAGTATCACAGTTGTTCATCGATTTGCTCGAGCGGGCACCAGTAATGTCTCCATTGTGAGACTTGTTGCTACTGTTTTTGGCATATAGAATACACCTCGAGTAGCTTGCCAGGCTCTGACATGTGGGCGAGATACTCTCGGTAGCTTGCCAGGCTCTCCGAGAGGGGCGGAGGAATCTAACCCAGGTCAGCTGTGTGCAAGGCAAATGCTCTACCCACTGTGCTATCACTCCAGCACTCATTAAAAAATAAAAATGAAAAAAGGACACTTCCAGACCTTACTTTATGCACATCTTCATCTGGCTATTCATATCTGTACTTTATAATGAACTGTAACCATTGTAATAATGCTTTCCTAAGAAAGCTTTCTTGTAGTAAATTATTGATCCTAAGGGCAGATCATGGGAACCAGTCAGTTGGAAAGAAATATAGGGAGACTGGAAACCCCACTTAGAGTTGGTGTTTAATGTAGTTTAATGTAGTCCCTTATGGAACTGAGTGCTTAGCCTGAACTCCTACTAGAGAGTTGGAGAATGGGACTCATTGATTGTTGTAGGAAAATACCACACTATATCCACTGAGCTTCAAAGGTCTGGAAGGGGACTGGAGTCACTGGTTCCAGAACACCATAAAAATCCTAAATTTCAAGGGCAACAGTACAGAACCTGCCACATGGGCTCAATGGAATGTGCCCTTTTGTTCGTAACTTTAGGCTTTCACTTTGCAAGTTTAGCTCCTGAAATCTCTCTTCTTCTCCCTATAATGAAGCAGGGATTGGCCACGTTTAGCACAGACATCAGGAGAAAGCTGGTAGTAAATCACAGGACACAATACCTAAGATCCCATTGATACTTGATGACAGAGCAAAGACTGAGCTTCCCCGTCATCAGAGAGGTGGTGCCTTGGCACTACTCTCCTTCAACTTTCCAGAGTCCCCTTATTGGATGCCACACAACCCCCAATAGGACAAAATTGAATCACTTTGAAGCACTGGGACACACGATGAAGATGCTTTCCAATTCAGGGCTGGAGAGACAGAACACAGTTAAGACTTTTCCCTTGCATATAGAAGACTCAGCTTGATCCTCAGCACCATATATGGACCCCCTAGCACTGTCAAGAGTGATCCCTGAGCACAGAGCCAGGAGGGTCCCTTGAGCACTGCTGGGTGTGAACCAACTCTCTCTCTGTCCCCTCTCACCAATTTCCAGTTCTTTGACATTCCACCCCTTTCCCAACTCCATGCTCCAAAGGAAACTTTTTTTCTCTTTCAGGGGTATAATTGATCCTTGCACTACAGGGTCAATGATACCTTAATTATGCCCATTATTGCTTCTATCCCTTTTTTCCCCATCAAATATTTTAAATTCATTCCATCAATCTTAAGAGCTTGCTCTTCCCAAGACAGCTAAGGGTAGGTGAGGAGAGAGATGATTCCAGAAAGACCCCACTGCTGTCAGCAGTCTAATTGGCAGAG
Organism: Sorex araneus; assembly: GCF_027595985.1. Lineage (NCBI taxonomy): Eukaryota > Metazoa > Chordata > Mammalia > Eulipotyphla > Soricidae > Sorex > Sorex araneus. Next base: position 28,761,083 of record NC_073310.1, read on the forward strand.
ATGATTCACCTGGGCCCAGCTGGTGTCTGAGCAGAGGCTAACTGGGTATCTGTCATCGGCTCCCTTTTCTCCAAAACAGTGTCTTCAAAGGCTCTGCAGCAGTGGCAGGGAAGCCAGTTCAGAGCCTCTCGGGGTTGTTGGAAGGTGGAGGAAGGAGGGGGGCTGAGGAGGAGGCCTGGAGTGCTGCCACAGAGTGAAGCTGGTGACAGGAAGAATCTATCAATCTTGTGCGCAGAACCAAATATGGTGCTGAGGCTCAATAGGTAATAAACAATGGTCACACTGCAGACTCTACAAGGAGACACTTTACAGATGAGCACGAGGGGCAGGCCTGACGTCACCCTGTGTGGTCTCTGCAGCACTGTCTGGCTGGACAGCCTGCTCACCCAGGGTGCAGGATTCTGTATTTGTCCTTGCTGAGCCCACACGTGGATTTGCCTTTATGCGCTCAAAGTAAGAAGGGGGAAATCAAAGTCTATAGATCATTTTGAAACTGTGTTCTTGGCACTGACCCCTGGGCCACAGTAGGTTTTCTGAGGGCATGGTATGGACTGAGCCTTTCTCTCTAGTTCTTAACTTACTACTGTTGGTATCATCCACTCACAGCCAAGTTCCAGTGACCATAGAAGCAGAGATCATTCCTGGATATAGGCAAAATGTGTGTGTGTGTGTGTGTGTGTTTTAGTACAAATGGTTTGAACACATATTATTTTTTTTTTAATTTTATTGAATCATCATGAGATAGTTACAAGCTTTCATATTACTAAAATGAGTTTTGGATTTTTCTCATAGCTCTTGGCTGGAGAGACAAATAGTCACATAAACATCTCAGCATGATATTTTTCCATCCAAGGCTAAAATGCTGGTGTGGTGTATAAGGGCAACAGGGCCAGGGACATGTCTAGTGTTGCTGTACACCATGTTGATGAATTGGCTTTATGAACTGTGTGGGACCTCTGGAAGTATGTGTAAAGCATGTATATGTGCGTCAGTGCATATGTTTGAATTTTCTCTTATTTATTTATGTGTGTGTGTGTGTTTGAATTTTCTGAACAGTGAAATTTCTCTGGAGCTTGTGTTCTATGGAAGCTCACAGAAGAAGGAAAACATAGAAAAAGAGCGGATGAGAGGGAAAGAGTTAGGTTGAAGTGAAAAATACACAGAATTTTGAGCCATAAAGACCTGGCTTCATGACTTGGAGTCACAGCTGCATCCATCACCAGCTGTTGAGACCTTAGGATGGATGTTAAGCAACTTGTTGAGCTTCTGTTTTACCATAAATTGGGGCAATCTCTCCAACTTTCTGGGATTTTCAGAAGAGTCAAAAATATTTCCCCGAAAGAGAAAAACACGATAGGTTCTAAATGAGTTGCAGTTGCTACTGAAATGAATATGGATTCTTCTGAATTTGTATTTTCTGTTGATTGTGAGAGGCTAAAGACTCTCCTCACTTCTGTCTTACATCTGCATGGTCCCAAGCTCATTTGAACAGGCTGTGTTGCTTTAAAAATGCAGATGCCTTCTGCAGAAGAGAAAGAGACTTTCTGAGGAAAGCCAAAGGGCATTCTGCTGTGCTTAGCTGGATGCTGTCTGCACTCTAATGCCTGCTCTCCACCGGTCACAGAATGATGCTCGGGAATCTGGATCAGAACTGCTTTGGATTGTGATTGCAGGCCTGGCCATGAGACCAAAGTACTTCATTTGCTTGATGGTTATCCTCAGGGAAAATGCAGTTAAGGTTTTAGAAAGTCTTCATGGTCAGCAGTCCATGGTGTGGGACCCAGAGATGGTGTATGGAAAAGACTCTCACAGGCGGCCCTCCAAATGACTAGCTTTCCAGTGCGTGCTGAAGGCAATGTTTTAGCCACCCTTGGTGCAGGAAAGGCTGGTCACCATATGTATTCCATGCCCTCATGGTGATTTGACTTATTTCTGCTTGTTCTTTGCTATTACTGTCTGAACAGAAAATTAGGAGGAACATAAGCATTTGCTCCACAGTGTCCAGAATAGAAAGACCTGGTCCTCTGTCCCAGAAGAAAAATATCTGCGAAGCCATCAGTCTTTAAGCCTTAAATGTCATGGAGAGATAATGTGCCAGAACCATATAAACTCTGATGGACCAAAACGAGGAGGTAAATGAGGTAAAAATGGGAAATGAAAAGGATAGCTTAAAATGACAGGCACTGTTAACACAGAATAGGATTAAAAGTAAAATGCTGCTTTACTAGTTTTAGTTGTAAGTTTGCAATTCATGTTTCTCCCACAATAAAGTGGCATTAAAAATAATACATTAAATAAAGAAAGAATAATAGAAGGATGTGACCATTGTCACTTATACATAAAAGATGTACATTTTTTAGTCGGTGGCAACCAAACCAGCGATCTTCATATTAGCAAGTAGAACACATTATAAACACTTAGTTATATATTGTTTTCACGATAAAGTCATTACAACAGAAATAAAAACTGTTTTTTATTTTAACTGTTAATATTCATCAAATGTTAATGAAAATACCTAACAAATAATTATGAAAAACACATTGCTTAAGTAATAAAGATGAAAGAGATGATGATCATCATGAATATTTAATCTGCAAAATAAAGAACATACCATTAATAAGACTTAATTATGTCATTAAATATTTAATTTTACTTTCACTACTAAATTTTGTTCGCATTTTGCATATTTTAAATTGTAAAAAGCTTCTTAATAAGATTTGTAGTTTCAGCAATATCAAATGCCAGAGCTTTTAAGTTTGACTTAGTGTCTTCATCAAGTTGGTCAAACATTATTTTATTTATCATTAAGTGAAATGAGCAACTTTCCTTGCAGTTTACTATAAGCTATGCTTTATCCAAAAGGGGAGTTAAATAATTGATTTTTACTCACAAAATAATATTTTTAATAGTAAAGAAAATGATTGCTTTCCTTTCTTTTTTTTTGTATCACACAATTTCCTATATTTCTTAGGGTTTACGTAGAAAAACAGATCTGATTCTGCCTTAGCTCATTATAGAATACAGGCCCTACACTATTCACAATTGCAGCCTCAGAGCTGATCCCTTCACTTGGAACTTGCATTTCTGGATAAGTCGAATTTCATATGCTTAAGCTTACAGCGAGTAAGCAAGGATCCCCACACTGCTGAATGTCATTCAAATATTTCATCTCCTTTAAATGAGCACTGAGAAGCTCCCCATCTCAAGTGCCCAGGGCTAAAGCCTGGCTATGTCATCCCATAGGTACGGTCAGACCCCACATAGCATGAAGTACACGGCACATAGTCATAAGATCCAATTCTGTGCTTCACCCAATGCCATTCTACCTTCAGTGACAGCATCTTGGCAGCCAGAAATTAGCCATGAAGCATTCACATCAAAGAAACTGGCCAATGCTACAAATCAGGACTCGACTCTAGTAAGACAGTTTTAAAATATACGCTGAATACCACTTGTACACACACAGCTTTTAGGACACAATGCTTCATTTTCTCTCACCAGCTACGCCTGTTTTCCTTCAATACCAAGGTTTTGACGACCCAAAGCTTACTGTGGTTGAAGTTTCTGTGGTTGCCAACTCATCACTTGTGCTGGAATCCTACCTTGACTTCAAGCCAGCTCTGTGTAACTGGGCAGATAAATATTTATTTTTGAGTTTTATCTCTTGATCAAGTCCTATTTCTTCTCAGGCAACTGAGGTAGGAGGGCAGATGCTCACATGAGACTTTTTCTCTGAAGACCAATGTAAAGTACTCTGTCAATGTCACTGTCATTCTGTTGCTCATCAATTTGCTCAAGTGGTCACCAGTAACGTCTCCATTGTGAGACTTGTTGTTACTATTTTTGGCATATCGAATATGCCACGAGAAGCTTACCAGGCTCTACCGTGCAGGTGATATACTCTCAGTAGTTTGCTGGGCTATCCGAGAGGGAGGGAGGAATTGAACCCAGGTGGGCTGTGAGCAAGGCAAACGCCCTACCCACTGGGCTATTGCTCCAGCCCAAAGTGCTCTACAAGGTATAGAAAGATTTTCCTTCTCAGGCAAGTCTCCCTGTATAGTAAATGCTCAATCTGGTCTCGGAGAGTCAAAAGAAAAAGAGGCAGATAATAAACAAATGATCACTCATATCAGTTGGCTCAAGACTGAAGACTTTCTTAGAAGAAAGGGAAATTCTATGTTAAAACCCATAGTGGCAGGGCAAGAGCAGTGATATAGCATGTTAGGTGCTTGCCTTTCATGCGGCTTACATGTTTGATCCCCACAATCCCGTAGGGTCCTCCAAGTTCGCCATGAGTGATTTTTGTGTGCTGAGGCAGGAGTAACCCCTGGGGGCACCGCCACATGTGGCCCAAAACCAAAAAAGGCAAATGAGCAACAATAGCAAAATAAGCCACACACTGGCCCTGAACAAGTCTAGGAAGTCAGTCAACTTAAAGGATTATTATTCCCTTTAAGTCTCAGCTTAGTTCTGAAGGAGATCTGGAATACAAAACAACTTTGGAAATGTCTCTCCCTCCTCTCTCAACAGCTGGATAGAATGGGAAAAGGCAGAGAAGAAGCCAGGAGTCCTGAGGAAAAATAGAAGACTTCCATCTTTGGGCATAAATGAGGGCTTGGCACTCATTCTTTCAACCATCGAGGAGCTCGATAGCTTGTCTCTAGGGCTTTGGGAAGGTGTGAGCCCCCTTAGCCACTGGCTGTGGTGGTTGGGGGCAGGGTTGTGGGAACTCTAGTTTGACTTCTCCCCCTGTCTGCGGGGCCTGTGCAAGCTCATCACTATTCTAGGACCATAAGCCCTCTCCAAGTTCCCCCCGTCACGAGAAGAAGCATGTTCTTCTGAGTTTTCCTTTCCAACTTGGCGGGCAGTGCCTGACTTGCATACCAATCTGGCCCTTGGGAGCAGGAGGCTGGCGTAACAGCCTGTCAGCTATAGATCACAAGGACATACTGGATCGTTTTAGATGAGGTATTGGTATAGATGCTAAACTTTCCCCTTCAAGAGAATGAACAATGACCAGAATAATAACGGCACAAGTCTCCCTGACTTATGCTTAAACATGTCTTAGAGTAGAACCATTGAAAAAAAGCCTTGTTTCCACATCTTTTCTGTAGGATAGAGGTGGGAGGGTGGGAGTGGCATGAAGGCTCCAGTGTGGCTGGGTAGTGCTCCCTACTGTCCAAGGCCTTTGCCCACACAAAGGAGACAAGAGCCCAGGCTGAAGGCTGAAGCCAGTCTTGTCAATCAGTAACAGGCTGATTAACCATCCCTGGCGATTCAGAGGCTGAGACATGATCAGTCACTGCTTAAGAGCTGATCACTAACCTGTGTTGCCTTCCTCCTTTGACCTGCCCTTTCTCAACCTTTCAGAATCAAATCAGACATGGCAACCCCTACTCCCCACAATTCCCTTCTTGATCTCCCCGGATGAGTCAGGATCTTCTTCTCCTCTAGGTTAACATAGTACTCTGCGCATACATCTTTCGTTGTCTTTACTCATGTCAACGTAGTTCGTTTTTCTCCTCTACACAGTACTGGGTAGGAGGGAACTTGTCTTGTCATCTCTGCATCCCTAAATGTTCTTGGCATTGCTGTAAATACTCAAGAAAAACCTACTGCGAATTTGAATAAATGGAGGATCATTTGCATCACAGCTCAACCTTCTGTGACTCCCAGGAAGTGTTTCCGAGTTAACCAAGGGCAACTTTACCTTTTAATTTTATCCCAATTTTCTCTTCTTTTTGGAAATAGTGAAGGTGGCATGATTAATATTATCTAATAATGACTGAGCACTTTCAAAATGCCAGGCACTATGGCAAGCACTTCACATTCTTTCCTTTATTTAATTCTCTCAATAAGCCATGAAAGGACATTCTATTAATATCCCACTTTCCAGATGATGAAACCAAGGCCCAGAGAGGTTAAGAAACTAAATTAGGTTGATTACCTCAAATGTGATGAAGTCAGGCTTAAATTCATTCAGTCTGACTTTAGACTTGTTTATTCATGATGTTCTTTTTGACTTTTTATTGTGTATTGAATGGATAACAAAAAACTCAAGCAGTGCTGTCTGAAGGACTTTCTGTGATGATAAAATGTTCCATAGTTACACTGTCTAATCAGCAGTCATTAACCATATGTAGCTAGCATGATTGGAAATTTTTTATTTAATTAATGCAAATTTAAATGGCCACATGTAGTTAATGAATACTGCAACAGATAACAATGATAAAGGACGTATTTTAATGATTTTTTTCTAACTACCTCACCATGAAGTCATTGGCTATCAAAAGGACTCCTTCAGATTGAGCAAGATCTACTATCATTCTGTGCTAGAAGATAGTTGCTTGAATACTCAATTATTATCTTCTACTAACTGATACTGTGAAATATGGCAAATCCCAATCTGTAGTCATTTCTTTCTAACAGAAATTGTTTCCCTTCTGAGAAGTAGCAGTTTATTCAATCACAGAGATCTTGAGAATTGAGGAGAAGCTGATAAACAAGGCCTTGGGAAAGGAAGTTACTCTTATCAGCATCTATTATGTTCTAGAATTGTTATTGGGCATTTTCTCATTTAAACCTAAAAGCAACTGCAATACTAAGTATAGTATTCTCATTTTATAACTAAGAAAAACTCAGGAAGGTTAAGAAAACTATGTCAGGAAGTAGCGCTTTGTAACAGAAACATAGCTTGAACTGGACTTGTCTGACTTGATAGGGACCATGGATCGAGATAAAAATTATTATAAGATTTATCACTCTTCCCTGGAAAAAGAAGTATTCATGACTGACCATGTTATCAAAGCACTGTGTGTACGTGTGTGTAATCATTTTTCTTATGGTGATACAAGACAAATGATTAGAATCTGTGCTTGAGCCAAATAGACCAATTTTCTATTCTTATTTCCTTGAATTCATATCTGTAATAGAACATTCTAGAGCTGGTCAGCCTAACACAATAAACTTAGCCACAAGAGGTTAATGAGTCCTTAAAATGTGGCTCATAGAGATGCTTTGTGAGCATAAAACCTATGCCAGATTTTAAGAATTTAGTATGAAAAAGAGAATATAAACATATAAAGAAAATATGATATAAAGAAAAATAATATAAATTAATTAATTTAATTAATTCAATTTATTTTATCTTTTATCTCTTTTAATGTGGCTACAAGTCAATTATAAGTGAGACATATGGATCACTCCATTTTATAGCAAGTATAGTATCTACAGAACTCTGCTTGTGAGTCCTGGATAAAAGATGAACGACTTGTTAAAACTCTCCCTAGCTTAAGTAAAGGCTTTCATCTCATTAATACCCAGTTTGAAATAAAATGAAGCTGCACAAGAATAAACACAGCTTGGGCCTCTGCCTTCCTTCTGGTTCCGCTGGGATAAACTCAGGGCACTGGCTGAGGTAGCTCACATCTGTTCCATCTGCACGCAGGGCTCTTGACATTCTGTTATGTTCCTTCCTTAAACAGCACTGTCATTCCTTTCTTGCAGAGGAGCACAATGCTTCGTCATTCCTTTCCCTGCAGAAGGTAAGTGATGAAACCATGACACAGAAAAACAACCTCATCTCTCAAAGGCCCTGGGCAACCCAAAGCAGTGTATGCTGCCTACCATGGGGTTTCCCACCCCGGGCAGGCTGGGATTGCCTTTCTCATCAATGGTTTTAGCTGCAGAAGAGCAGATTCAAAGGAGAAAGGGACTGAGTGCATGATAGTCACTGACCTCTCCCGGGATGGTAGTAATCAACAATCCCTGGGCTCACTAGCTTTGTTCTCCTACTGGAGATGAGAAGTGCTACAGCACTTCTTTGATTCCTCTTTGATGATTTCAAAGTGTTATATGCCTTTTCCTCTTTCTTCTTTTTATCCAACCCTCTCCTTTCTCTGTACTGCTTTTCCACCAGTTTCCATAGAAACCACCTCTATTGTATCCCTGACTGTGAAGAGAAATCTTACAGATGTTAGAAGTCATCCAACACCTTCCAGTAGCTATTTTGATTCACAGTCTCCTTATCTCCCTGCGCTCATTTTCTTGCTCTTTCTTCTCCCTCTAACCATCTCTTTCTCAGAATACTTACCAGGCAGCTTTCATAAAGGTTTTCGTTCTAGCTTCAAGGTGAGCAGGGAATGAAGAGGAAGGACAGCATGGGGGGCAATGGTAGACATCTCTAGGGCTCATAAATCTTAATTCTTCAAGTGACTTTGACACAATGTGCTAACAAAACAGTCCTGAAATGTGCTGTGAGGCTTGGGCACGGTGGGGCTGGGCTGTCTGAGGGCAAACAGACAGGCACAGACAGACAGGCACTCTTATCTGAAGGCCTGTAGAATAAACAGAAAGCCTTCACTCAAACACCATCACACTTTTTTTTTTTTTTTTTAGTCTTGGTTCCTCTTTACCCCACCCTTACGAAGAACTTGCGCTGTGTGAATGTGGTATGTGTTTAAAGAGATCTGTTCTTGAACTTTCTTTTGGAGCACTTAGTCACCTTTTCCTTACTGGTTTGGAGAGCAAGACTGATATGGAAATCTCTCTCTTTCTCTCTCCCTCTTTCTCTCTCTCTTTCTCTCTCTCTCTTTCTGTGTGTGTGTGTGTGTGTGTGTGTGTGTGTGTGTGTGTGTGTGTGTGTGTGTATCTCACTTGTCTTTCTCATTCTCATGCTCTCTTTGCTCTTAGGGATTTGAAACATCAGAACAATTGAATCACCCATCTCCCCTTTCCAGGCCAGGCTCAGCTGGTGATCTGGGAAGGCAGTAGAAACAGGGCCTCATCAGTCATCTCATGAAATTGTTTGAAGAGTTCTTTGCCCACCATTCCTCCTGGTGGAACTGGACATTATTCTTTCGATTACACAAGCCTGACAGCCTCATCATAATAAACATGTAACCAAAGAGAACCTATTCCTTTCTAGCGGCATTATTTATTCACCTAAAGCCAAGGCTGTGCTATATTTAGCATATGATGTCAGTGGGTTGTTTGGATTCTTGGAAACTGGCAGGAAGCCACCTCTCACATGATATATGAAATCACTGATAAATGCTTCTTTTCACCAAAAGAAAAACAGCTTAATAAATGCACCCCTTTTCTGCTTTCATCTTCCCTCCCTCCCTCTGCCCCTCCATCCTTCCTCCCAGCCAGTCTCTCTCCCTCCACCTTCTCCCGCCCCTTTCTCATCTGGGATTTGTCTTTCTGTGGCACAGCTCAGCAGAGCCTGTGAAGTGGAAATGAGTTGCTCAGAATCACAGATCAAAATGAGGCTGTTGGGATGCTCAGGATGGGTTTTTTCCTCTCTGAGAGCCTGGAAGGCTGCCAAAGCGCTAGTGAGTCACACACACACACACACACACACACACACACACACACACACACAGGCAAATCTATACAGCAGTGGCTTTATGGGGTCTAGTATTTATGGCACAGCACTAGCTCTGGGTTGCTGTTTTGCAGGCGAAGATGGGAAATAGATAGTGATTCAGGATTGCTATTAAGTGTGAAAACAGCCCCTGTACAGATTGTGTGTAATAAACCCAAGTGCAGAAAGAAGCTGTAAGAAGCTCTGGATTTGCCACACTGGATCAACCTTGAGGCCCATCAAGTTCAGGATCCTGATTTGTGTGGTGGTTAATACCTGGATCTTGGAACAAATCTTTCTGCTTTTCTTCTGCCTTCCCTATCGTGCACTTGGCCTAATATACAAAGTGGGTGAAGGGGTTGTATACAGTTGTGTTGTGTGTGTGTGTGTATAATTGAATACATTCTTTCCTTCCTGTGGAGATCTGTTTAAATGACCCCAAATCTCAGATTTAATTGTCCTTGTTTTAGCTCCTTTTAAAAAACAACATCATTGTTGATCATGGATCACCTGATTCCTTTCACCATCAGCTATAATATTTATCTCCATAGCCTCTCACCCCCAGCAGGAGCATAGGGGATAGATTTCTAGCCATGGAAAATAAAGAGGCAGTAGCTCTTGTGGGTTCATTTACATTTCTTTGTCCTCAACTCCATCCAGTTGCCCTCTTTTCTTACATGAGAAAATACTGTAAACACAGGAAAAAGGCTTGTTTTCAGCCCTGTATAGTCCTGCACATCTCCATTTGTTCCTTTCTAACATATGCTCTGTCAAGCTATCTGTCAAGCTATCCTGGCTGGGTGATACCAAACATGGGTACATGAGGAACAAAGAGATTCAAAACATTATGATGGGGAGCTATGGTGCTGCCAACAGGTCAACCTGTACCTGCAGGGCATGTGCATCAAGCCTGATGGTGCCTTCAGCCTTCCTGATACCCCCAAATTGCCGCTGTACCTTTGGCTGGACCCCAACAACTTGGGGCCAAGTTTACCAAGAAATCAAATGGCCAAAAGTTAGCCTCCAGCTCAGTTATATAAACTCAGCTATATAAGCTCATTTACTGGTCTTATTTCAGAGACCTATAAATAAATCTCGAAAGAGATCGAATGCTGCAGTTAGCCTCAGACCAGTGCATGGCTGAACAGACTGGGGTAAATCGAACGGGGGCAGGTTATTCTGATGCCTGCTCAAGCAAAGCCCCCAGCAGCCGCTTACTTCCACAATCCAAAATCACCGCCATACCATGGCCTGACTCCACCATCTCAGGACGGACCTCACCAGGATATAATCTTCTGAAAACTTGGGTATGTGGGTTTTCTGACTGAAATCTCCAGACTTTCTTGGGGTCGGGATGGGCTACCTCCCCCCATTTGCCAATATTCCTGGAGCACTGGCAGTCACCCCCATGAACCAACTCCAGCACCATCATGTAAGCTCTAATACTGGTCTTTCTTTAGAGACCCACAAATAAATCTCAAAAGAGATCAAAAGTCACAGTTAATCCTGGACCCATTCATGGCTGAACAGACCCAGATAAATTGGAGGTGGGGTGGGTTGGCGTGGGCCCACCCAAAAATTCCCCAGTAGCTGCTCACTTCCACAATCCAAAATCGCTGCCATACTCCTGGTCTGACTCCACTGTCTCAGGATGGACCTCACCAAGAGATAATCTGCTGAAAAATATGGTATGTGGGTTTTGTGACTGAAATCTCCAGGCTTCTCTGGGGTTGGGTTGGGCTACCTACCTCCACCTCCCTGTACTTCTGGAAGCCTTGGCCATTACATCCACAGCCCAAAGTGGCCACCCAATTAAAAAGTTACTCCAACCTTACCGTCCCCATAAAAATACCGAATACCCTTAATAAACACCATGACCTCTTAGCACCTGCACTGCAAACCATAATGCACAAAAGGAAAAGGAGAGAGAGAGAGAGCAAGAAGGAAAGTGCCTCCCATAGACAGAGGCTGGGTGTGGGGGGTGGAGTGTTGGGAGATGGTGATAAGGAAACAGAGAACTTTGGTGGTGGGAAATGTGTGCTGGTGGAGGGATGGGTGCTATATCACTGTATGACTGAAACCCAATTATGAGCAGCTTTGTAATGGTCTATCTCATGGATATTCAATTAAAATTTTTTTAAAAAAAATAATGTGGAGCTCATGCCCAATTCAATCAGCTTAATCAATGGCTGAATAAATAGCAGTACTCCTACATTAAATGTAAAAAATTAATTTTTAAAAACCATCATGATGACACCAACTGCATGTGGCCTTTCTCCTGTACACACACTCTGCCCTGAGCTTATCTTCCTTCTAGGTTCAAAAAAAAAAAAAGAAGGAAGAGGGAATGAGAGCAAAGTTGTGCTCTGTGTATACCTGTCTCCATTTCTTACTGGAATGAGGGATTCCAATATTAGTTGGAAGGAAGGAGAAAATGACAGATAAACAGACAGAAGAATGTGTGGGTAGCAACTACTCAGTAAGTAATCCCACGCAACACTGATTGTAGCTGTTCTTTGATTCAGTCTTCAAATTAGCATTCATTGGTACTCCATAATAGAAACTGCAGATGAGTGAAAGGTTGTCTTGATTTGGATTTTTTTTTTCATTCTTATAAAATGAGGAATGTTGGACCCAAAGGACCTGTAAACTCCTTCCAGGCTCTGAAATTCTAAAGTTCTAAAATTCTATGATCCTGTGGCTTTATGAGTCACCCAGGGTGAATTAACTCTTTTCTGAGAGGTTACTGTCCTACTCTCCCCCTAAGGTGAGGTGAACGAGTTCAGACACAGATGCTTCTGCAACACAGCATACATGGGGGAACTGAAACTTCTCTGGGTTCTGTAAAAGTGAATAAATATCCTTTCTCTGGATGAACATTTGCTCTCACAAAGAATACTGCTCACTTGAGCTGTCTGTAGGGTCAGATCATGTTTATAATGGTGATGGTGATTTTCGCTTTCTTGCAAGGAGCAATTCTTTGGCACAAGCTGTTTGAGAAGCTGACAAGCATTTTCATCAGTCCCAGATCTCACAAAAGAGAATACAGTGGCTTCTAGAAATATGTCAGGCAATAGGGTCTAGAGTCCACTTGCCTATTTCAGGAAGCTGGCTCAGGGTTTTCTAGCTGAGTTGCAGTCACAGTTCACTTTGTCATATTACCTTGGGTCTTAAAAGATTTTATTACATGCATAGTTACTTTAGAAGAACACAGGGCACCATACAGGACTACATAGAGAATATCAGGTCTGTCAGATAGTGAAGGAGGTAGGGGGACTGTGGACAAGACTCAATTTCCAAGAGGCAGAATAGGCAAGGCAGAGCAATCAGGCTTGGGATTGATTTTATTTGAAGGCAGCACCCCTGTGTAATTCACTGTCACTATAACTATCAGAGTATAGTTTAAAGTTATCCGTGGACTCCAAATGTTTCTGGTGTATTAGGTTTCTCCAGAGAAATAGAGCCAATAGAATGTATATGTATGCATGCATGTATGTGTGTAATGGAGAGAGAGAGATGAATTGGTTTTAAGAAATCAACTGCAAATGCCAATTTCAACTACTGACTAGTCAAAATCTGCACAGTAACCTGAAACGTGGAAACCCAGGAAAGGGTCAATGCTTTGATTCAATACTAAAGGCAGTATGTCAATATTATTCCCTCTTCCTTGGGCGAAGTCAGTCTTTTTGTTCTATTTAGCCTTCAACTGATCGGATGAGGTCTACCCACATTATGGAGAGCAATCTGCTTCAATTAAATCCCAATAATTTATATGTTAACCTCCCTCAGAAATAACCTCATAGAAATACCTGAAACAGTGTTGGGTTACATGTCTGGGGACCAGAGCCAAACCAGTTGACACCTACAATTGACTATTACATTGGGAGAATCACAATTTGCTTAGGTTTAACAAGAGGCCTTAAGTTTGTTGCCAAAGCTTTACAGAAATGAAAAGCAGAGTTGCTCAGTGGTCACGGCTTCATTAAGGAGTTGCTTTCTTGTAGCAACTTAGGTATCCTTATTTTTCAATAGGTTTCAATAGTTTCTTCATCCAAGAAACTTCACAACTACCTGAGGGAAGCACCTCAGAGCTTACAAAACACATTCTCTCCCATTACCTCCTAGAGTTTTATATGTTTGTGTTGGGGCCATACCCAGCAATGATCAGGGGTGCCCCTGGCTCTGCACTCAGGGTACCAGATGGGACTGTGGGAATCGAACCTGGGTGGGCCTCCTGCAGAACAAACATTCTACCTGTTATACTATCATTCTGGCCCCACATCCTGGATTTTTAACTCAGCCATGATTTCAGTATTTCTTTCTCATCTTTTTTTTGTTTTGGGGTCACACCTGGAAATACTCAGGGGTTACTATTGAAGAATTACTGCACTCATGAATTACTCCTGGCAATCCTATGGGGACCATCTGGGATGCTGGGGATCAAACCCAGGTTGGTCACATGCTGTGCTACCTCTCTGGCTTTGCCTCAGCACTTCTGTCCTAGTCCCAGACTAGAGAACATGTGCAGAGCGGTGGGACGCTTGGTCAGCAACTTACACCTCCAGAAGTGGCACTCAGCTTCACCTCTAATTCTAACAAGAGCTGGTTTTCATGAACCGTCACTATGTTCCAGATGCCATTCTAGATACCCATGGGCATTAATTTGCTTAGTTTTCAGAGCAATTTGATGAGGGAGCCATGACTCTTACTCCTGTCCAAAAAGGCAAGGAAACCGAGGCACTTTCACTGCATCACACAGATATGGACTGGCACCTGTGTGCGGATTAGACTCTGTGATGCTCCTCCCTTCTTGCCTGCCTCCATCAGGAACAATGCCACCCTCTCCTTCTGATCAACCTCTCTGACCCCTGCTCCATCCAAAAACAAAAAAGCAAACAAAAAATCCAAACCAAATTACTGCATACCCATCCTTCACAGTTTATCTCTGGAGACTATTACTAATTACCTTACTGAGCACTGAACTGGACTCTATGAAGAATGTTGCCCACACATTTAGAAGTGAAAAGCAGAGGAATCGCCATCGTGGAGCAAGATCCCCAAATGAGGCTGGGGCTCAAAAAACAAGTACCACTTCCCCGAACATCACACCTCCAGGTGTTCTGCTTATCAGGAGAGGTTCGAGGCTTTGTTCCCCTTTGAAACAGTCATCTTTTCTCAGAGCAAAAAGGGGGTCTTTGGCTCAGTCCTCCCATTTCCACACTGGGCTCTACCACTGCTTTTCCTGGGGCCTTCCCAACGTGGGAAATCCGTTCATTCCAGCCTTTACTGAGGCACTGTGCCAGGGCTGAGAGGTCTAGAGGCTGAGTCTTTCCCTGTAGTCACTCAGAGCCTGACAGAAGAGCTTCAATTGCCCAGTAATTCTAACCAGGTGCAATGGCCTCTTATTAGATTTCTAGAAAGTACCCTAGATACGTTAATAAGAAAGTACCACCAGCTCTTCCTGGTTGCTCACAACCGTGCAGACAGTGGATGTTTGCTTTAAAGCTGAAAGGACAAGTGAGTCCATGGATGAAGAGTAAGGGAGTGGAGAGTGGAGGGGGTGGGGGTGGGAGAGAACAGCATGTGCAAAGGCACAGAGGCTGAGAGCATTCCATTGCATTCATCTGCAGAGAGAGCCTATGTAGCCATGGTCAGGAAGATACAATAGATAGCTGGGATAGATTGTCCACAGCCCAGAGTCCCACCAAGATCCCTCATGGGCTTGTTCCTGCAAACTCCCCTCTCTACCACTTGGGCAAATGCTTAAGCTTTAGGAGGGAGGCCCAGGGCTCTGTTCTCCTCCAGGGTCATGGCCCATCAATGTTAGGCCCTCATATTTGTTCCTGACCTCAAGAAACTTATAACCTAGGCGAGGTGAAAGATCAAGTACATGAAACATTAGAGGTCATTCTCATAAAAATTAATTAATTGGCAGTGGGGCAGCCTCTATAGGTAAAGCCATGC